>NC_091307.1:30155845-30168345 GCF_038502225.1 Cherax quadricarinatus | reverse complement strand
TCAAGGCCTGATCAACCAGGCTGTTTGCTTGTTGCATGCAGTCAATCATTGATTGGAGGGCCTTGTCCATTTCCCTCCTGTAGACCAGTGTTTCATAGTAATTCCCTTTATGCACGGAAGGAGGGCGTTGAAGAGTCGGGGACCTCTGACACTCGGAGTTCTCTTAGTGTGCTCGTCGCGCCCCTGCTTTTTAGTGGAGTATGGCTTGTATTTCTTGGATCAAGAGCCTTTCAGCCGTATAAGGGCACCCCTCTGAAGGGTATCATTGTGAGGGAGGGCTCGGTAAATGCTGGTATTAAAACAGGTGTTGATGCGACTCCCTGTGTCAGTGATAGTTAAAAGATTCGTCGTGTGGATAAGGATCACCATCGATAACAATGAGGCAGACTTGCAGAAGGTGGCAGAGAGCCGCTACCACCAACAGCCTGATGGATCAGGCAATAAGCAGACAAACCTTGCACAGTATTGTCTGCGAGAATAGGAAATCTTTTTGAAACCCATCAGAGGTATATGAAAGGGGGCGTGGGGAAGAGAGGAGAGTTCAGAAAAGGTAAGGAATGAAGGAGTCGGAGGAGGGTGTGTAAACAGAGAGGAATGTATGGAAGGTAAGGGGGAGGTGGGGTAAGAAGGATGGTGTTGGGAGGGATGGTGGAGTAAGAAGGATAGTGTTGGGATGGAGGGTGAGGTAAGAAGGATGGTGCAGGGAGGGAGGGTGAGGTAAGAAGGATGGTGTAGGGAGGGAGGGTGAGGTAAGAAGGATGGTGTAGGGAGGGTGGGTGAGGTAAGAAGGATGGTGTAGGGAGGGAGGGTGAAGTGGTAACAGTGTGTGTGGTTCCACTCTACCACTGTAGTGTAGATAATTCCTCCTCGTCACTCCCACACCCACGCTTGTGTCCCACAGTGACCGTCTTCATACTGTCTTCCCCGCCTCCCTACACCTGACTCTAATTAAAATATCCTCAGGCGTTTTTTTATTGTGATGTCACGTGTGTACTCGCATATTTGTGGGTGCAGTGGTCGATTCGCAACTCCTGGGCCCGCCTGTTACCTGGTCGCTACTAGGCCCAATCTCCCTGCTCCATGAGCATTATCATATCTCTTCTTAAAGCTGTGTATGGATTCTGCCTCCACTGTGTTCTGTTAATCATGAACACTCAGGGCCCATGAAGACATGAAACCAAGGTCAGGGCTTGCAGACGTGACTACACGCGCGCACAGGAAAACGAGACCAAAGACAGTAATGTCCATGGGGAAAAGACTCAGAGAAACAAAGAAAAAGATTTAGAACATTTACGCCTAACATGTTCCCTGAAAGCAGTGAAGAGTTTTTACGAGGATAGTGAGGCTCAGGTTAGAGTATGTAGGAGAGAGGGAGATTATTTCCCAGTAAAAGTAGGCCTTAGACAAGGATGTGTGATGTCACCGTGGTTGTTTAATATATTTATAGATGGGGTTGTAAGAGAAGTAAATGCGAGGGTCTTGGCAAGAGGCGTGGAGTTAAAAGATAAAGACTCGCACATAAAGTGGGAGTTGTCACAGTTGCTCTTTGCTGATGACACTGTGCTCTTGGGAGATTCTGAAGAGAAGTTGCAGAGGTTGGTGGATGAATTTGGTAGGGTATGCAAAAGAAGAAAATTAAAAGTGAATACAAGAAAGAGTAAGGTTATGAGGATAAAAAGATTAGGTGATGAACGATTGGATATCAGATTGGAGGGAGAGAGTTTGGAGGAGGTGAATGTATTTAGATATTTGGGAGTGGACGTGTCAGCGGATGGGTCTATGAAAGATGAGGTGAATCATAGAATTGATGAGGGGAAAAGGGTGAGCGGTGCATATAGGAGTCTGTGGAGACAAAGAACTTTGTCCTTGGAGGCAAAGAGGGGAATATATGAGAGTATAGTTTTACCAACACTCCTGTATGGGTGTGAAGCATGGGTGATGAATGTTGCAGCAAGGAGAAGGCTGGAGGCAGTGGAGATGTCATGTCTGAGGGCAATGTGTGGTGCGAATATAATGCAGAGAATTCGTAGTTTGGAAGTTAGGAGGAGGTGCGGGATTACCAAAACTGTTGTCCAGAGGGCTGAGGAAGGTGGTTCGGACATGTAGATAGAATGGAGCGAAACAGAATGACTTCAAGAGTGTATCAGTCTGTAGTGTAAGGAAGGTGGGGTAGGGGTCGGCCTTGGAAAGGTTGGAGGGAGGGGGTAAAGGGGGTTTTGTGTGCGAGGGGCTTGGACTTCCAACGGGCATGCGTGAGCGTGTTTGATAGGAGTGAATGGAGACAAATAGTTTTTAATACTTGACGTGTTGTTGGAGTGTGAGCAAAGTAACATTTATGAAGGGATTCAGGGAAACCGGCAGGCCGGACTTGAGTCCTGGAGATGGAAAGTACAGTGCCTGCACTCTGAAGGAGGGGTGTTAATGTTGCAGTTTAAAAACTGTAGTATAAAGCACCCTTCTGGCAAGACAGTGATGGAGTGAATGATGGTGAAAGTTTTTCTTTTTCGGGCCACCCTGCCTTGGTGGGAATCGGCCAGTGTTAATAAAATAATAATGTTCCCTGAAACTAACAGTTGTAGGGGGTGTGGGGGTGGGTGGAGAGAGATTATTTTGAGTCCAGTATGCATACAAAAAACATAATTGATGAGATTATTAAGTTTCGAAGACTATACCAGTGAAGAGTTGGAGGGTGAAGAGTAGAACTGAGAGGATACCTCACATCGTCAGTCTAGTGTAGTTCTTCAGTTCCCACCATCATTGTACAACTTCACTCAAGCAAAAAAGGCACTGTTCTAAAAAAGTTTATACAGACTGTTAAATAACAAAAAGGCACAATACCGTGACTGGAACAATACACAAATAACCTGCACATAGGAGAGGAGCTTACGACGACGTTTCGATCCGACTTGGACCATTTACAAAGTCACTGTTACCCGAATTGAGAGAAATGAGCAATAAAGGAAGAGCTTCTTTAACATTCCAGTGGAACAGCATATAATCCTCAATTTGAAATATTAAAGGAGAGAGATTACAAGTGGTAAAGGATATAAAAGGGAATCTGGGCATGAAATGCAATTGAAAATTGACCAGGCGCCATTTGTATAGTGGAGAGACTGATAGTAATATACTACTATACCTGAAGCTTTCCAAAGCCTACGGAAGGAGGGACGGAGGTGGAGGAATGGCACTCGTAATAAGAAATCAATGAAGCTTTGAGGAAATGACAAACCAGGAAACAGGTTATTTCAGAAACTAAAGTGACAAGCGTCTGATGCGTAGACTTCTGGGTCAGGCTGCAGAAAAGTAGGCTGTTGCTTTTGGCGTACCGGTGGTTTACCTTAACAGTCACAGCATGGTTGATCTAGCACTTAGCGGAGATGAGGTAAATTTTTAAGAGTTGTAGCATATAACCTTCCACTAAATAGAAGACGACCAAGAAAGGGACGCTCAGTATTATACATAGTAGCAGAGAATGCCAGAAGGGTCAAAGTAATTCAGAAAATTTAAGGTGGGTAGACTCCAAGTTGGCACAGGGAAAACCTGGGAGTTCCACCGGGAATAAAACCATGAAGAGCAGAGTTCATGGAAACTGATGAAAAACTTAATGAGACACCAACATATCTACTTGCAGTCTACCTGGTGGTTATTCCGGGGACCAACGCCCCCGCGGCCCGGTCCACGACCAGGCCTCCCGGTGGATCAGGGCCTGATCAACCAGGCTATTACTGCTGGCCGCACGCACTAACTTTAGGTATCTGTCCAGCTCTCTCTTGAAGGCAGCCAGGGGTTTATTGGTAATTCTCCTTATGCTTGGTGGGAGGCTGTTGAACAGTCTTGGGCCCCGGACACTTACGGTGTTTTCTCTTAGTGTACCAATGGCGCCCCTACTTTTAATTGGGGGTATTTTGCATCGCCTGTCCAGTCTTTTACTTTCGTAGGGGGTGATTTCTGTATGCAGATTCGGGACCATTCCTTCCAGGATTTTCCAAGTGCAGATTATGATATATCTCTTATGCGTTCCAACGGCTACAAGTCAAGTGCTTCCAAGCGTTCCCAGTAGTTAAGGTGCTTGATAGAACTTGTACGTGCAGTAAAGGTTCTCTGTACGCTCTCTAGATCTGCAATTTCACCTGCTTTGAACGGAGATGTTAATGTGCAGCAGTATTCCAGCCTAGAGAGAACAAGTGATATGAAAAGGATCATTGGCTTGGCGTCTCTCGTTTTGAAAGTTCTCATTATCCATCCTATCATTTTCTTTGCATTTGTGATCGTGGCACTGTTGTGATCCTTGAAAGTGAGATCCTCAGACATTACTACTCCCAGGTCCCTTACATTATTTTTCCGCTCTATTGTATGGCCAGAGTTTATAGTATACTCTGTTCTAGTTATTATCTCCTCCAGTTTTCCATAACGGAGTAATTGGAATTTGTCCTCATTGAACATCATATTGTTTTCTGTTGCCTACTGAAAAACTGTTTATATCTTCTTGGAGGTTAACCGTGTCCTCAATAGATGACAGTCTCATGCAGATCTAGTATCGTCTGCAAAGGATGTTACGGTGCTGTGGGTTACACATCTCTCTGTCTGATATGAGGATGAGGAACAGGATGGGGGCGAGTACTGTGCCTTGTGGCACAGAGCTCTTCACTATGGCAGCCTCCGATTTAACTCTGTTGACCACTACTCTTTGTGTTCGATTGGTTAGGAAGTTGAGGATCCATCTCCCCACTTTCCCAGTTATTCCTTTAGCACATATTTTGTGCGCTATTACGCCATGATCGCACTTGTCAAACGCTTTTGCAAAGTCTGTGTATATTACACGTGCATTCTGATTTTCTTCCAGTGCATGCAAGGCCATGTCATAGTGATCCAGTAGTTGTGAGAGGCAGGAGGGACCTGCCCTGAACCCATGTTGCCCTGGATTGTGCAGTTTTTGGGAATCCAGGTGGTTTGCAATCCTGCTTCTTAGCACTCTTTCAAAGATTTTTATGATGTGGGACGTTAGAACTATTGGTCTATAGTTCTTAGCTAATGCTTTGCTGCCACCTTTATGGAGTGGGGCTATATCCTTGGTTTTAAGTGACTGGAATTTCACCCATGTCTAAGCTCCTGCTCCATAGTATACTTAGGGCACGTGAGAGGGGTTTCTTGCAGTTCTTAATGAACACACAGTTCCACGAGTCTGGGCCTGGGGCTGGGTGCGTGGGTATGTTGTCAGTGGCTTTTTCAAAGGGTGTCGGAGTTAGGGTAATGTCGGAAATCTGGCATACATTGATGGAGTTTTGAGGCTCATTCGTGAAGAAATTATTTGGATCGTCGATCCTCAGACTGATCAGTGGCTCGCTAAACACAGAGTCGTACTGGGATTTGAGTATTTCACTCATTTCCTTGTTGTCATCTGTGTAAGTCCCATCCTGTCAGAGTAAGGGCCCGATACTAGATGTGGTATTTGCCTTGTTTTTGGCATATGAAAAGAAATATTTCGAACTTCACTAATAGCTTTAAGCTCCTCCTGTCTCTCCTGGGTCCTGTAAGAGTCCTTTAACTTAATTTCGATAGTTTTCCACTTCCCTGGTCAGCGCCTCCTTCCGTGAATCGGATATTCTAGCGTTCCTGAGGAGCTCGGTGATTCTTCGTCGTCTTCTGTAGAGGGAGCGTCTTTCTCTCCAGTTTACTCCTGCTCTTCTTTCTTAGGGGAATATGCCTAGAACATGCTTCACTGCCAGGAAGTTGATCCTTTCAATACACTGGTTTGGATCCATGTTATTTAAGATATCTTCCCAACATGTTTCGTTTAGGACATGGTTTACCTGGTCCCAGTTGATGTTCTTGTTGTTGAGTTGTATTTTGTGAAGACACCTTCACAGGTACATGCATTTTGCTGATCATGACCCCTGAGAGACTGAGAAAACTAACAAGACGTGTAGTGATGAATGGTTTGAGAAACCGACAAGTTGAAGATTGAGACACTTATGCAGCATATGGGAATCTTTATTCAGGAAACGTTTCGCCACACAGTGGCTTCATCAGTCCAATACAAAGAGGAAGGCGTAAGGAGAGGAGGAGTAAGAGAGGTAATCACTCCTCCTCTCCTTACGCCTTCCTCTTTGTATTGGACTGATGAAGCCACTGTGTGGCGAAACGTTTCCTGAATAAAGATTCCCATATGCTGCATAAGTGTCTCAATCTTCAAGACGTGTAGTGTTGTTCACATTAGTTAAGCCAAATTTTGAAAAGTGCTGAACTTAAAGTAACCAGCGCACATGCAGTGCTAGAATTTAGTTATGTATTGGAAGACTGATGGTGAAAGGGAGGGAGAGGCACTATATATACTGTATAAATCTGACTGAAAAAAGAAAGACTACGAAGGAAAAAAGTAATTTCACGAAGGAAATCTCAGCCTCAGCGTGGAAAAATTATCTTAGTTGCTAAAGCATATTCGAAAGGTACATGTTGTCCAAAGGTATGCAGCAAGACTTGTCCTGTAGATGAAAAAATGTGGCTTGTATAGTTCCGTGCACTCATCGCTCCCCAGCTTTTCATTGGAGGTATCCTGCGCCGTTTGCCAAGCCTCTTGTGTTCATAAATAGTAATTTCGATGTGCAGATTTGGGGCCATTCCCTTCGGTATCTCCCAGGTGAAGATTATGATGCATCTTACTAATGTTCTTAGGAGTGCTGTTCTAGGGACTTAAAGCTCTCCCAGGAATTTAGGTGTTTGACCGAGTTTATAAGAACTGTGAAGGTTATCTGTACCTTTTCCAGCTCTGCAATTACGCCTGCCTTGAAGGGGCCGTTACTACACAGTCGTTCTCCAGCGTAGTGAGAATGAGGACATGAAGTCACTATTGGCTCGGTATTCCTTGTTTTGAAGGTTCTAGTTATCATTCCTATCATTTTTCTTGCAGATGCGTTAACCATATTATTATGCTCCTTGAACGCGAGATCTGACATAACTCCCAGGCCCTCGTATATCTTCTCTGTATATACCGGCATTATAATGTTCGTCTTCTCCGTTCCAGAGAGAACAATCCAAGCACTTTGAAGAGTTCCTAGTATTTTGACATTTCATATACTGTAGTCTATGCTGGCAGTGCACGACTACTACTAAATTCTTATCTTTAGCTTTCCTTTTTTTTTTTTTTATTTACACAAGAGTTTGATGGGGTTAAGCTAACAGTTCCTATGTTTTTTTTAAGAAGCTAAGAGCTCATTTGAAATTTTTTTTACGGTTGAAAATATAAATAGAGAATAGGATGGAGCTGTAGCCATCTGTAAGGTAGTGATTCATTTGATCAGCTGACTATTTCATCGATGTCATTGTGCTGTACGAACATGTTCCAGACTCGAGTCATTGTTGGAATGAATGATCTCTGGTATTCTTGAGAATGATAGAGCCAGAGTGTAGTTACTGTTTGGTGCCCGTCGTATTGTACAGAAGCTGTCTTCTCGCTGTCGGAGAAGTGTAGCCTAGTGAGGTATACCTTGACAGTATTGGCCTTGTACTTAAAACAGTAAATGGCAGATCTATCCAGGCCGGGTCCAGGTGAGACAAGAGTCGTATTGCTCTGTTCCCCCGTCTGTCAAGAAGTTGTACATGAACCCGGAGGGGGGGGGGGAGTATACTCAAGGTGTTAACATACTTGTGCTTCAGAATTTTGAAGCCTCGACTGTCGAGTTGATACTACATACGTTTTTTTTTTCTTTTTCTTTTTCTTTTTTCTTTTAATTTTTTTTTCTTTTTCCTTTTTTCATTTTTCCCCTTTTTCTTTTTCTTTTTTCTTTTTCTTTTTTTCTCTTCTTTTTTTCTCTTTCTTTTTTCTTTTTTCTCTTTTTCTTTTTTTTCTTTTTCTTTCCTTTTTTCTTTTCTTTTTTCTCTTTTTTTTTCTTTCTCTTTTTTCTCTTTTCCTTTTTTTTTTTCTCTTGTTTTTTTCTTTTTTGTTTTTTCTATTTTTTTTAGTTTTCCTTTCCTGTTTTACTTTGTATTTCTTTTTTTTTCTATACAAAGTTTTACAAGATTAGGTTAAAGTCCCTAACTTTATTTACAAGCCAAGAGCTGTTACCTACATCAACTCGTTTGAAAGCCTTTTTATTGTTATGATACATGCAAATATGGAAGATGTTCCAGACTAGTCATTCTAGAAATAAATCTCAAATGAATCGATGTTATGGAGAAGGTTGTAGTCAGAGTAAAGTTGCTGCTTGTCTTGTGTAGACGCTCACGTTTTGCTGTCCTCAGAGTGGAGCTAATATTGGTCTTGTACATAACAGTAAGGTCGCCCACATCCCTCCGGTGTTGAAGGCTCTGCCAAAATGACAGATCTTCTGTTCGTATTATTTCTCTCTCCCCCCTTCCCTTCTCACCGTCTTTCCTTTAGAGGCGCTGCATGTACTATACGGAACAGTATTAAAATTGAGAGCACAAATGATTAATATGAAATATCATTAGAGTAGCTTCTCATTGTTTTGCAAGTTATCGTAATCCACCCTGTTATTTGCCTGGCCTTTGCTGTTTTTTCGCTGCTGCTTTTTTTTTCGAATGACGCTTTGACCTAATTACTCGAAAGTTATTTATCTGTTCCTTGCGTTTTGTATACTGTTCTTATTTTGAGGTCTTCCTCCCAGGCCTAGGCGGTTAAAATTTATCACCATTGAACATCATTTTATTTTAATTTTGTACACGCCTAATTGTGGTTGCAGGAGTAGAGTCTCGGCTCCTGGCCCCACCTCTATCTGCTACTGGTTTTTACTTTGGCTATGTGAGCCCCATCATACCTGTTCTTAAAGTTACATATGGATTCTGCCTCTACCACTTCGTTGTCTAGGTTCCACTTCCTGACTATAAGGCTGAAGTGTTTCCTATCATCCCTGTGACTCATCCGTGCTTTAACTTCAAGCTGTGACTTACTGTACCCGAGACCTGTCTTTCACCTTCCTTGTCCACCTTGGCAATTCCTGAGTATTTTGTACATCGTAATCCTGCCACCTTTGGTCCTTCTGTTCTCTAGTGTCGTCAGGTTTATCTCTTCCAGCCTCTCCTCATAGTTCATACCCCTCCGCTCTGGTACTAGTTTCAGTGCAGACCTTTTTTCGTTTTCCAGCTTTACATGCCTAACCAAATGTGAGTTTCATACCGGTGCTAACTGCAAGATGGGCTTAACATATACCGTGTATAATGTCGTGAATGCCTACTTGATGTTCCTGAAAGCTCTTCTGAAATTTGCCAGTCGCATGTTTCTTGCAGCAGTTATTCGGTTGTGCGCTCTAGGAGAAATGCTCGGAACTGTGCTCACCCCGAGGTCTTTCCCTTTCAAGGAGGTTTACAGCTTCTGTCCGTCGAGCCTGCACACTCGTTTCCGGAGGTCTTCACCTTTTTTAAATTTACACTATTTTGCATTTACTGGGGGTTAAATTCCAGAGCAATTCGTTTGAAGTCTTTCCTGGTTTTCTACTGTTTATATCCTAATTAGTTTCACACATGTGAACAGGGACATCTCTGATTATTTCCTGTCATGTTCACATATAGAATAAGGGTACTGTGTCGCCCCACTCATCATACTCCCATTCCAACACCCTTTCCCTAACACGAACTCGTTGCTTTCTACCCAGTAAGTATTTCTTGATCCACTATACTGCTTTTTCTGTAATTCCTGTCAGCTTCTCTAGCTTCTTTGCCAGTCTCGAGTGGGATACTGTTATCAAAAGTTTTGTATGTTGTCTCTGAAAATAACGATCCATCCATCCTCTCCTACCTAACTTTTATTACATTCTCATGGAACTCGAGCAGATTTTTGAGACAGGATTTAGCATCTCTAAGACCGTGTTGCTTATGAGTCCACTCGACCACTCCTTTCCAGATACTCCATTACTACTATGATACTCTCCTCCATAACCTTACATACTATGCTTGTTAGTGACACTGACCTGTAATTCAGTGTCACCTGTTTGTCATCTTTTTTTTGAACTTGGGGAATACATTCGCATTTTTCCAGTCCTCTACCAGTGGCTTTGTTTCAGTAGCTTTGTTGACTATTTTGTCAAGTGGCTCACACAGTTCCTCTAAGAGCGCATGGAGAGATTTTGTCTGGTAGCATCACCTTCGAGGTATTTGGTTCACTTTGTATTTTCTTTCTCTCCACCCTTTGTCTATCTTAGAGAACTCTTGGGGGAATCCGTTGACATTAATAATTTAATGGGATTTTTCATTGATTCTCGTTATTTTAACTCATAGTATTTATGTTGAGCGTTTGTTCATGGGCAAAGTTAAGTGTTTGTTAGTCTGTGTGAGTGTGTACTCAACTAGTTCTCACCTAGTTGTGGTTGCAGGGGTCGAGTCACAGCTCCTGGCCCCGCCTCTTCGCTGGCCGCTACTAGGTCACGCTTCGCGCTCTATGAGCTTCATCATACCTCTTCTTAAAGCTATGTATGGATCCTACCTTCACTACATCACTCCCCAGACTAATCCACTTCCCGACAACTCTGTGACTGAAAAAAATACTTCCTAACATCCCTGTGATTCATCTGAGTTTTCAGTTCCAACTGTGACTCCTCGTTGCTGTGTCCCATCTGTAGAACATTCTGTCGGTCCACCTTGGCGATTCCTCTCAGTATTCTCTATGTCGTTATCATATCCCCCTTACCTGGTGGCTCTGGTGGCCTGGTGGTTAACGCTCTCGCTTCACACGGTGAGGGCCTGGGTTCGATTCCCAGCCAGAGTAGAAACATTGGACGTGTTTCTTTCCACCTGTTGTCTATGTTCCCCATCAGTAAAATGGGTACCTGGGTGTTAGTCGACTGGTGTGGGTCGCATCCTGGGACACTGACCTAAGGAGGCCTGGTCAAAGACCGGGCCGCGGGGGCGTTGACCCCCGGAACTCTCTCCAGATAAACCTCTCCTGCCCTCCAGTGTCGTCAGGTTGATGTATATATATATATGTGTGTATGTTTGTCGTGCCGAATAGGTAAAACTGGTCAGTTAGCAAGAATTCATATAAAATTAAGTTATTTCTAAAAATTTCTCTTATACGTTTAAAGATATATTTTTTCATCTATGTTAATGTGAAAATTAATAATTTTGTACCAAAAGAACCTTAGAAAACTTATCTAACCTTATTGTAACAAGCACAATTTATTTTAGCCTAATCCAACTAAATATATTTTAGATAGTTTACGATAATTTAATAATAAAAACACAAATATTTTTTTCGTTATGTTCAGAAGGATTTTTTTCGAAATTATTGCACACAAATTTTCGCTTCCCCTATTCGTCAAGAAGTGCGTTGCAATTTAAATTAAATCGCAAATTGTACATATTCAGCACATTGTGTGTGTGTGTATATATATATATATATATATATATATATATATATATATATATATATATATATATATATATATATATATATATATATATATATATATATATATATATATATATATATATATATATATATATATATATATATATATATATATATATATATATATATATATATATATATATATATATATATATATATATATATATACACACACACACACAATGTGCCGAATATGTACAATTTGCGATTTTAGTTTAAACTGCAACGCACTTCTTGACGAATAGGGGAAGCGAAAATTTGTGTGCAATAATTTCGAAAAAAATCCTTCTGAACATAACGAAAAAAATATTTGTGTTTTTATTATTAAATTATCGTAAACTATCTAAAATATATTTAGTTGGATTAGGCTAAAATAAATTGTGCTTGTTACAATAAGGTTAGATAAGTTTTCTAAGGTTCTTTTGGTACAAAATTATTAATTTTCACATTAACATAGATGAAAAAATATATCTTTAAACGTATAAGAGAAATTTTTAGAAATAACTTAATTTTATATGAATTCTTGCTAACTGACCAGTTTTACCTATTCGGCACGACATACACACACACATATATATACATCAACCTGACGACACTGGAGGGCAGGAGAGGTAAGGGGGATATGATATACAAACCAACCAAACAATAACAACAACCAAACAAAAACAACAACCGCCACCACCACCACAACAACCACAACAACCCCCACCACCACCACAACCACCACCACAACAACAACCACCACCACCACCACAACAACAACAACAACAACAACCACAACCACCACAACAACCACCACAACAACAACCACAACAACCACAACAACCACAACCACCACAACAACAACAACCCCTCCCCCCCCCTGAGGAAGACCTCATCACTGAACAATTAATTTCGCCAGAATCAGAAGTCTATAAGGAAATAGTGTCATTTCCAGCAGGATCTGCAGGTTACACTGGAATTTGACCACAGCAACTCAAAAAGTTGGTAAATCCAATACTCGGCATATCTGCATCAATTCTTCTCTCCGAGTTAACAGCCTTCATCAACAACTGCCTGGCTGGAGGGATTCCAGAAGAAATTAAACATCTCATTTGGAGCCTCATTATGCCTTTGAAAAAGGATGGAGGAGTGAGACCCA
>NC_091307.1:30115845-30148345 GCF_038502225.1 Cherax quadricarinatus | reverse complement strand
AAATTTTAAAATTCTTAATTCTTGGGTAGAATAGTGTTAGTGGGTTGTGTGAAGGAACTGTCCAGTTGGGCCAGCGGGCCTGCTGCAGTGTTCCCTTTCTTATGAGTCGCGCGTCAGGTGTTGCTTTGTTGTGGGATGTGATAGTGAGGTGTGGGCTAGACCCTTTATATGCCTTCCTTTGATGCATTACTTTCATTGTTTCTTGATAATGTGAGTAGTCACGAAAGCGCTTGGAATTTCTCTATTCTTTCACAGTGGTTGTTTAATGTGTATATACATTGTGTGTATATATATATATATTATATATATATATAATGTATATATATATATATATATATATATATATAATTATGCTGTGAGGGATGAGTGACCTAGATGGTCCATGTGCTCGGAAAATATCCCAACTTCTTCTACAATGGAAGGCTTTGTTGGTATCTGTAATTTGTCTTCAACTATGGTGATTTTCAAGCTTATTTTGATATCAGAAAAAAATAAGCTATGGTTATTGTTTTTCTGTAAAGATGAGAAACACAACTGGTGGCAGGACTATCTTAAGGTACTAAAACAATTTAATTTGCTTAAACTTTACTCTCTTTATGTACTATCACTGTATGACCTATTAGAAATCTGAATATCCTTATCCCTGCTTTTTCTGTTATTCCATTTAACCTTTTGAGATGGCTGTGACCAGTTTAGTTTTCCTACATCTGGAGCCCAGCCATGGGCCAAGCTTGTCTTAAATTACTTCATTGTCACAATCAAATGCCTTTGCAAAATGCTTGTCTGTTAAACCAGTTTATTTTTCTTTCGTAATTTTTTAAGTGATCTCAGTTGGTAGTCATATTACGGCTCTAAAGCAGTGTTAACGAGTTGTGTTACTCGTGTTTCTACGTAAATTCAATAACGTGGTGTCTCGGAACACTTCAAAAAAATGATGTAATAAAGTTGGTACTGTTCTGGAGTTGTTTTTCCTATTGATTTGCTGCTGTCTTTGTGAAGAGGAGCTGTGTGTTAACCCTTTAAGACCTCTCGGGTTTCACATGAATCTATGCTGCTGCTCTGAAGAACACTCGAGTACACCTTCTGTTGGTAATCTGGTGTCGCAAAATGAGGGGTTCTACCTTGATTGACAATCACTTCGTCAAATTCACACTAAGCACCAGCCATCCACAGGGAAATTACCTGGGGATGGCTGGGTTGTTTACTTACCGGGGTGCGAGCTGGTTGAATATTCTGGGCGAGTTCTAGAAGGTTTCAACTTTTCTGTTTAGACTCGGTATATAAGCCGACAAAATTAACTGTGCAATACAGATTTGTTCAAATCCTAACACCTAGGTACTTGGTGGCTTACCTGTATTGAACTCAAACGGAGTTAATTCTTGTTACGAAGCTTTACAGATTCCATCCGAATACCATTAGTCGCTAATATCTGCACTGGTAGATTAAGAGTCGCGGACTAATACTTGGTTAATATGTTCTCTTCTCTAACTCGATATCACGGCAAACCCATTGAGTTTGTTAGTGGCTGCCGCCACCAGGCCTCCCACGGGGCATGGCACAAATATTGCCAAGTTTGTAGGCCTATAGAGAATTACAGTGTCGGTATCAAGCTACTTTCATTTGTATTCCTAGCCAAACTTAACTGTGTAAACTACAATCTTAGACTAGGTTCTAGCTTACTAATGTCTTACTAGCCTTACAGTCAAGGTTTAGAGCGGTAGTCTGGCACGTCGCAATACGTCACCAGTCCTCTCCCTCTATCACTCCTCCCCCAGTTACAAATGTACCGTTACTCTTAGGGAAAAATAGGATTTTTTCCACATCTACATTTCTTTATAAATAACACATTGTAGGAATCAGGCTCAGGTGCTGTGTGTGTGATCATGTTGTGTATCTCCCTTTGGAATTCTAAATTATTAAGTGCCAGATATAATTCGTAAAGTAGGCTGAATATATGAAAAAAAATCAGGATCTTCAATGTTCTCGTCGTCGTTACTATCACTGAACATTGATTTAGACTGTTCTTTCAAGATCTCGCTCATTTCTGTTCTATGTATGAATCTCGTTTGAGTTAGGTTTGATACTCGAAGAGATTTTTGACTTAGTTTTTGCTTATGTGAAAAAGCTGTTTTGTTTTTTATTTTCCAACTTTCTTTAATTGCATTTTGTTACACTTGTGCTGCTGTCTGGTAAGAAGGCTTTGGTGAATGTTCTTTATCTGTAATTTCTCAGTGTAGATTTTCCTTTATATACTGTGATAGGTTGAGAGAATTTCAGCAACGTTGTATGATCGTTTGGGCTATCTTAGCGAGACTTAATTTTTTAGTATATCTTGTAGGCTTCTTCTTTTAGCTTTTCGAACATTGGTTTAGGTTAAGAATGGTCAGGACAGTTTTCCTAAGAATCTTTTATAGTTCCTTGATGTTCCAGTCAGTTTTCTGACTGAAGTTGAAATTACTAAACATACGTTGACCTTTGCTTATTTTTCACACCGCTGTATTCATTTGAACCTCGATGAAATTGTATTTTCAGTATATTGTGTTGACATTATGCTCCTGATAAAGTTCCTCATTTTTTCAGGTTCAGATGTAGCATTTTTCATTTTTAGTAGGTTCTGTTATCTAATAACTCAATGCCCTCTTAAAGGTCTCAGGTATGAGTCTGTTGAGCTTAAGTACTTCCCAGTACAAGTTCCAGTACAGTATAATATTGTTGTCTGTCTTCTACCAGTTTTCATTTGGTGTAGGATTTTAAAGGTTTTTAGGCAGGTGTATATTATCTGTTTAGTAAATTCCTCTGTTGTTGCTGATGGCGGCATGTATGTGAGTAATTATTTTCCACTTTTAAGCAGTTTCACTTTGACTTTAACAGTTCATTACAAATGTAAATCTTTCACATATTAACTTACAAATTTTTTACTGTATCACATCTATATAAATTATATACAAGTTGGGATCAATATTAAATACGTAAGAAATTATTCATGTGAACTAGGGAGGGGTCTAGGTATACCATTGATTTCCGTGAGCAGGCTATTTATATACGCAACTTTTTTTTTTTTTTTTTTTTTTTTAGTTTTGTATATTTACAAAAATTAAAGATAATGTTTTGCACTGATCTTGTTGGTGAATTTAGTTGTGGCGAGATTGTTGTCCAGTACTGTTATCACTCGTGCTATTTAACATGCTCGTTCTCTCAAGTACAGCGCCATATTTGTGATGCAGCTGGTGTGGGTGTTCCGGTTCTGTCCAGTATGTCTGGTGTGTAATGTTTTGAGGTGTAGTATTTTTTTATTCTGACGTGAATATGACCTGTGTTGTTTAACCCAGTGACTTTCATGCTTTCCCATTTGTTTCTTTTCTGTATTCTCATGGCTGTTGTGTCTTTTGTCTTCGTGTATCCCCACTACTTATATTTGAGATTATAGCATTCTTTTATCTCAAGTCAATCTGTACAGCCTCACCTTCTCAAAGCGGTCTTTTTATCTTCGTGCCATATTACTATATTTCTTGGGGTTTTGAACTTTCAAATATATATTCACATATTCCTCTGGAAAAGTATATTTACACGTGTATTCCGTGTTAATGTCTGTACATTTTTCTCTTGTTTTCCATCAGCTTTTAGCTTCCATTTCCAACTGTGATATTAATGTTAAACTGTTTTCTTCTGGTGTTCCATGATCTATATTCATTATGGTTAAAAATGGAATGAGCTAAACGAAATTGTAAAGCCTCGTTTTTTCACAGTTTCAAGAGTAGGTATGACAGCCTGGGAGGGCAGACTCAGATTTCCAAGAGGCAACGTTGAGAGTTCTCTTTAGACTCCTGAAAACTTAGTGTGTGAAAAGAACTTTGCAAGAATTCCGGGACAGTCAAGGATAGGTTTTTAACAAGGGATGTAACATGGGAGGAATGAAGGGGAGGTATACTTGTACACCTAAATGAGTCACAGGTATTGCAACATATTTTCAAGGCATCACCACTCCCATCGGGAAGGGGCTGCAAGGGCACTACCAAGGAGGGGCAGTAATGAGTGTGGTGATAACGGATAGCACTTCTGACCGGTACAATGACGGCCCCAATGCTGGGAGATGAGCTGAGGTGCCTTCAGGCCCCTGGTACTGTTAGTGTGACCCATGATCTTCCAGCCCCTCCCACCCTTGCCCACCAATGCCAGAACTACACCTTGTATCTCTGCCCTCAGTCACCCATCACCTCTCATATTTAGCTTCATTTTCTACGTCAGCACCTTTACTTTCTCCTTCAATTTCATCTCAAGTGCTGCAACGCTTTTCCCTTCACGTCCTGCCTTACAGCCCCTTTCATGTAACTTTCGGGTAACCTTCATCTTCCATCTCTCACCCCTCCTTGTTTTCCGTGTCCTGCCCTGTTTGTCTCGCCCTTCCTTATCTTCAGTGTTACGTGTCCCTCCCTCCTCCGTGTCCTGTATGTCCTGTCCTATGTCTAACCACTCATGTTTCATGTGTTGTCCTGTGTGCATCTCGGCCCCCCCCCTTCCCCCTACCCCCTCACCTTCATTTTCCATGCCTTAACTTATCTGCTTCACCTCCTCTTTCGTCTGCCATTCGTACAGGAGCATACAGATTGTGCTTTAAATATATATATCGTTGGAAAATCCTGAAAGATCATATATTAAAGCACGTTCCACGGACTCCCTCATGAACGTTCCACGGACTCCCCATGCACGTTCCACGGATTCCCCCATGCAAGTAACACGGCCTCATGCACGTTCTACGGCCTCCCCCATGCACGTTCCACGGATTCCCCCATGCAAGTTCCACGGCCTCATGCACGTTCCACGGGCTCCCCCATGCATGTTCCACGGCCTCCCCCATGCACGTTCTACGGCTTCCCCATGCACGTTCTACGGCCTCCCCCATGCACGTTCCACGGACTCCCCAATGCATGTTCCACGGACTCCCCCATGCACGTTCCACAGACTCCCCCATGCACGTTCCACAGACTCCCCCATGCACGTTCCACAGACTCCCCATGCACGTTCCACGGCCTCATGCACGTTCCTCGGGCTCCCCCATGCACGTTCTACGGCCTCCCCATGCACGTTCCACGGACTCCCCCATGCACGTTCCACGGACTCTCCAAGCACGTTCCGCGGACTCCCCCAAGCACGTTCCGCGGACTCCCCCAAGCGCGTTCCGCGGACTCCCCCAAGCGCGTTCCGCGGACTCCCCCAAGCGCGTTCCGCGGACTCCCCCAAGCGCGTTCCGCGGACTCCCCCAAGCGCGTTCCGCGGACTCCCCCAAGCGAGTTCCGCGGACTCCCCCAAGCGCGTTCCGCGGACTCCCCCAAGCGCGTTCCGCGGACTCCCCCAAGCGCGTTCCGCGGACTCCCCCAAGCGCGTTCCGCGGACTCCCCCAAGCGCGTTCCGCGGACTCCCCCAAGCGCGTTCCGCGGACTCCCCCACGCGCGTTCCGCGGACTCCCCCAAGCGCGTTCCGCGGACTCCCCCAAGCGCTTTCCGCGGACTCCCCCCCCCCCCAAGCGCGTTCCGCGGACTCCCCCAAGCGCGTTCCACGGACTCCCCCCCCCCAAGCGCGTTCCACGGACTCCCCCCCAAGCGCGTTCCACGGACTCACCCCCAAGCGCGTTCCACGGACTCCCCCCCAAGCACGTTCCACGGACTCCCCCCCAAGCGCGTTCCACGGACTCCCCCCCCAAGCGCGTTCCACGGACTCCCCCCCAAGCGCGTTCCACGGACTCCCCCCCAAGCGCGTTCCACGGACTCCCCCCCCAAGCGCGTTCCACGGACTCCCCCCCCCCCCAAGCGCGTTCCACGGACTCCCCCCCCAAGCGCGTTCCACGGACTCCCCCCCCCAAGCGCGTTCCACGGACTCCCCCCCAAGCGCGTTCCACGGACTCCCCCCAAGCGCGTTCCACGGACTCCCCCCCAAGCGCGTTCCACGGGCTGCCCCCAAGCCCGTTCCACGGGCTGCCCCCAAGCGCGTTCCACGGGCTGCCCCCAAGCGCGTTCCACGGGCTCCCCCCAAGCGCGTTCCACGGGCTCCCCCCAAGCGCGTTCCACCCCCCTCCCCTCCCCTCCCTATCACGTAAAACATTCTTTTATTATTTTTAAGCAAATAATAAATATAATAAATGGGGAGAAATCAGAATGGGGGCACGTCACAAGCGGTGTTCCTCAGGGGTCAGTGTTGGGCCCGTTGTTGTTCACAATTTACATAAACGACATAGAAGAGGGAATAAATAGCGACATAAGCAAATTTGCTGATGACACCAAAATAGGCCGTCCAGCTCGTTCTGTTGAGGACATTATTGCACTCCAGGATGATTTGAATAGACTGATGCAATGGTTGGAGAAGTGGCAGATGCAGTTTAATATAGACAAATGCAAAGTTCTAAATGTTGGACAGGAAAATAACCATGCCACACATAAACTAAATAATGTAGATCTTAATATTACGGATTGCGAAAAGGATTTAGGAGTTCTGGTTAGCAGTAATCTAAAACCAAGACAACAGTGCATTAATGTTCACAATAAAGCTAACAGAATCCTTGGCTTCATATCAAGAAATATAAATAATAGAAGTCCTCAGGTTGTTCTTCAACTCGATATATCCTTGATTAGACCTCATATAAATTTAGCTGCTCAGTTCTGATCACCGTATTACAGAATGGATATAAATGCTTTGGAAAACGTACAGAGGAGGATGACAAAGTTGATCCCATGTATCAGAAATCTTCCCTATGAGGACAGACTGAGGACCCTGAGTCTGCACTCTCTTGAAAGGCGTAGAATTAGGGAGGATTATGATTGAGGTGTACAAATGGAAAACAGGAATAAATAAAGGGGATGTAAATAGCGTGCTGAAAATATCCACTCAAGACAGGACTCGCAGCAATGGTTTCAAGTTGGAAAAATTCAGATTCAGGAAGGACATAGGAAAGCACTGGTTTGGTAAGAGAGTTGTGGATGAATCGAACTAACTCCCGAGTACTGTCATAGAAGCTAAGACCTTGTGTAGTTTTAAAAATAGGTTGGATAAATACGTGAGTAGGTGTGGGTGGGTGAGAGTTGGACCTGACTAGCTTGTGCTACTAGGTCTGGTGCCGTGCTCCTTCCTTAAGTGGAGGTGACTTGAGTAGGTGGTCATTGTTCTAAGCCAGGGGTGGCATGGACCTGCTTCGCATGGGTCAGTAGGCCTGCTGCAGTGTTCCTTCTTTTTTATGTTCTTATGTAATACGTCGAAAAATATACAGGAGGAAAATGGTTATCAAAATGCTTAAAAATCACACGTCACAAAAGGAAAGATTATCTTTGCAGGAATATTAGAGCTAGAAAAACTGAAGCTGTCATTTCCTGTGTGCTTCTGTTTGGTACAAAAAAAAAAAAAGCTTTCCAGGATATTACAAGAAACCCCAGATATTTCTACACGTACTCGGAATCCAAGTTAAGAACTACCTGTAGAATTGGGCTATTAATCACAGGTTTGTGCAGTGAAGATGAAAAAGAAATGAGTGAAGTTCTGAAAGACCTTTAACAATAAGTGTTCGGCAATCCATCTAAAGTTATTCTGAACGATAGCACGGTGGAGAATGTAGAAAAAATTCTTACTCCATAAAGCCACAGAGATCATATAACTGACATAAGAAACATAAGAACATAAGAACGAAGGAACACTGCAGAAGGCCTACTGGCCCATGCGAGGCAGGTCCAAGTCTCCTACCGGCTTAAGCCAATGCACCCAACCTATTCAGGTCAGGTCACATTGACTTAAGGGAGGAACACGGCAACCGACCTGGTAGCACAAGCTATCAGGTCCAACTCACACCCACCCACATCCACTCATGTATTTATCCAACCTATTTTTAAAGCTACACAACGTTCTGGCCTCTTGGACTGTACTTGGGAGTTTGTTCCACTCATCCACAACTCTATTACCAAACCAGTACTTTCCTATATCCTTCCTGAATCTGAATTTTTCCAACTTAAAACCATTGCTGCGAGTCCTGTCTAGGTTAGATATTTTCAGCACACTATTTACATCCCCTTTATTAATTCCTGTCTTCCATTTATACACCTCAATCATATCCCCCCTAATTCTACGTCTTTCTAGAGAGTGCAGTTTCAGGGCCCTTAGTCTATCCTCATAGGGAAGGTTTCTGATACATGGGATCAACTTTGTCATCCTCTTTTGTACGTTTTCCAGAGAATTTATATCCATTCTGTAATACGGTGACCAAAACTGTGCAGCATCATCTAAATGAGGCCTAACCAAGGACGTATAGAGTTGAAGAACAACCTGAGGACTCCTATTATTTATGCTTCTTGATATGAAGCCAAGGATTCTATTAGCTTTATTGCGAACACTTATGCACTGTTGTCTTGGTTTCAGATTACTGCTAACCAGAACTCCTAAATCTTTTTCGCAATCCGTAATATTAAGATCTACATTATTTAGTTTATATGTGGCATGGTTATTGTCCTGTCCAACATTTAGAACTTTACATTTGTCTATATTAAACTGCATCTGCCACTTCTCCGACCACTGCATCAGTCTATTCAAATCTTCCTGGAGTGCTCGAATGTCCTCGTCAGAATGAATTCGACGGCCTATTTTGGTGTCATCGGCAAACTTGCCGATGTCGCTCTTTATGCCCTCATCTATGTCGTTTATATAGATTGTGAACAGCAGGGGGCCCAACACTGACCCCTGAGGAACACCGCTCGTGACGCTTCCCCACTCTGATTTCTCCCCATTTATGCAAACTCTCTGCTGCCTATTTGTCAACCATGCCTCTATCCAGGAAAAAATTTCTCCTCCTATTCCATGTGCCTTAATTTTCCTCAATAGTCTCTGATGTGGGACCCTGTCAAAAGCCTTACTGAAGTCCATATACACAATATCATATTCATTACCATGATCTACCTCCTCAAATACCTTAGTGAAAAAAGTTAATAAATTCGTAAGGCAGGAACGCCCCTTTGTAAAACCATGCTGAGATTCGTTGATCAATTTATGCTTTTCAAGGTGGCTACGAACTGCCTCTGCAATTATTGATTCCATAAATTTTCCCACTATGGAGGTTAGGCTTATTGGTCTATAGTTCGAAGCTAAGGACCCGTCACCTGCTTTGAAAATAGGTATCACATTTGCCACTTTCCACTTATCTGGCACCATGCCAGTTTGTAATGATATGTTGAAAAGATTAGCCAAAGGTGTGCTAAGCTCCTCTTTACATTCCTTTAGAACCCTTGCATACAGTTCATCAGGGCCTGGGGATCTGTTAGGTTTTAATTTATCTATTTGCCTAAGAACCATGTCACTTGTGACCCTGTTCTACATAATTTATCATTACTGGAATATCGCTGGTATCCTCCTGTGTAAAAACTGAGAGGAAGTATGTGTTAAAAATTCTACACATTTCCTTATCACTGTCAGTGAGCTGACCCGAGGAACTTTTGAGTGGGCCTATCTTGTCCCTGATCTTTCTTCTGTATACCTGAAAGAATCCTTTTGGGTTAGTCTTCGATTCTCTTGCAACTTTAACCTCATAATCTCTTCTTGCTTTTCTAATTCCCTTTTTTATTTCTCTCTCTAACTGAATATATCGATTTCTTAATTGCCCCTCTCCTCTTTTGATTTGCCTATATATGCCTCTCTTTTGGCCAGTCAGATATTTTAATCTATTGTTCATCCATTTAGGATCATTTTTGTTTGATCTGATGTCCCTATTTGGAACATAATTTGACTGAGCAGCTAGAACTATGCCCTGGAAAGCATCATATCGGCAACCATCACCACCTACCTGACCCTTAGTCAGGTCATTCCAGTTCAGCCCACCTAAGTAATTTTTCAGTCCTATGAAATCAGCCAAGCGAAAGTCAGGGACGGAGACTTGATTGCCATTATTAGGGGAATTCCATGATATATTAAAACTGAGTGATTTGTGATCACTTTCCCCAAGCTCATTATTAACCTCAAGATTATTAATTAGTGTTTCCCTACTGGCAAGAACCAAGTCAAGGAGGTTATTTCCTCTAGTTGGCTCTGTCACAAACTGTTTTAAAAAACAATCCTGGATCGTATCAAGAAAGTCACCTGACTCTAAATTTCCTGTCAAATTGCTCCAGTCAATCTGTCTATAGTTGAAATCTCCCATTAGCACATTTTCGTATGTAGATGCCTTACGAATTTCGTCCCATAGAAGTTTACTGCACTCCCTTTCAAGATTTGGGGCCCTGTAAATCACACCCAAAATTAGTTTTTCTCGGCCCTCGAGAAGCTGTAACCAAACAGATTCAGTGGCTGACGCTTCTACTTTTATATCGTGTCTAACACAACAATTTAAATTGTCTCTGACATACATCGCTACTCCACCACCCTTCCTGTTGACCCTGTCAGTGTGGAATAATTTATAGCCTTGTATGTGACATTCAGAGGGCATCTCTCTATCTTTCAGATTGAGCCAGGTCTCTGTTATAGCAATAATATCTGTTTCCTGCACTTGCAACTAATCTTAGCTCATCTATCTTATTTCTTACACTCCTGCTATTAGTATAGTAAACCTTAAGGGAGCTAGTCCCTTGCTGTCCTCTGTTGTCCCCCTTTGTTTGCTGACCTGATTTATTGTCTTTATTTATAACTTCATGCTGAATGCCTTTTATTCATTTACTGATTCCAACCATAGTGTTGCAACCTGCTTGTTTCCCACACACACACCCATACCTCTATCTTCTATCAGTTTAAAATCATAGGCATTTCACCAATGGCCTTCTCAATTGAGTTTGCAAGTGCTACCACCCCAGCCCCAGAGAGATGTACCCCATCCCTTGCATACATATCATGTTTGCCATAAAAGTTGTTCCAGTTGTCAATGAATGGGATTGCAAGTTCCTTGCAGTATCTGTCTAGCCAGCAATTTACACCAATTGCCCTAGACAACCATTCATTTCCTACTCCCCTTCTAGGCAAGATGCTACATATGATTGGGACCCCTCCCTTAGACTTAATGAAATCTATAGCTGACCTGTACTTACCTAGCAGCTCTTCTCTCCTACCCTTCCCAATATCATTTCCACCAGCACTGAGACAAATAATGGGCTTGTTCCCATTACCTGACATATTATCCAGTCTGTTAACTATGTCCCCAACACCAGCTCCAGGGAAGCACACACTATCTCTCATCTTCTTATTCCTATTACAAAAAGCACGGTCAATATATCTTACCTGAGAGTCACCAACCACAAGAATGCGCTTACCTCTGTTAGCAGGGGCAGTAGTACCCTTACCTTCACTGGCCACTGAAGTACATTCATCCTGAAGAACAGAGAAGCGATTTCCTACCTTCAGATCTTCACTCTTAACTTTCCTTATTCTGATTCTCCTCCCATTATTGGTTACCACTCGCCACTTGTAGCAGGTGCTGGACTGCACCTCACTGCTAGAAGCCTCATTCCCCACAACTCCAGCCACCTCGCACTCTCTCCCAGACCCATTGAGGTGGACCTTCAGCCTCCTAATCTCCTCCTGGAGAAGCAAGACCTCCTCCTTCAACTCTCCAACCTCAATTTTTAAAACACTGCAGAAGCAAGCCATACTTTGTAACCGTCCACGCTAATCCCCAAAGCAGCTCAGGGTCTGTGACCTCACGTGACGACTGACCACTGAACACTAACCTTTGAGTTTTGAGTCTTTTTACGCCAGGATCCCGGCCATGGGCCAGGCTCGAAACCTGCAGAATTCGAAAAGAAAAGAAATAGAGAATATGCCCACTCACGCAGCTGGTCTGGATTCATGGGATACTTTGTTTATAAAATGGAAACTACCAATAGCACAAGCACTCTGTATCCTTTGAAGAGAAAGCTTAGATGTAGGTGAAATGCCCGAGACCTTATAGAGTGCAGACATAGCTCCTTTGCATAAAGGAGGCAGTAGAACCTCCGTTGTGGGTATTGAGAAACTGAAGTACAAATATGAAACTGCACAATCCAAACCAACATGAATTTGAAGCTGGGAAGATCGTGCTTCTCTTGGCTATTAGACCACCGTGATAGAACTACGGAGGCATTGGAAGAAAACCAAAATGCATATGTGGTGCACATTGATTTTTGCAAAAATTTTTGACAAATAAAATCATAGTGCTCGCACACAAAATGAGGACGATAGTCACAAATGGGAAAGTAGGCAAATGGACATTCAATTTTGGCGGAATACATTAATAGTAAACGGACCAAAATCCAGCCTTTGCAAAATTAAAAGCCCAGTACCCCAAGGTAGTCCTGGCGTCTTTACTGTTTCTTGCTCCCATATTGTTGTAATATTCGTCAGGACATCCCTGACATAGGTTTCAATCTTTCGACGACCCATGCCCGTAGTGATCATAGATAAAACTATTCGCCAGTTTCATATCGTCATTTGCAGATACCAAAATAAACATAAAAATCACCTCGGTAGAGGACATGGAAGAATTACAAGATATAAGAAAAGTTTTTAAGTAGTTAGTGGATAATAGCATGACTTTCAGTGGTGACAAGTTCCAACCGCTTAGATATGCAAAGAATGAACTCAAACGGTACACTGTATATAAAACTCAAGAGATGAACAAAAAAAAAAAAAAAAACGAAGGATCTGGGTATAATAATGTCAGCTGACCTTTCAAAAATGCACAATAAAGCAAATGTCAAGATGGCCAGGAAGATGACAGGGTGGATAATGAGGACTTGTAGAAGGAAATAATGCCAGTGTTGACATCTTTCAAATCACATGTGCTCTCTTGCTTGTAGTATTGTTTAGTGTTAACAGCTTTATTCAGGGCAGGAGAGATCAGAGGTGGAACAGATTTAAAGATCATTTACGGTCTTCATAGAGCCAGTAAAGCATTTAAATTACTGGGAACACCTCAGTCCTAAATATGTACTCGATGGAGTGGAGGAGAGACGCATGATAAGGTACGTGGAAAGTACTTGAGAGGCCACTACCTACCTACCTGGAGGGTCTTCTGGTGTTCAGTGCCCCGGAACCTGGCCCATAACTACCAGAACATACTGGAGTGACAGAAGGGAAAATGTGCAGAAAGGCGGGGACACCATGGGCACAATAAGAATAATTCATCAATATGCGTGGTCCCAAACTTTTTAACATCTTGCCAGAAGATATAAGAAACACTGCTGGAACAAGTGTAGAAGTCTTGAAGGGAAACAAGACAATTTCCTCCTCCCAGTGCTTGGCAAATTAGACTGTAACAGGTCTGTAGACCAGCTTGTCACCAGCAGAAACAGCCTGGTTGACCAGGAAAGCACAGGACAAGCCTGGCCAAAGGACGGCTACGAGAGTAAGAAGAGTAGAAACCCATCAAAGGTGGCCCTATACCCTCTCTCATTGCCGACTTGGAGTGCAGAAATAATACACTTTAGAGAGTACCAGTGCCTTGAAATGTCATCCCTTGATTTGAAGGTTCTTATCATACTCTTAATTTATCTTTGTAGAATTTGTGGTGGTTGGTGTTTGCTTTTGTGGTGTGGTTTAGTATTTTATATATGACTGTGTTTATGGTTGTGGTTTTTTTCGTTTGTGGTTGTGGTTTTTTCGTTTGTGGTTGTGGTTTTTTCGTTTGTGGTTGTGGCTTTTTCGTTTGTGGTTGTGGCTTTTTCGTTTGTGGTTGTTTTTTTTCGTTTGCGGTTGTGGTTTTTTCGTTGTGGTTGTGGTTTTTTCATTTGTGGTTGTTTGGTTTTTCGTTTGCATTTTTCTCGTTTTTCTAGTTTGTGTTTTTCGTTTGTGGTTTTCTCGTTTGTTTGTGGTTTTCGTTTTTTTTTGTAGTGTGTGTACTCGTGTATATGTACTCTTGAGATTGCAGGACTCGATTCACAGCTCCTGGCCCCGCCTCTTCAGTGATCGCCGCTAGGTCCACTCGTGGCATGAAGAACCTTAGCTCTGAAAGCTATTTATGGATCCTGCCTTTAACACTACACTCCAGGTTGTTCCACTTCCTGATAACTCTAAGGCTGAAGGAATATTTCCTAGCATCCCTATGACTCAGTCGAGTTTTCAACCTCGGCTCTGCCTTCGTGTTCCTTTTTCCCATCTCTCAAACATTGTCTCTATTCACAGTGTCAATTTTCCTCCAATGTCATCAGGTTGAGTTTCTTTAACCTCTCCTCATAGGACATACCCTGCAGCTCCGAGTCTAGTCTTGTTGCAGACGTGTGTGTACTCACCTATTTATATTCGCCTAATTGTGGTTCATGGATCGAGTCACAACTCCTGGCCCCGCCTCTTCACTGGCCACTCTTAGGTCACTCTTCTTGCTCTGAGCTTTATCATACCTCTTCTTAAAGTTGTGTATGGATCCTGCTTCCACTACGTCACTTCCCAAACTATTCCACTTCCTGACAACTGTGACTGAAGAAATACTTCCTAACATTCCTGTCGTTCATCTGAGTCTTCAACTTCCAACTGTGACCTCTTGTTGTTGTGTCCCACCTCTGGGACATTGTCCCTGTCCACCTTGTCGATTCCTATCAGTATTTTATATGTCGTTATCATATCCCCCCTATCTCTCCTGTCCTCTAGTGTCGTCAGGTCAATTTGCCTTAACGTCTTCTTGTAGGACATGTCCCTTAGCTCCGGGACTAGTCTTCCTGCAAACCTTTGCACCTACTCTAGTTTCATTACGTGCTTGGCTAGGTGTACAGGGTCCTGAACGAATCCTTATTGAGATGTCGGAATGCTGTTCTTAGGTTTGCTAGGCGCCCATATGCTGCAGCAGTTATTTGGTTGATGTGTGCCGCAGATGTGCTCGGTGTTATACTCACCCCAAGATCCTTTTCCTTGAATGATGTTTTTGATCTCTGGCCCCCTATCCCGTACTCCGTCCAATGTCGTCGTCTTTGCCCTTCCCCAATCTTCATGACTTTGCACTTAGTGGGGCTGAACTCCAGGAGCCAGTTACTGGACCAGGCCTGCAGCCTGTCCAGCTCTCATTGTAGCTCTGCCTGGTCCTCTTTCGATTGAATTCTCATCTTTACGTCATTTGCAAACAGGGACTCTTCTGAGTCTATTCCTTCCGTCATGTCGTTCACAAATACCAGAAACAGCACCGGTACTAGGACTGACCCCTGTGGAACCCCACCCGTCACAGATGTCCACTCTGACACCTCGCCACGTATCATGACTCGCTTTCGTCTTCTTGACAGGTATTCCCTGATCCAATGCAGTGCCTTCCTCGCTATCCTTGCCTGTCCCTCCAGCTTTTGCACTAGTCTCTTGTGTGAAACTGTGTCAAACCCCTTCTTACACTCCAAGAAAATGCCTCTACCCACCCCTCTTTCTCTTGTCTTACTGCTGTCACCCTGTCATAGAACTCCATTAGGTTTGTGACAGGATTTCCTGTCCCTGAAACCATGCTAGCTGTCACTGATAAGCTCATTCCTTTCTAAGTGCTCCACCACTCTTCCTTATAATCTTCTCCATTACTTTGCATACTATACAGGTCAGTGACACTGGTCTGTAGTTTAATGCTTCGTGTCTGTCTCCTTTTTTAAATATTGGGATTACATTTGCTGTCTTCCATACCTCAGGTAGCCACCCTGTTTCGATAGATGTATTGAAGATTGTTGTTAAGGTACACACAGCACCTTTGCTCCCTGTCTCAGGACCCATGGAGAGATTTTATCCAGCCCCATCGCCTTTGAGGTATCTAGCTCGCTTAGCAGCTTCTTCACTTCTTCCTCAGTTGTAGGTATTGTGTCCAACAGTTGGTGTACCCCACATCTCTCTTTCTGGAGTCCCTGTGTGAACACGTCTTTGAATCTCATGTTCAGTTCCTCATATTTTGCGGTCGTTTCTTGTGAACTACACCTTCCTACCTCAGCCTGATTACCTGGTCCTTGACTGTTGTTTTCCTCCTGATGTGGCTATACAGCAGCTTCGGGTCAGATTTGTCTTTTGCTGCTATGTCATTTTCGTATTGTCTTTGGGCCTCCCTTCTAACCTGTGTGTATTCATTTCTGGCTCTGTGACTGCTCTTCTTATTCTCCTGGGTCCTTTGCCTTCTCTACTTCCATTCTCTAGCACACTTGGTTTTGGCCTCTCTGCACCTTTGGGTGAACCAAGGGCTCATCCTAGCTTTCGCGATATTCCTCGGCCCTGCTTGATGGACTGATAGGGCCTTAGCGTAAGTCATGTCTCCTTCATTTCCGTTGGGCTCCTAGTTTAGTAGGGGTGTACCTGCTTCAGATGCTGTCTCTCTGGGCAATAGTCCTGTAACTCGCTTCAGTCAATTTGCATCATATTCTAGGGCCTATATGCTGGCTTTTATTTCTTCTCCGCGTCCATCCTCTTCTCCACCTCCATCCTCTTCATTTTCGCAAAAAGCTCACCTAGTTTGCTCTCCCACCCTGTGTGTGTGTGTGTGTGTGTGTGTGTGTGTGTGTGTGTGTGTGTGTGTGTGTGTGTGTGTTAGGAGTGTATTCTTGTGTTGATGTATGTCAGTACAACAGTCCACCACGGCTTCCATTGTGGGGCGAGCCGTTGTCTCAACACAACACTTTAATTTATATTCTCTTCTTGTTTTATAACGGAGCAGCCCTTCCTCCTTCCCTCAGACAGCCTTACCTTCCCCCTCTCCTTGGTATTCTCGCCACGGTAATATAACTAATAATTCCTGTTATCATGGCCTTTATAGCTCGCCCTCTTACCACACTTCGTGAATTGGAAATGAAATATTACAGGAATAAACATTAAGAGACACCGAGAGTGAAATTGATATTAAAGTAACTTAGAGGTTTGTAAGATTTAAGTCTTAGTGTTCTTGAGACTGTGAAAGCTGTTTACTACATAATAATTACTTTAGGTTCTGATAATACGAACATTTAATGTGGTTTCTTGAGGCCAGCGATGGGCTCTTGATCACAGAAATTGGAGCTACCCACCAATGCTGTTTAAAAATAAATCTCTCATTTTCAAACATCGTAAAATCTGTGGCTTTCTCGTGTATGATATGCAGCAAATTTCTCGATTTTCGTTACTTGTTAGATAAAGGCTGAAAAGTTTCGACGTGCGACCAGAAGGCGTCTGTCAGATAATCTGTCAAGCCTCGTGTTACCCATTTGACTGTCTTAGTTATAATCAAAATGGGTGACTGGGACTACATCTTCAGGAGCTGTATGGCCCCTACGGATTAAGTGGTTCATAATATGAACACCCGTAGAAACTTTGGCCATGACTTAAATGCTTGTATGACTGCTACAGTGGTCCCTCTCGCTGCTCTGGTGGCTGCTACAGTGGTCCCTCTCGCTGCTCTGGTGGCTGCTATAGTGGTCCCTCTCGCTGCTCTGGTGGCTGCTACAGTGGTCCCTCTCGCTGCTATGGTGGCTGCTACAGTGGTCCCTCTCGCTGCTCTGGTGGCTGCTACAGCGGTACCTGTTACTGCTTGTGGGGGGGGGGGGCTACTACAGTGGTACTTGTCACTATGCTGCGTTGTGTGCTTGCTTCCACTTTCCTGGTGTGACCTTTATTAACTCAGCCATGAATGCTTGTGGGGGTGAGGGGGGGGGCTGCTCTGCCCCTAGCACTTCCTGGTAATACATTATTCTCGTCTGTTACACCTACTCTTAAAATTGCGTGTCGGGCTTTTCTACACAACTTGTATGCCCCCTTCATTTCAGTTTCGGTCTACTCGTCATATTGAGAAAAGAACGGGCCAACATAACTGTAGCGACTTTGACTCACGAAATCGTAAGAACACGATTGCAAACAAAATACAGAACAGGTGGGGGGCTTGAACCCATGGCAGGTGATTCCTGAAACTCTCAGGCCAGTGCGTTTACCACTCGACCAGATGGCTCAGCAAGATTCATTCAACTAGGATGAATCATATTGAGCCAGCTGGCAGAGAGGTTAGCGCACTGGCCTGAGTGTTTTATTAGTCACCTGCCATGGGTTCAAGTCCTACCCATTCTGTCACAGTCGTTTTTCTGCATTATTTAAACAGATGCTATTTATTTTAGCATGGTATAATAGTATTTACTGCTTTATATTAATGTTCGTAGCTTTTGTTTAATTTTATCTGTATGCATGTTGTGTATATATGATTTTTTTATTAATAAGACCGTTGAGTGACGTACTGTACTAGGTCAGTACGCTTTGTAAATATCACTTCTACTACAAAATTACTCTAACTACAGTTCGTTCCCTCGTCCCTAGGACTAGGTTGTTTACAAACATTGAGTCATTTACAAGTTTATGAACGTGCTTGATCAGGTGAGGTTCCACGCTGGTGCTGCGTATTTTATGATTCTGACAGAATTTCTATACATTCCTGAAATAACAAGATTCTTAAATGATATACTTTAATTAGTCGCATATACTTGTGAAGTCGCGCTGGTAATGCTCTGCTCAGGTAACATGTTCCTTGTGTGAAGTTTACTCCCAGATTCTTTCCGTTTGACTGGTTTCTAGGGTAATAATTTTGCAGCAGCCTACCCTGAGGCTCTGCTTCCATGTTGACTTTCAGGGTTAACCAACCTGTTGTTGCTAGCTGCCAGCACGCCTACCTAACTATTAGAGCCATGGTGATATACCAGTGATATTTGTAATATACCTGTATATACATGTGATATACCTGGAACCGGTTTAGAATTTTTCTAGCCTCACAGCCTGGCCTGAGTCCAGGCTGTTTATTGTTCAACCAGGCTGTTGGTGTGGGGATGGATTGACCCACATACCCGTCGCAACCTGGTTCATATGGCACTTGACGGAGGTAAGGATCCAGGTTCTTCTTGTACACTTTACACTTACTTTCCTGCAATATTTTATATATATAATAAGTTGAAGTCTTGGACCACGGATGTTGACATTGTTCACGTATTGGGCCCATGGCACCCCTGCTTTTCAGTGGATGTATTTTACACTTCTTCCGATGTCTCACTCTAAGTTATTGTAGCGTGCAGCTTTGGAATTATACAGTACCACCCGGGTGTCTGCTTTGCTCTAGGAAGCACATTCCCAGTTGTTGCAGTGTTTTTTTTTTATGTTGCCGGTTGTGAAAAGGATTTGTCTTCTGTTTTAGCTCATGGAATTTTTCACTTGATCATCTTTGCTGTGTCTAGGGTGTTCATGCGGGAGATGACACTTTAATGTCATACGGTATATCAGATGCAATTGAGTCGATTTGTTTTTTCATGTTTATTCTAGTTATGGGTTCAGTACTTTAACATATGATGGTTGCAGATAGGTTCATTGTCCTCTGAAATTCCTCTGGATAATTATAGTCTTGAGATGCACTTTGTACTAGTCCCTCGAACTGTATTATAGCCTAGGCGGGAAAGACTCGCACGACACCAGGAAATTTGTGGAGGTATTGTGCACAAATCTGTTCACAGAAATTACTTTATATACATACGGACACAGGCCTGGCAGAAAGTGCAAAATATCTCCGGTAAAGCAGGGAAGCGACTAGTGCACCTAGCCTAGATTTACTCTAGGTCCTAGAGTACCCTGAAGAAACGTAAAGGACCACGACTTAGTGCCCTACCTTCATGCATAAGGTGGATTACCAGCAACCCCCTGGCTTTCTTTAAAGAGAACTCGACAAATTCAAACCAGTTCCTGATCAGCCGGGGATGTGGTGCATACATTGGACTGGGGGCGATGATCAGTCAGGCCGGCAACCAGGAGGCCTAGTCTGGGATCGGGCCACGGGGGCGGTGACCTCTCGGAAGCAACCCAGTAAGAACCTCTTTCATATAGGACGGCCGTTATCGCACGCATAAGTTTATTTTCCTTGATGTAAGGCACTGGGCAAATTTAATATTCCTTCTTTCTTACGCGATCTTTTTGTTATACATTAGTTTGTTTTTGCGTGGTGCATTGATGTAGTATTGCTTGTGTAGCCATAACATACAGGAGAATGAAATAGCTAGAAACCATGCACGAGGCTCACTTGGTGTGTCTGGCGTTAGGAAGAATGTGGATTGTATTAAGGTTACCTAGCGTTTTGAGGCATCTGTAGTTGAGTGGTCTATGGCATCACTTAGAGAGCTAAGCCACCCTCCAAACGTACGCGATCATTCTCTGCATATACCTCAGATTATTTCTGCGTGGTGCATGCACGCGTGCACACAACACAGATGGATAGCTTACATCTGGCAGAGTTGAACACGGAGTAGGCCCTTGGAATCTTGTTCGTACCCCCTTCACCTTCCAACAGTTAAAGGCTGAGATGGTGTAATCCATTCTCGCACCACAATTGATATTCGTGGACGTTCCCGGAGCTGCTCTGCCATCGCGTTGCCAAACTGTCACGGCCGTTTATTTGGACTTGCTTATTTGTGGTCAGATATTTTCAGTTTTTTTTTTAAAGTAATTTGATGTAACCTACCCTAACCAATGCTGATCTAATTTAAAATACGTAAATAGTATCTTTAACTTGACGGGAACATTAATAGATTTACGCTAGGTATAGTGTAAAAGGAGGGTAGATTGCCGAGAGGAATAATGTAAACTATCCACATACTCTACCCCTGTTTAGTGCCTAATTTCTGTGAATCTAAGGTAAGTGACGAGACAGGAACTTCTCAGTAAATTTCCAGTAGCTTTCAGGGAATGTTTAGTTAACTCATGTGGTGAAGGTGGCAGCACTGGCCTTCCTGCAGCGGGACAGCCATCCTCTTTTCGTCATTATGTAAAATTTAGACGTAAACAGAGAGACAAAACAGCGAAGAAGTGGAGTGTTCATGCTGACGTCATATTCCTCGTTGTTTGGAAATTAGTGACTGCGAAGCACTAGGTGTATTTAAGTTTCGTTCAAGCACTGTGTAGTGAGCTTTAATCCTCTGGCTTGTGTAAGCATTAATCTCTTGGGTTTGGCAAACAAAGTGTGTTGACTTTAACAATGAGTTTAATGCTATGCTATGCTAGGAAATGTGAGGTACACCGGACGCGAGGCTGTATTGTTCAACAAAAGTGCGTTCATCAGCAATGTTTCGACATGCTGAATGGGTTTTTTTTTTCCGTGCATCAGGTAATGAAAGCTTTAAGCCTGAGCTATAAGATGTCGTTAATTAGGGATGAGACGATACCAAAATTTTTGCAGATACCAGTATGCCTTTACCTTTGCCGAGTTCAATGTGTTTTCCTGTTCCCTAGTTCAATCTGTATATACGATGGCCATTATATCTATTTATGCTGTTTATCTTTGGGCTTAAGTAACTTCCCAGTTTGTCGAAGATAAAAGCTGTCAGCTTTTACAAGGACTAGAGTATTTAAACCTCAAAATTCTAAGGGAGAATTTTTAATTTCGCTTTTATTTTACTGTTTAAGAACAACTTCTGTTAATTAAATAGCTTGTGAGAGGTGAGTGGGGTTATTACATGATGTAACCTATAGAAGCTTTTCATAGCTATGTAAAAAGCTTTGTCAAACATTTGTTGTTGTAATTCGGATGCAGTCTTATTTTTTTTTCAATTTCCCTCCGTCATAAAACTCAAGAGTTACAAATCCTTAGGGATTTCAAAAATCATAGAAGGATATAAACTATTTTTTTGTGGGTTTTAAAACAAAAATGGGTTGGAATAATGTGAGTGAGAGGTGTTGGGTTTCAGGAGGAACCTGCCTAGTGTCTTAACGTTCTTATGATTAAATCTTAAACTTGGAGTTTCCTCACTTAGGAACCTATAAATTGTCCTTTATTTTTTTATTCTGTGTTTAAGCACATGAAAGCCCCCAGGTATGTTTTTCACTTTTTTTTTCACATTTGCAGTCACGCAGTACAGAGGACAATATAATTGTTAAATATTTTCACCTTAAATATTATGAACAATATTCTGGATTATAAAATAGATACCATCAGCCAAAGCTTTGTCAAGCCGTTACGGCTTGACAAAACTCCCGGAGAGCGAAACGTTGCCACAATAAAATGTTACATAAGTTGCACTTGTGTCCTTTTACTTTACATATTGTCGGTAATTCTACCAACATTATTACAGAAATACCTCTTATTTATATGGTTTGATTAAAACACACGGTTGGCATTCCTGTAAGACCGATCATAAGTTCAGTACGTCCTGCAGTCTATAGATTATCTTAATTGTTAGTGAAAATATTAAACCCCAGTTGTCATAGCTGTTCATGTTAATAATGTTGATCTTATTAATAAACTTAGGTTTTAACATGTCTAATGATTCCAGACTCATTAGTTTTGATCTTCTATCTTTGTTTACTAAAGTACCTGTAGATGACGTTTTGGACTTCAGTGCAGAAGACCTTCCAAAATATCTTTCCTTATTGGCCTGGTTAAATTAAGCATTTTAGGTTGTAAATTTGTGCTCTTTGACAAATTATATTTAAAGAAATTCTTTTGTCTCCTGTATTAAGTAATTTGTACCTGGAATATTTGAGACAAAAAAAAAAACATTTAGAAATACTAAATCGTTGAGGTATAGAACCCTGATGACTTTCTACCCAGATTAAACTCACTGGTCCCTTCCATTAACTCGCTATGGCATGTGAGGAGGAGGAGAGGGGGGGGGGGATGGAATGATTCCATTTCTGGATATATAGCCGTGGGTCTGGTAAAAGTTTAAGTCCAATACTTAAAATCAACATATGTACATATATACGTAAACACTCCATATAGCAGACAATTATGGAAATATAGAACAAAATCCACTAGGTCAATCGATTTGAAAACCAGTTACAAAATCGTTTGGTTACATAGTTGTCCCTTAATGTTAGCCATTGCTAAAGAATTTCTTCCACCACAACTCCCATTACCGGCCACTCGCTTCCCTCATTTCTTGACATATAGAGGGTTTACAGTACATTAATATTCGAATCGCCAAACATGACTTAGTGTATTTACGTCTATTTTTAAGAGCTCTTACGATATGTAGTCCTGAGTTTTATGATGGAGAAGCTAGAAAAATAAATGAAATTGCATCCAACCTAAAATATCCATGAATGTTAATTGATAAAACTTTATAAAGCCTAACAGTGGTTATAAGCTTGAGAATTTGTTGGTATTGCCATATAATTTCTGTTTCCATAAGCTCTTGAATCCTTTAATGTTCAAGTTGCTTTTAACTGTGACAATACTTGTAAACCAAAGTGATTAAAGTTCTTGCAAAGAATCTTTGGGTTGTGTATATTCCATTCCTTGAAAATCTATGATAGCTTTTATATAGAACAAACTGGAAAGTCACTTGGGACAGAGTTCAACAGCATTAATATGCAATAACTACTGGACCAGAATCAGGTGTTTTGTTCATTCGTGTGAAGGATACAGACCATTGTGTAGATGGGACTAATGCCAAAGCATTTCTGCCATGCAATTTTATAGTTCAAGGAAATATTGTGGAATCATCACTTCTTAAGCATGATGAACATATTTTAAGTTCTGGCGTCTATAAACTTGACAATTTTGTACTACAGAATATTGTTTATGAAAACATTTTTCGTAAACAGTGCCAAAAAAGATGAAACTTGTGTAACAGTTAGGCATCTTTATTCCTAAACGTTTCACCTACACAGCAGGCTTCTTCAGTTTAACATACAGGTGCTAATTTGGAGACGGCAGCAGTGGAGAGGTATAATGTGATCATCAACCTTGAAAGGGTAGTTTGAGGTGGTCAGTCCCTCAACCTGGAGTTCTGTTTATCTTCATAGCCTTGAACCCTGTGGAGCTGAAGCATGAGAAAAGAGTCTTTTATAGTGCAAGAAAGCAATTTGTCTTAACTTTATAAATACGTTCGACAATTGTATGCATGCAAGGTTGTATTTTGGGGGTCACCTTCATGGCGTAGGCGGTGGGCCTACTGCAGTGCATCTGCAGTCCTGTTTTCAAGTCGATGGCGTGTTATAATAATAACATGAGAATATAAGAAGGGAATACTGCAGCAGGCCTACTGACCTATGCGAAGCAGGTCCATGTTACCCTCCGGCTTAGCCCAATGACCCACCTAGTCAGGTCACTTCCACTTAAGGAAGGAGCACGGCATCAGACCTAGTAGCACAAGCTAGTCAGGTCCAACTCGCACCCACCCACACCCACTCGTGTATTTATCTAACCTATTTTTAAAACTACACAACGTTTTAGCCTCTATAACTGTACTCGGGGAGTTTGTTCCGCTCATCCACAACTTTATTACCAAACCAGTGCTTTCCTATATCCTTCCTGAATCTGATTTTTTGCAGCTTGAAACCAATGCTTCGAGTCCTGTCTTGGCTGGAAATTTTCACAACGCTATTTACATCCCCTTTATTCCTGCTTTCCTTTTATATACCTCGATCATATCCTCCCTAATTCTACGCCTTTCGAGTGAGTGCAGATTCAGAGCCCTCATTCTATCCTCATAGGGAAGATTTCTGATACATGGGATCAACTTTATCATCCTCCTCTGTACGTTTTCCAGAGCATTTATATCCACTCTGTAATACGGTGATCAGAACTGTGCAGCTTAATCTAAATGAGGCCTAACCAAGGATATATAGAGTTGAAGAACAACCTGATGACTTCTATTATTTATACTTGTAGATATGAAGGCAAGGATTCTGTTAGTTTTATTGCAAACACTAATGCACTGTTGTTTTGGTTTTAGATTTCTGCTAACCAGAACTCTTAAATCCTTTTCACAATCTGTAGTATTAACATCTACATTATTTAGTTTATATGTGGCATGGTTATTTTCCTGTTCAACATTTAGAACTTTGCATTTGTCTATATTAAACTGCATCTGCCACTTCTCCGATCATTGCATCAGTCTATTCAAATCATCCTGGAGTGCTCTAGTGTCCTCATTAGAATGAATTGGACGGCCTATTTTGGTGTCATCAGCAAATTTTCTCATGTCGCTGTTTATTCCCTCATCTATGTCGTTTATGTAAATTGTGAACAACAAGGGGCCCAACACTAACCCCTGCGGAACACCGCTTGTGATGTGCCCCCATTCTGATTTCACCCCATTTATGCAAACTCTCTGCTGCCTATTTGTCAACCATGCCTCTACCCAGGAAAAAATTTCTCTTACTCCATGTTCCTTAAGTTTCCTCAATAGCCTCTGATGTGGAAACTCTATCGAAAGCCTTACTGAAGTCTATATACACAATATCATATTATCATGATCTGCGTCCTCAAACACCTTAGCGAAACAAGTTAATAAATTCGTAAGACAGGAACGCCCCTTTGTAAAACAGTGCTGAGATTCGTTAATCAATTTATGCCTATCAAAATGGCTACGAATTGCTTCGGCAATTATTGATTCCATAAATTTTTCCACTATGAAGGTAAGGCTTATTGGTCTATAGTTCGAAACTAAGGACCTGTCACCTGCCTTGTAAATAGGTATCACATTTGCCATTTTCCACTTATCTGGCACCATGCCAGTTTGTAGTGATATGTTGAAGATTGAGACACTTATGCAGCATATGGGAATCTTTATTCAGGAAACGTTTCGCCACACAGTGGCTTCATCAGTCCAATACAAAGAGGAAGGCGTAAGGAGAGGAGGAGAATGAGGTAATCAGTCCCTCAACCTGGAGTCGATGTGTTCAGTCCATCAGTCTTGTAGAATGTACAGCATAGGGCCGTAGACGTGGCTTATATACTGTAGTGAGGTGACGTGAAGCAGATGGAGGCGGGGTCATAGTGGTACCATCCACTAGTCGAAGTAGGTCTTCGTCCAAAGGTTGAACAAGTGTTGAAGAATTCTTTGTAACAAGATCCCATGATGCTGCAGTGTCTGACAGTTGTGATGAATGGTTTGAAAAACCGATAAGTTGAAGATTGAGACACTTATGCAGCATATGGGAATCTTTATTCAGGAAACGTTTCGCCACACAGTGGCTTCATCAGTCCAATACAAAGAGGAAGGCGTAAGGAGAGGAGGAGAATGAGGTAATCATCACAACTGTCAGACACTGCAGCATCATGGGATCTTGTTACAAAGAATTCTTCAACACTTGTTCAACCTTTGGACGAAGACCTACTTCGACTAGTGGATGGTACCACTATGACCCCGCCTCCATCTGCTTCACGTCACCTCACTACAGTATATAAGCCACGTCTACGGCCCTATGCTGTACATTCTACAAGACTGATGGACTGAACACATCGACTCCAGGTTGAGGGACTGATTACCTCATTCTCCTCCTCTCCTTACGCCTTCCTCTTTGTATTGGACTGATGAAGCCACTGTGTGGCGAAACGTTTCCTGAATAACGATTCCCATATGCTGCATAAGTGTCTCAATCTTCAACTTATCGGTTTTTCAAACCATTCATCACAACTGTCAGACACTGCAGCATCAAGGGATCTTGTTACAAAGAATTTTTCAACACTTGTTCAACCTTTGAACGAAGACCTACTTCGACTAGTGGATGGTACCACTATGACCCCGCCTCCAAATGTTTCACGTCACCTCACTACAGTATATAAGCCACGTCTACGGCCCTATGCTGTACATTCAACAAGATTGATGGACTGAACACATCGACTCCAGGTTGAGGGACTGATTACCTCATTCTCCTCCTCTCCTTACGCCTTCCTCTTTGTATTGGACTGATGAAGCCACTGTGTGGCGAAACGTTTCCTGAATAAAGATTCCCATATGCTGCATAAGTGTCTCAATCTTCAACTTGTCGGTTTTTCAAACCATTCATCGTGGTGATATGCTGAAAAGATTAGCCAAAGGTATGCTAAGTTCCTCTTCACATTCCTTTAACACCCTTGTAAACAGTTCATCAGGACCTGGGGATTTGTTAGGTTTTAATTTCTCTATTTGTCTGAGGACCATATCACTAGTTACCGCAATTGTGCATAGTTTATCGTCCTGCTCTACATAATCTATTATTTCTGGAATTTCGCTAGTATTTTCCTGGGTAAACACTGAGAGGAAGTAAGTATTGAAAATTTCACACACATCCTTATCACTGTCAGTGATCTGACCAGAGTTACTCTTAAGTGGGCCAATCTTGTCCCTAATCTTACTTCTGTATACATGAAAGAACCCTTTTGGGTTAGTCTTCGAATCCCTTGTAACCTTAGCCTCATAATCCTTTTTTTGCTTTTCTTATTGCTTTTTTTCTCTAATTGAATAAATTGATTTCTTAACTGCCCATCCCCTATTTTGATGCGCCTATATATGCCTCTCTTTTGAGTAATGAGATGTTTTAATCTATTGTTCATCCATTTGGAATCATTTTTGTTAGATCTAATTTCCCTACTTGCAACAAAACTTGTCTGGGCAGCTAGAACTATGCTCTGAAAAACGTCATATTGGCAACCAAGATCACCTACCTGACCCATAGTCAGGTCATCCCAATTTAGCCCACCCAGGTAATTTTTCAGTCATGAAATCGGCCAAGCGAAAGTTTGGGACAGAGATTTGATTCCAGTTATCTGGGTAATTCCATGATATATTGAAACTAAGTGATTTGTGATCACTTTCCACAAGCTCATCATTAACCTCAAGATTATTAATTAGCGATTCTTTGTTGGCAAGAACCAAGTCAAGCAGATTGTTTCCTCTAGTTGGTTCTGTCACAAACTATTTTAAAAAGCAGTTCTGAACCGTATCAAGGAAGTCACTAGACTCAAGATTTTCTGTCACATTGTTCCAATCAATTTGTCTAAAGTTAAAATCTCCCATTAACATTTTCATATCTAGACGTCTTGTGAATTTCGTCCCATAACAGCTTACTGCGCACACTATCAAGGTTCGGGGGCCTATAAATCGCACTCAAAATTAATTTGTCACTACCCTCGAGAAACTGTAGCCGAACAGATTCTGTGTCCGGGGTTTCTAATCTTGTAATGTCTAAGACAATTTAAATTATCTCTGACATACATCGCCACTCCACCACCCTTCCTGTTGACCCTATCAGTGTGGAATAGTTTATAATCCTGTATGTTGTATTCAGAAGGCATTTCTCTGTTTCAGGTTGAACCATGTCTCTGTTATAGCAATAATATCTATATTACCTTGTGTGACTATACTAGTCTATTTCACAGTTTGACATATTCGCAGTTTGCTATTTTAATAGAAAATTTTTCTATTGTTGAAATTGTGGACCAGTAAGCCTCTTACAGTGCCTCACTGAGCGAAATAACCCCTCGCTGAGTGAGTTGTCACCTTTGAGTGAGGTATCACCTCGCTTTGTAACATAAAATGCGCAAGTCTTGCCTCTTTTTTTACTGTTCTTCTGAAGATGAAAGCACATGTAGCCGCTCAGGCTTTACCTATTTATGATTGCACTGGTATTTTTTGTTTATTTGCAGTCATGCATTGTATTGTGATGTTTTAAATAAATAAAATAAATAGGGGAGGAAGCGATAAACCCATAGTGGTCATTCCACGCTAGGAATGGAAGGTAATAGTTGATTTCAAGGAAAGGGTGGCTAGCTGGTATTGCTTGGATGGAGAGGCCTTCACTAGCATCAAGGCTCTCGCCAGGAAGTGTAACTGGTGAGAGCAGTAACTAGGGCATTAAAGTTGAAGTAATATTGTAGTGCTGAGTGAGGTGAAGCCAGGCACTCTGGGTCCTCTATAAACTGAAAAACTCCCTCTCCCTCCCGTCTCAATTTAATTGCACCCGGGATTAACCTTGCAGTGTTTACAGTTTCCAGTTTGAACATCAGTAATAGTGATAAAAATAATAAAATGTAAAAGTAATAAAATAACGAAAACAAGTGTACAAAAAATAAATGAAATATAAATCATTAGTGATTATTATACTAGGAAAGGTGACATTAGAATCCATGAAGGATGTGTGGCCGCTGTGCAAGGTTATTTCATTATATTTGTGTGCCAGTATGTCGTGAGGGACTGGTGCGAAGGACTTTCTCTCAGCACCAACACCTACCATACTTGTTTTGATGAAAGGCTACAAGAGTAGAGCGGAAGAGTTACGTCACTCCTGGCTCACTCTTACTGACGTACCTAATAAAACTATTGATTATAGCTTCGTATTCTGTAACGTGCGTATGGGGGGATGGGGAAGGGGCTTGTGCTTGATATTCTTGGTGTCTTAGTGTGCGTGTTTCGTACTGGTGTATTTGAAGGAAAGGAGTCCTTGTATGCGATTCCTTCCTGTTATTCTTAAATTGTAAACCATTTTTGTACATGGATTTCGCAAAGGCATTTCGCAGATGCGATCATGGGATGACTGTACATAAAATGAGGGAGAGAAGTAGACATGTTTTTTCAACTTTGAGAAATAGATCAAAATACAGCATTATCAGAATAAAAAGTTCAGTGCTCCGTTGCACGGTACTAGTGTATAAAAATAGTTAACAGCTTAGAAATTTTACGGATGACAAAATAAGCATGAAAATCACCTCGGTAGAAGACACGGAAGAATTGCTACGAGATTTAAAGTCTTCCATGACTCACGAAATCGTAATGTCACGATTGCAAACAAACCATACCATGGGCGGGGTTAGAACCCGCGATCAGTCTCTCTCAAAACTCCAGACCGTCGCGTTAGCCACTGGTTGTGGAGAATAACATGAGAATAACTCAAAATGGGCACTTTATAAAATCAAAATCGATTAGAACTAAAGGAACACGTGAAGGACCTGGGTGTAATGTTAACTGACCTTTCTTTCAAAGAATACAAAAAAAAAAAATACAAAAATCAAGAAAATAGCGGGAGTGGATAATGAGGACTTTCAGAACCAGGGAAATAGTGCCAATGGTAACTACTCAGATCATTTGTACTGTGTGTTGTTCAGTGTTGACGTCTTTGTTAAAGACAGGAGATATATTAGAACTGGAACAGATACTGGTATCATTTACAGCCCGCATAAAACTCGTTAGGCATTTAAATTACTGGGAATGTTCCAGTCGTTAATATGTACTCGCTGGGGTGGAGAGATGTATATGTACGTGGAAGATAGTTGAGAGAGTAATTCCAAATGTACACACTGCCATAACTTACTGGAATGAAAGATGTGGGAAAAATGTAACATACACCCAGTGACGTCACTGGCGCCGCAGGCAAAATGAGAGAACATTGTATCAACATCCGTAGACCTAGATTCATCACTACTAGAAGATATCAGAAACACTGCCGGAAGAAATGCGGTGTCTTTAAGAGGAAACTGGACAAGTATACCTCTACCAGGTGCTGGATAAACCAGGTTGTGATGGATGTGGGGGCCAGCGGGACCAGTAGCAACAGCCTGGTTGACCAGGCAAGCATCAGACAAGCCTGGCCCAGGGCCAGGCTCCGGGAGTAGTTAAACTTAAAACTCGTCTACGGTCTATCGAAGGTGTTTTACCCGATGTGGATAACCACCCGACTTTTTTGGGGGGGATTATCCTGGGTGATGTGTATGCAGTTAGGAATTATCAGATAGTTGACAAACCTGGTCCATAAAATCAGAATCTGCACGTATTGTGTCGGCCCATCTTACAACTTACTGTATTTCAGCGTGTGTAAGACAGATGGTTGACTTACACAGCGTTCAACAGTGATTACCTGACTATTGTAGTGCGCACCGGGGGTCCTTGTTTTATGTTCCAGTCTGGTTTTTTTTTCTTTCTTTTACGTGTTGAAGGATAAATTCTAGGATGATGAGAAAGGAAAAGAAGGCAATACGTTGTTACGAAGCCGGTCATTGTGTGCTGTCTGCCAAAGATACCATCCAAATATTTTATTAAGGAACAGTACGTGCTCAGTCTAGTGTGTTACCGACAGAATAGCAAGTGAATATAATAATGGTACAAAATACCGACAAGTAGCAAGTCTTAGCCAAATATTTATAAAAACTTTTTAGCCCTATCAGTAATTCACGTTCAAAGTGCTTCGGCATGTAGATTTTATAAACTTTTAAAATATTTCTTGAGTTTTATTTCATATATTTTTTTCAAATTACCCAAAATGTACGATATTTGCATAGAGAAAAATAAATTAGTGTATTTTAGCGAATATAGTCAGCTGGTTGGATTTAAAACCGACTCGTATATGGTAGATCAGGACCAAGGATATATTTTTTTTTTATTTTTAAACAATTGGCATCAGTCGTTCAGAATTACAAACATAAGTTTTCATAAAGCTAGGTCTATTAGAAAGCATAGCTAAAAAAATCGTAGAACCTGGCCCTTAAACCTAATCAACCAACCAACCCGCCCACAAGGATATATATTAATGCATAGTACAATATCCTCTCCAGCAGCCTTCCTGCATAAGCTGCCACACCTCGTAGCTCAGTGCTTCAGCGCTCCCTTCACAAATTAGGAACCCGATTTTTTACCAGTTATTCCCAATCGGTCTTGACACAAACGATATCCATGTATCTATTAAAGTGGACGTGAGGAAAACAAATTAATATCACATAAAACCTAAAAACATGGCTGATAGACTGATTAAAGCAGTAAAAGTGCCCTGGCCCAGACTATCTCTACCAAGGATTTTCGCTGACGGAAAAATGTAACTTAGTAAACTGCTATCTTTACAAGTGAGTAGCGCATATAATGTACTTGAAATGTGGAAGACGGCTGTTGTGATTCATATCTATAAAATAGGAGATAGGTCTCTACCACTGAATTACCATCCCGTTAGCTGGACGTCAGTAGTGGAAAATTATTATTGGTAACAAAAAAAAAAAAAAAAAAAGCCACAATACCGTGACTGGAACGATACACAAATAACCCGGAACGTCGTCCTAAGCTCCTCTCTGCTATGTGCGGGATATTTGTATATTAATATTGATAATAGTAAATACATTTAGAAGTTACGCCGATGATACTCGTATGGTTTCACAAGAAACCATTCATGCCTAACAGATTTTAGTAAGGCATTTGAAGCAGTGTACCAGGATAACTAATATGTTTGCTTAGATGTTAGTAAGTCTATTGATAGAATTGCACACAGGATAACGTTGAAAGTGACAGCACTCATGGAGTAAGGCTTTGTAACTAAGAGGTAGCAGTGTGTTTGCATGAAGTGGTAATGTGGCCTAGTTAAAAGTGGCGTTTCCCAAGGATCAATTTTCTGCCCCTTGTTATTCATAATCTACATTAATGGCCTTAGTGGGGGAATTAAGAGACATAGATGAATTAGCTGACGGCATCCCCCCCCCTCCTCCAAAAAATAGGTACAATACTGAACTTTGATATTGTAGAACTTCAGAATGATTTGGGAGAAATATTATAAATCACTACATCCATAGTCTGCCAAATCAACCAGGCTGTGAATATGAGAGCCGGTGGGTCGCCAACAGTAACGTTCTGGTCGATCAGGCAGTCAACATTTCCGGACTGCCGCCAGAGTCGGAAAATACGCGAAACAGATCACAGGTAAAATAATCAGGAAAACGACAGGTCCTGTTTTTAATGTGAAAATAAGCAAATTCCTCATACTTGGGAATGTAAATAACTCTGGCACCTTTAAACTAAATGTAGGATATCATCAGTCCTGATGTGAAAGATTTAAGAATCCTTGTTAGTAAAATGTGGATATCATGGTGTAATAGCGCACAAAATGCATGCTAAAGGAATAAAAG
>NC_091307.1:30040845-30110845 GCF_038502225.1 Cherax quadricarinatus | reverse complement strand
CAGGTCATCACAGCCAGGAGGCCTGGTCTGGGACCGGGTCATGGGGGCCGACTATAGGTACATATGTGGCAACACTTGTAGATTTAAAAATTCATGTAAATTAATGTTTAAATTAAATAAGACCAATAACGAGTTAACAGGACAGGGACTGGTAAGTGGTTGTAACCTCGTAACCAACGGATGTACTACTCGACAGCATGATTTATCACGGTAAAATAATATATAATGTATAGTACCAGTTTCACCTTAAGTGGTGACTACTGCCACCTAAACTATGTAGGTCTGTATGTGTTATTTACATCTGGATGTGTTCTTCACACTATATTGACATATTGGTGTATTTTTCATTCTGAATAAACTGAAGAATGGTCGGAGACTGGAAAATTGGTCCTGGCATGTAGCAGCTCCAGTGCTCTTTATTGACAGTCCTTCATTAACACTTGAGTCTCTTCATATTGCTGACGTTCAACTCAGTGCTTATAGCCAGTGCATCGTAGATGTTAACCAGAGTTTCGCAGCTAATTCATTCACTGAAAATGAAACCATCTTTTGTTTCGCCCCGGATTCTTACAGAGTTGCAGCTTCATCATGGTTCACTTATGGACTGAAACATAGTTGAGCTTAACTTCCAATTTGTGGGTTTGTTGTGAATTTTTGCAGCCAAGGTATTGAGTTTTATTCTCTGGCCTTGGCTGGCGTTTGTGGCGCACCACTGCTCCTGCACACTGCTTACTGACTCATAATTTAGCCCAAATGTTGACATTTATTATGCAAGGAGTTAACAATTTTGTCGATGGTGGGGTAGTGTGTGTGCTGTGATCCTGTTAGGTTGATCAACGTTAAAATTCTGTGTAGAGCACTCGTATTAATCATGTCATCAAGCAGGAGACCTGGTCCGAGAGCGGTACCATGGGGAGGGACAGTGATACCCCAGAATCCACTACAGGTAACTACCATGGGGAGGGACAGTGATACCCCACAATCCACTACAGGTAACCTACTCAGTCGTAGGGAAACTAAGGATTAGTTCTAAAGAGCCTGCACGCGCGCTCACCACATGCACAATAATATTACACACCATACACACACCACATATCCCCACATACCCACCACATAATCCCCTACATAACCCCCCGCATAACCCCCCCGCATAACCCCCCCGCATAACCCCCCCGCATAACCCCCCCGCATAACCCCCCCGCATAACCCCCCGCATAACCCCCCCGCATAACCCCCCGCATAACCCCCCGCATAACCCCCCCGCATAACCCCCCGCATAACCCCCCGCATAACCCCCCGCATAACCCCCCGCATAACCCCCCGCATAACCCCCCCGCATAACCCCCCCGCCCCCCCGCATAACCCCCCCGCATAACCCCCCCGCATAACCCCCCATAACCCCCACCATAACCCCCACCATAACCCCCACCATAACCACCACCATAACCCCCACCGTAACCCCCCACCGTAACCCCCCACCGTAACCCCCACCATAACCATAACCCCCACCATAACCCCCACCATAACCCCCACCATAACCACCACCATAACCCCCCACCATAACCCCCCACCATAACCCCCCACCATAACCCCCCACCATAACCCCCCACCATAACCCCCCACCATAACCCCCCACCATAACCCCCCACCATAACCCCCCACCATAACCCCCACATAACCCCCCACACCACACACACCGCACACACCACACACACACCACACACCACACACCACACACACCACACACACCACACACACACCGCACACACCACACCACACACACACCACACACACCACACCACACACACCACACCACACACACCACACACCACACACACCACACACACCACACACACCACACACACACCACACACACACCACACACACACCACACACACACCACACACACACACCACACACACACCACACACACACACCACACACACACACCACACACCACACACACACCACACACCACACACACACACACACACACCCACACACCACACACACACACACACGCCACACACACACACACACACACACACACACACACACACACACACACACACACACCACACACACACACCACACACACACCACACACACACCACACACACACCACACACACACCACACACACACCACACACACACACACACACCACACACACACACACACACCACACACCACACACACACACACACCATACACACACACACCACACACACCACACACACACCACACACCACACACACCACACACACACACACACCACACACACATACACACCACACACCACACACACCACACACACATACACCACACACACATACACCACACACCACACCACACACACACACACACACACACACCACACACACCACACACACACACCACACACACACACACACACACACACCACACACACACACACCACACACACCACACACCACACACACCACACACACACACCACACACCACACACACACACCACACACCACACACACACACACACACACCACACACCACACACCACACACACACACACACCACACACCACACACACACACACCACACACACACACACACACACACCACACACACACACACACACACCACACACACACCACACACACACACCACACACACACACCACACACACACACCACACACGCACACACACACACGCGCACACACACCACACGCACACACCACACACACACGCACACACCACACGCACACACCACACGCACACACCACACGCACACACCACACGCACACACACACACACACACACACCACACACACACACACACAGAGTAGTCAGTAAGTGGAATAGTTTGGGAAGCGATGTAGTGGAGGCAGGATCCATACATAGCTTTAAGCAGAGGTATGATAAAGCTCACGGCTCAGGGAGAGTGACCTAGTAGCGATCAGTGAAGAGGCGGGACCAGGAGCTCGGACTCGACCCCCGCAACCTCAACTAGGTGAGTACACACACACACACACACACACACACACACACCACACACACACCACACACACACCACACACACACACACACCACACACACACCACACACACACCACACACACACACCACACACACACCACACACACACACCACACACACACATATAAAGGGCTTGTTTGGTAGCTGTAGAGCGGGTAGTTAAATGATATACTTCTTCGGAGGCTTCTTACTTTATTGTTAAGTAGTGGTGGGTTACACAGGCTTGTGTGTTTGTGCCCATGGCCCGGGCAGGGCCATGCCCACGAGAGAGAGATGAGAGTACTTGTGTGTTGAAGCCAGGCCGCTGTGTGAGTGAGAGCGAGGCAAGTCTGGGCATACTGAAGTGGCAAGGCCTATAGGTGGCAGCACTTGAGTGGCGCGAAATATGAACTAAGCTGGCAGACAGCATGGGCTGTCTGTGCAGACAGTACAGGCTGTCTACATACGCTCGGCCACCTATCGCGCGTCGTCCCGACGCGACAATACTGGTAGTAAAAGAAACTCGGTCTCTCTCTCGTAGGAACAGGGCACAGAACACAAAATAAAAACATATATATACATATGGACATGGAAAAAAAACTTCCTACAGGGAGGGAAGAAAAAACATGTGGGGTGTGCTAAACATCGTGGTCATAGGCAGTGAGCATCGAAGTGCATCACTGCACGCCTTCCTGCGTCTGGACAGATACTGCAACACGGGAGACATCGCTGCGGCTGAGCTGTGACGTAACAGGGTACGGTCTCCTCTGGAACGGTGAAGCAGACATCGTAGGACACATGCTGGTGCCCTCGAGTGAGGCGTCGACAAAACTCGGCAACTGGGAACGAGTTGTGGAGCGAGTCGTGGCAGAGACGACTGGGCGAAACATCTGGGAGTCGTAACATCATACACCAGACTGCAGTGAGAGAGCTAGCAGTCAAACACACACGAGTATCATCTCTCGACAGGTGGAGTTATAGCACACACACATAAAAGCTTTCTGTACACACACACTTAGTGGTACAACTCAAGGGTCACACACACATGTGACACACCACACATCGTGAGGTGACGTCAGCAGACATCGTGACGTCAGCATCGTGTGACGTCACTCGAGGTGACGTCAGGCAGACATCACACACACACACCACACACACACACAGACACACACACACACACACACACACACAGGCCTGGGACACACACACACATGACATCGGCCACACCCACACACGTGGTGTCGTGATCTACATGCTGATCCACAGCTTCACACACACAGCACTGGCAAAGAATTCACACACACACACAGCACAGTGTGGTGGCGAGGAGCGTGGGTGAGTGTACGGCACACACACACGGCGAAACGCACACTGGACGCAGAAATCACACAAAACTCACTGAAACACAGCTGAACACAGCAACATACAAGTGACGCTGAACACACACAGCGTGGGGTCACACACTTACATTCTCGTAGAATTTCGATAAATTTCGGCTGGATCCTGCTTGTACCTGTGTCTGGATGCTCAAACGTGCAGACACGACATCAGGATAACTCGTTGAGAGACGGATGCTTCTTGTGTAGGGTGATGAAATGAAGGTGACTTCATACCTCTCCTTCCTCTCTCCAGGGTAAACACACGCTGCGAGCACCGCTGTCACCATTTATAAAGGGCTTGTTTGGTAGCTGTAGAGCGGGTAGTTAAATGATATACTTCTTCGGAGGCTTCTTAGTTTATTGTTAAGTAGTGGTGGGTTACACAGGCTTGTGTGTTTGTGCCCATGGCCCGGGCAGGGCCACACGAGAGAGAGATGAGAGTACTTGTGTGTTGAAGCCACAGCGAGGCAAGTCTGGGCATACAGTGGCAAGGCCACACCACACACGCACACACCACACGCACCACACACACCACACGCACCACACACACACACACCACACACCACACACACCACACACACACACACACACACACACACACACACACACACACACACACACACACACCACACACCACACACCACACACACACACACGCACACCACCCACACACACACACACATACACACACACACACACACACACACACACACACACACACACAACCTGACGACACTGGAGGACAGGAGAGATAGGGGGGACATGATAACGACATACAAAATACTGAGAGGAATTGACAAGGTGGACAAAGACAGGATGTTCCAGAGATTGGACACAGTAACAAGGGGACACAGTTGGAAGCTGAAGACACAGATGAATCACAGGGATGTTAGGAATTATTTCTTCAGCCACAGAGTAGTCAGTTAGTGGAATAGTTTGGGAAGCGATGTAGTGGAGGCAGGATCCATACATAGCTTTAAGCAGAGGTATGATAAAGCTCACGGCTCAGGGAGAGTGACCTAGTAGCGATCAGTGAAGAGGCGGGGCCAGGAGCTCGGACTCGACCCCCGCAACCTCAACTAGGTGAGTACAACTAGGTGAGTACACACACACACACACCACACGCACCCCCCCCCCACACACACACCACAGGGGTCGGTCCTAGGACCAGTGCTATTTTTGGTATATGTGAACGACATAATGGAAGGGTTAGACTCAGAAGTGTCCCTGTTTGCAGATGATGTGAAGTTAATGAGGAGAATTAAACCTGATGAAGACCAGGCAGGACTTCAAAGAGACCTGGACAGACTGGACACCTGGTCCAGCAAATGGCTTCTCGAATTTAATCCTGCCAAATGCAAAGTCATGAAGATAGGGGAAGGGCACAGAAGACCACAGACCGAGTATAGGCTAGGTGGCCAAAGACTGCAAACCTCACTCAAGGAGAAAGATCTTGGGGTGAGTATAACACCGAGCATGTCTCCGGAAGCACACATCAACCAGATAACTGCTGCAGCATATGGGCGCCTGGCAAACCTGAGAACAGCATTCCAATACCTTAGTAAGGAATCGTTCAAGACACTGTACACCGTGTATGTCAGGCCCATACTGGAGTATGCAGCACCTGTTTGGAACCCGCACTTGATAAAGCACGTCAAGAAACTAGAGAAAGTACAAAGGTTTGCGACAAGGTTAGTTCCAGAGCTAAGGGGAATGTCCTATGAAGAAAGATTAAGGGAAATCGGCCTGACGACACTGGAGGACAGGAGGGTCAGGGGAGACATGATAACGACATATAAAATACTGCGTGGAATAGACAAGGTGGACAAAGACAGGATGTCCCAGGGAGGGGACACAGAAACAAGAGGCCACAATTGGAAGTTGAGGACACAAATGAGTCAGAGAGATATTAGGAAGTATTTCTTCAGTCATAGAGTTGTAAGGCAGTGGAATAGCCTAGAAAATGACGTAGTGAAGGCAGGAACCATACACAGTTTTAAGACGAGGTTTGATAAAGCTCATGGAGCGGGGAGAGAGAGGGCCCAGTAGCAACCGGTGAAGAGGCGGGGCCAGGAGCTAAGACTCGACCCCTGCAACCACAAATAGGTGAGTACACCACTCGTTTTATGTATATATTGTTGAGGTGTGTATTTGTCAAGAAAAATATCCCCGTGGTGTGTGTTAACTCTGCTGACGAGTGTATACTTATGGAATTTAAAGTGACTAAGACTTTGTAAGTATGAATAGTGGGTTGTTGAATGACCAGTTAAAGCAGGAATGTTGTAGTAATCAAATTTCTTGGATATTCGTTAGATTTGTTTTAGCAAATCATAACTGCTGAATATGGTAGAACTTACAAATGCAGGAGGAGCGTTGGGACACGTTAGCGCTACATAAACTTTGTCAAGGGAAATCCTCAAGATAAAACTACGTATTGTTGTAGTGTGTGGCAGGCAGAGTGAGAGTGAGGTAATGAAGGATACTAGGCTGCACCAAGAAACTGCTACAGTAAACGCTAGCTCGGTACGTTGATTTGTTGGTAGATAAGCCACATAGGCAACATTTAGGCAACTTTATTCCGAAACGTTTCGCCTACACAGTAGGCTTCTTCAGTCGAGTACAGAAAGTAGGCAGGAGCAGTAGAGAGGAGAAGACGATGTAATCAGTCAATCACCCTTGAAGTCGTAGATTTGAGGTTGTCAGTTCCTCAGCCTGGAGAAGTTCTGTTCCAAAGTCTGGAACTAACTTCAGTTAGTTCCAATTGCCTAAATGTTGCCTATGTATCTTATCTACCAACCTGTCGGTATTGTATACCATTTGATAATCACGTTGCTTTGTTATTGTGAGCAGGTAGTATACGTAGAACATACCAGGAGGATGTTCCGGGGGTCACCTTCCTCGCTGCCCGGTCCAAGACCAAGTCTCGTGGTGGATCAGGGCCTGATCAACCAGACTGTTACCGCTTGCCTCGACAGCATCAAAAGTATTACGCCACAAATTGATCATTGTTCAGGTTTAGTGTACATTCACTTTACATCTACCTTACCTTATATTTACCTTACTCAACCTGACCTTAGGTTTACCTTGCATGGATTCCGGGGGTCAACGCTCCTGCGACCCGGTCCTAGATCAGTTGGGATTGATCAACCAGGTTGTAGGTGCTGGCCGCATGGTCTAGCTTATGCACTACAGTCCGGGTACAGATTCCACATGCTGTTCCCCAAATACTGTATCAAGGGAGGTTAGTGAGTTGTTGCATTTGCTTCGAGCTATATTAGATGATGGTACAGTACCAGAGGTAACGACAACCCATACCAAAACCAAGTATCCCAGTAGTAAATCCTCCCCAGTTTTTGCCAACATTCAGGGCTCCAGCAAATAAATAAGAAAGTTTGTAAGTGGGCAAGAGAAATTGTATTGCTGGATAACGTTAAGAGAATTTTTACTGCTCGTATAAATTTTGCGTCTCATCTAAAGTACTAGGAACACTTGAAAGTCCCTTCGAGTATGGACGAGGAAGATGGATGATCTACTGATACACCTGGAAAATTGACCGATGAACCTGCACACTGAAGCAACTTATGAGTACGCAGAACTTAAAAAATGTAAGATTAGACTACACATGCTCCTTTCGTGCAAATTGGGAAATGCCAGCAAACTTTTGGCCGATCGACCAACAGCATGGTTGATCAGGCTAGCATGCGGAAGGCTTTTTCTGGGACCAGGTTGCGGGGATCACTCTCGAAATACACGTTTAGACGCCAGTTAGAGCTCCTCACAGAAGCCTGTGTTATACTTTGAGCATTCACAGAAACACGCGCAGATGTTTTGGATAGTGAAATATGGTTGACAGATAACAGTATTTATAGATGTGTGAAAGAGTCACAGACAGGAATAGTACTAGTCATTAATCTGAAGATCAAGAATTTAGTAATTATCTTTTTATATAAACCAGCATCAGCAACAGCTGAGGAATTCACGGAACAGAGAAGGCAAGTAGATAACGTCCTAGAAAATCCTACATTTATTATTCCGGGAGATAAACTCCCAAATATGGAAGACTGTAAATAATAGTAGTACTAGAAATAATGCTCGGAAGCATGTTAACACAAGATATATACTAAGAGAGCTAATGGGGCTCTGAAAAGTTAAGCTTGTACCAACATAGCAGAATCTGCTAGAAAAGATAATTACACAAGTCTGTATCGTAGAAGTGTAACTTCAGGCCTGGAAAACTCAAAAAAAAAAAAAAAAAAAAAAAAAAAAAAGTGAAAAGATATATACAGTAAGTTTAACTACAACAATTAAAGAAGTGACTGGAACACTATAAAAAAAACTATCAGACATTCCCTGGGTAAAGTCATGAGCATCCTAAACTCTTGTCGGTGCATGGAAACTTAAAATGCACAAAATTTATGAAATATGTACCGATGAGAAATGTAAAAAAAAAAAATGAATGTGCAAAAGGTGGTCACGGAATTCTTTACAAGCAAGTTGTCCCAACCAAGGGAAGCTGATCTTCACCTAGAAATTACGGATATAGGCCAGAAGCTTGAACATTTATACCAGACGGAAACAGCATAAAGGAACAAAAAACCGTCAACGAAACTAAAATTTTTACTGATATGTGAAATCCCAGTTTAGAACCACCTGCAGAATTACCCCATTAATCACAGGAGGGTCATACCCTGACAACAGAAAGAAATGAGCGATTTATACATCAGTATGACTGCACAGCAATCTTCTAAACTAAAGTGGAGAACGCACACGACCTCTGCCTGCCCATACAACCAATCCCTTATAATTGGAAAGAAATAGAAGACGTGCCCATGCATGCAGCACCCGAGCCAGATTTATAGACCTCTTTGTTTATAAAGACTCAGAGTACCACTAGCACTACCACCTTCAGTGGTTGGTACCATCAGCACAGTGGTTGGTTATGTACGGGAAGAGATGTTTAGTAAATTTATCTTCAAGAACCATAGAACTGACTGGGACAGAATTAACCAAGAACTATCAAGACGTATGCTGGTGAAGTCATGAGCACCCTAAATCTTCACCATTGCCTGGAAAAGTTGAACACAGAAGCATATAAGGTCTACTAAAATAAGTACCATTGGGAAACCTAGAAGACTAAATATAGGAAAAGAGCGTTGAAGATTATACAGAAGAAAAAGCTTTACCAAATTGCTAAACATGTATGTCAGTGCAGGAAAGATAATCTTAACCAAGAGATTACTAGGATAGAACATAAAAAGTTGTTGTCCCAGACAGAAGAAGCACAGAAGGATTTAAAGTCATCCAGGATATGGTAAGAAATACCAAGTGTTTCAGTATGCAGTGTCCCTGGCTGTGCAGACAAGCCTGATGTCCACAGCCCTGCGAACAACCTCTATATAAGAAGCTTAGGTTCCAGTGCTGGCGTCTTCTGGCTCCATCCTCCACTATGCTGTTTGAGCACGTTATTTTCTCTTCCACCGGATGTATGAGGGAGATTTTGTGGCCTAGAATTATGTAAATTTTGGGGTAAGCCAAAGCCAGACCAACAGGGATTAATTTTTTTTTTCTCTCCCCCCACCTGTAATGTCGTGTCAAGATGACACGAAGTGCGTGGCTGAGCAATTGTAAATGGTAAGCCTACAATGTATGCCCAGTTGAATTCATTTTTTGCACCATGCTTGTGCTGCCATCTATAGGCCTACTTAGCTCAGTGTGAAGCCACTCGGCCCTAGCCTCACTCTCCAACCAGCGGCCTACGAGTCAATAGCTCCCCTCCTGGACTGGTTTTCGGCCTACCTCTCACTGCTCACTGTGAACCCCATTTCTCCAAATAGTCAGTCTAGTCGACAGCTGTATATCCCGCCTACCTCTACGCTACCAGGCAACTTCTAGAGCAACCGAAAGAGGTAGTAAACCAGTTTAAAACAACCATGGGTGGAGGAGGTAGAACCCGTGATCAGAGTGATAAAATTAGACTGACGAGTTAGCCACTGGGTTCTTTCCCCGCCCGTGGTATGGTTTGTTTGCAATCGTACCATTACGATTTCGTGAGTTAAGAACTAGTAAAAAAGCAGGGGCACCATGGGCATAATAAGAGAACATTGACTCAACATCCGTGGTTCCAGACTATTCAACTTATCAGAAGATATCAGTAACACTTCTGGGACAAGGGTAAAGTGTTCAAGAGGAAACTGGACAAGTTTCTTCAGGTGCCAGATCAGCCGCACATAATAAATACACCACCACATACACTTGTTTTAAAAGTAATCATAACCAGGAATAAAGGCTGTTGTATATGTGAAAAAATCTTTGGGAGAAACATGAGGGGCACTGATTGTGAAATAAGCGGTGAAACATCACATATATCATGTACAAAGCTTCATGCAACCATGACAAATGACCAAAAATAAAGTCGTTTCTGGATTTGCCCCAGTGAGAGGGACAGCTGGTTAAGCATAAGAGTTACTGAAAAGTGAAAACCTAGAAAGCGTAAGGAAGTTTCTAAGGAGCTTGCCAGAGTTATACAAAGAGTGGAAAACAGGGGAAAAGGAACAAGAAAAGGAGGAAAATGCAAATAGAGGTGAAAACCAAGGAGTGAAAGTAAGAGCAAGAGTAGAAAACGTCATACAGAGCAAGTCGGAAAAGGAAACAGGGATACATAACATAGCGGAAAGGGGAAGGGAGGATGAGAAAACTAGAACAGGAACAAACGAAAACGAGCAAAGGGAAGAAATTAGCCTAGAAGAAAGTGAACAAGGGAACTCAGATCAGGTGGCAGAACTTTGGAATGACACAGAATCTATAAATATAGGTAGTCAGAACATTTGCAGTCATTATGCTAAAGGTATGTGCCTATATGGCAGAGATTGTTGGAATAAACACACCAGAAAATGTGCGAACATGTTGAGGAAGGGAAAGTGTCGTTTCAACAAAGAGTGCAGCAGGTACTTCAATCCAGTAATGTGTAAAGCTTCAATGCAGTCCAGAGAATGTTATGACCTGAGCTGCCCAGACCATCATGTAAAAGGAAGGCGGCGCTACAGAGTTAGAAGAGACAGGGAAATTAAACAGCATTCTTTTTTAGACAAAAAGAGAAGATCAAAACAAAGGGAGAGAGAAACGGGGGGAATGGTACAGAGAGGACAGGTGGGCTCAAGGCTGAATAAGCAAACAAATGCGAAGCCAGTACTGGAGAAACCAGGGGAGTGTACACCAGGGGACATACCAGGTAGTACACCACCAGTGGTACTAATGAAACACAAAGCGAGACAAAACATCCCACTTGGTAATTCCTGATTAATATTTGCAAATATACAGGGTTTGAAATCAAATAAAAATGACAAGGTTAGTTATGTCAGTGGGCTCCTGACAGAAGCAAATGCCATGTTCAGAGCATTTACAGAAACACACACAAGGGATGTTTTGGACGGAGAGATAAAGATAGAAAACTACAACATGTATAGATGTGATAGAATCAATAGGTCACAGGGAGGAGTAGGAATCTATGTGAAGGATACTTTCTGTTGCACAAAAGTGCTGAACTCTACGAATGATATAGTAGAAATTCTAGGCATTAAAGTTGAAAATAGGAATTTGGTAATTATCCTAGTATACAAACCATCATCGGCAACTGCTGAGGAATTCACAGATCAGTTAAGTAAGATAGATAGCTATCTGGATAGGTTAGAAAATCCTACACCAAATATTTTACTCTTTGGAGATTTTAATCTCCCTCATGTAAAATGGAAGATGGCAAGACGTAATGTTATACCAGAAATGTCCCCGGGAAGCACCCTGGCTCAACAGGTACATACCAGGGAAATAATGAGGCTTTGTGAAAAGTACTCTTTAAACCAACAGGTAATTGATCCCACCAGAAATGAAAATACCCTGAATTTGATATTCACAAACAAGGAACTGATCAGAGACATAACAGTTTCCAAAACTATTTACTCTGATCATAACATCATAGAGGTTCAAACTAGTATTAACTCAGGGGTAGGAAACTTCATCACTAAAGTTAGAGACAGGAAGTTCAGTAAGTTTAATTTTAACAACCATAGAATTAACAGGGAAAAAATAAACCAAGAGCTATCAGACATACCCTGGGAATCAGACATGAGCACCCTAAATCCCCACCAGTGCCTAGAGAAGCTGAATACAGAAGCATACAAAGTATGTATGAAACACGTGCCAATGAGGAAACCCAGAGGAAGGTCAGATATATAGAGAGAGCGGAGATGGTACAGAAGAAAACGGGTTACTGAACTGCTTAAAAACACAATGTGCTACAACAGAGGAAAGATAGACTTAGATCCCTGAACTAAAGCAAAAACTTAAGATGTCAAACCTCACAGAAGAAGTACAAAGGGAACAAAAGGCCATACAGGATATTGGAAAAAACACAAAATATTTCTATTCCTACGCAAAATCCAAGCTAAGAACTACCTGTAGAATTGGACCACTACTGAGAGGAGACTCGTATACTGACGATGAACAGGAAATGAGTGAAATCCTAAAAGAACAGTATGAGTCGGTGTTCAGCAACCCACTAAATGACAGCAAGGTAGAAAATGCAGAAATATTTTTACACTCCAGAAGAAGGCCGCACAGACCAACTAACTGACATTAGTACAAATCCCATAGATTTCGAAAAAGAAATATAAAACATGCCCACTCACTCAGCACCTGGACCAGATTCATGGAATGCTCTGTTTAAAAAGAAATGCAAAGTACCACTAGCACAAGCCCTCAGTATTCTTTTGAGAAAGAACTTAGATCTAGGTGAAATACCGGAGGCCTTAAAGAGTGCAGACATAGCTCCTTTGCACAAGGGAGGTAGTAGAGCACTAGCTAAAAATTACATACCAGTAGCCCTAACCTCTCACATCATAAAAATCTTCGAAAGAGTGATGAGACGGCAGGTTACAAATTTCATGGACCAGCACAACCTACATAACCCGAACCAGCATGGTTTTAGAGCAGGACGATCATGTCTTTCACAGCTGCTAAACCATTATGACAGAATTACGGAGGCACTGGAAGACGACCAAAACACAGATGTGATTTACACAGATTTTGCAAAGGCGTTTAACAAATGTGATCATGGAGTGATAGCGCACAAAATGAAGGCCATGGGCATTACGGGGAAGGTAGGCATATGGATTTTCGGTTTCTTAACACACACAACACAAGAAGAAGTAGTGAACAGGGCAAGATCCAGCATCAGCGAGGTCGAAAGCTCAGTGCCCCAAGGCACTGTCCTGGCACCTCTGCTGTTCCTCATCCTCATAGCAGACATAGACAAAAATACCCGGCACACTTTTGTTTCATTATTTGCAGATGACACTAAAATAAGCATGAAAGTCATTACGGTAGAGGACACTGAAAAAGTACAGGAAGACATAAACGGGGTTTTCCAGTGGGCAGTGGAAAACATGACGTTCAATGGTGATAAGTTCCAGCTGCTTAGGTATGGAAAGAATGAAGAACTCAAAAGGAACACTATATACAAAACTCCAGAGGGTCACCAAATAGAACGTAAGGAACACGTAAAAGACCTAGGAATAATTGTCAGCGGACCTTTCTTTTAAAGACCATAACAAGACAAAGATCACGACAGCCAGGAAGATGACTGGGTGGGTATTGAGAACTTTCAAAACAAGGGAAATAATGCCGATGGTGACACTCTTCAAATCACTAGTGCTCCCTCACTTAGAATATTGCTCAATTCTGACGGCCCCGTTCAGGGCAGGAGAAATATCGGAGCTGGAACAAATACAGAGATCGTTTACGGCTCACATAGAGCCAGTAAAGCACCTAAACTACTGGGAACGCCTGCAAGTCTTGAACATGTACTCATTGGAGCGGAGGAGAGAGAGGTGACTCGACTCGACTGTAAGGTACTCGAGGGCTTGGTCCCAAATCTGCACACTGCCATAACATACTGGAGTGAGAGATATGGGAGGAAGTGTAAAATAAACCCAGTGAGGAGCAGGGGTGCGGTGGGGACAATAAGGGAACACTGTATCAACATCCGGGGTCCCAGACTTTTCAACATCTTACCAGAAGATATCAGAAACACTGCTGGAACAAGTGTTGAAGCCTTCAAGAGGAAACTAGACAAGTATCTTCACCAGGTGCCAGATCAACCAGGCCTCCAGCAGCAACAGCCTGGTTGACCAGGCGAGCACCAGACGAACCTGACCCATGGCCGGGCTCAGAGAGTAGATATACTCTCGAAATTCTTCTTCAAAGGTATAACCAGGCTGTAATGGGTATGTGCGCCAGTTGGCCACCAGCAGCAACAGTCTAGTTGGTCAGGCAAGCACCAGACAAGCCTGGCCTAAGGCTGGGTTCTGGGAGTAGAAAAACCCTCGAAACTTATTAAAGGTATCGCAGTGATCGGTACCATCAGCACAGTGGTGGAATATCATCAGCTGGGTGGTGGGTTGTAGTTGCCTCGTGTTCATTGCCGCCGCCACGGTAGTGAAGTGTTCCTACGTGGTTCAGAACAACTGAAGTTTATTAAAGAATATTAAATTGCTGCAAGTCTGATAGTTACCTAAAAGTTCTTCACCACTGTTCAGTGTGGCTACGAAAGCGTACTTGTTTGCAGGGGAAGTGCTTAAAGTAGGTTCCCCCCCCCCTCCCCCACACACACACTTGTCTAGCCTCTGGGGACAACTTGTAAAGTTTCTTGAAGTGGACCTTAAAATACGTACTTTTTAATTTCTCCCCCATATCCCAATAAATCATTACTGGATTCTCACAGGTACCTTGTGTGTGCGCTTCAGCGCCTACCCAATCCGTCTGCCTTTCCATTAGTACCACGATCGACAAGCTACTGGGTTAAGCCCTCCCCACAAAACCTTCCTTTCACCAACCTATTCTTCCTCTGTCACCACTTCCTCGCTCACCCTACAAGACCTAAATTTTAGTGTGTCTTGTCAAATAGTGACCGCTAATGAAGCATTTTTTCTTTCTTGCAGGTAAATCAAATGACGATGAGCGCTTCGAAGGAGAACTATGAAACTTGCAGAAAGTGGACGGTATTGTGGCTTCTACCACCGTTCTTTCTATTGATGGTTTCATTTTAACATATTTCATTTTCTTGTCTCCAGTTTTTGCTTCTCATTTTTTGTGGTATTGCTTCTTTATGGCATTACACTACGTATTCATTTTAGAAAAAGTTGTCATTTTTAATTTCTATATAGAGCGGAACCTCGGTTGTCGAACTTAATTCGTTCCAGATGTCCGTTCGACAAAACGGTTTTTCCTATAAAAAAATAATGTAAATAAATTAATCCGTTCCAGACCCCAAATGACAATATAATAATTTATTAATAATGTACTAACTACTACATAAAACAATGTGTAAAATTATACAGCACTGGGAAAATTCTAGCAGCTTCAAATCTTGCGCGAGAAAGCTGGTAGGCCTACATGTGAGAGGATGGGTCTGCATAGTCAGTGTATGCAGTATAAAAAAAATCCTCCAGCACGCAGTGCATGAGAAAAAAACTGCGACCGTGTTTTTGGTTTAAAACGGCAAATTTACGGTGTATTTTCGTATGATATTTAGGGTTGTATTCACGTTTTCTTGGTCTCATTTGATAGAATGGAAGTTACATTACAGAATGGTATACAGACTAAAAGTAACTTGAAATTGAGCTCAAAGCAGCGGAAATGCTCGATTTTTGCCGATGTTCAAGAGTAAACAAATCACGTCACGCGTCCAATACATGTTAGCTGGTAGGTCTATTATGCATTCACGCTGATACTATTTATACAATTATGCAGTAGTCTGAATAAGTAAATCTTCTGATTTTTTTCTGTGAATAAAAATTAAAAATGAAAAGCAAGCGTAATATAAGAGGGGACTGGACATGTGACCGATGAACAGAGACAATGTTATTTTAGTGCCAAGAATGTCTGCATTGTTTATTCTGGCTCCTATTTTGAAATTTGCCTTTCTTGAATTTTGTGTGAAATTGGCCAAATTAGTGAATTCAAATCACTTTATTGGGTGGATGAAATATGTAAATGTGCGGTTTCTTGTACTCAATCGATAGAATGAAAGGAATTCTATCTAAGCAGCTATGAATTTGGTCGACTGGAACAATGGAATTGGCCCAAAATAAGGCTCAAAGTGGGCAAAATCGCCAATGCGTAAATATCGCCCAGACCGCTAACTTCGCGATAGTGTAATTCCGTAAGCTTTCCATCAAATTTCGTACTCTTGGTTTCATTACCTTCGGAAAAAGATGCTCATTTCATAAGTTTTTTTTTTTAAATTCTTTGACCTGGGGAGCGTTGTCAGTCAACATCCAAGAGCACGTATAAAAACCAGGACATTTTTTCTCGAATTCCTTGTTCGAAACCTGATTTGTTCGAGAAGTGAGTTAGACAACCGAAGTTCTACTGTATTTTGGTATGTTGATTACCAAAATGACCCTAATTTCTTTATAGTATAGAATAAATGTTTTAATATGTATGAAGCGTATCTGAAACTCGCGAGTTTTTCATAGAATCATAGGTTTTTAAGGAAGCAAAGTACTAGTTATGCATGCTGCTAATGTAGTGTACACTGATTTTGTGAAAGCAATCGACAAGTGCGACTATGGTGTGATAACACAGTGTGTGCTAAAGAAATGACTGGAAAAATGAGCAGATGAACATTTAGCTACAAGTAAATTCAGTAGTTGTAGTAGTAAACAGTGAAGTCTGAGGCTGCCACGGTGAAAAATTTGATGCTCTCTCCACTTCTGTTTCTCATTTTTGTATCCGACTTCGACAAAAACATGAATCGTAGCGTTGTAACATCCTTTGCAGATGATGCCAGAATCTGTGTCGTTTGTCGAAGACAAAGCAAATCTTCAAGTGGCTATATTCTTCCAGTGGGCCCCAGACAGCAGTATGTTGTTGCTCTATGGAAGACTGGAGGAAATAGTGTAACGGAATACAGGACGAACTCAATTCAACAGAATGAAAGTTGTATATGCTAAACTCGGGAGTAATGTCAGAAAAGCTCAGTCAAGGATCATTACAATGTTGTCATTGCCACAATAAGGGAAAATAATATGTTAGATAACTAAAACTTTAAAGACAAGATATGCTGAGCCAATGATACTCTGTTATTTCTTCATTGCAAGCGCGATTGTTGAAGTGGAAATAGAAGTCTCACTGTTTGTGCACATTGCCAAATTTATAAACTACTAGGAACATTTGAAGTACCTGGAGAATCCTGGAGGGACTAGTCCCAAACCTGAACATTCGAAATCGCTGCATATGACACTCTTCAAATCGCTAGTGCTCCCTCACTTAGAATATTGCTCAGTGCTGATGGCCCCGTTCAGGGCAGGAGAAATATCGGAGCTGGAACAAATACAGAGATCGTTTACGGCTCACGTTGAGCCAGTAAAGCACCTAAACTACTGGGAACGCCTGCAAGTCTTGAACATGTACTCATTGGAGCGGAGGAGAGAGAGGTACATGATAATATATACCTGGAAGGTATTCGAGGGCTTGGTCCCAAATCTGCACACTGCCATAACAACATACTGGAGTGAGAGAGATGGGAGGAAGTGTAAAATAAACCCAGTGAGGAGCAAGGGTACGGTGGGGACAATAAGGGAACACTGTATCAACATCCGGGGTCCCAGACTTTTCAACATCTTACCAGAAGATATCAGAAACACTGCTGGAACAAGTGTTGAAGCCTTCAAGAGGAAACTAGACAAGTATCTTCACCAGGTGCCAGATCAACCAGGCTGTGATGGATATGTGGGACAGTGGGCCTCCAGCAGCAACAGCCTGGTTGACCAGGCGAGCGCCAGACGAGCCTGGCCCATGGCCGGGCTCAGAGAGTAGATATACTCTCGAAATTATTTAAAGGTATATCAAAGGTAACACGAGTCTTGGCAGATGGTGGAAATTACCTGAAGTAAAAAGTAGGGGCGGTACGAGAACTCGAGTAGTCACCCGACTCTTCAACGACCATCTGAAAAGTGTCACCAGTGGTGACACCTTTCAGGTGGTTTGTGCTATCTTGTTTAGAATATTATTCAATACCTGCATTAAAAAGGAGGGGCGCGACGAGTACACTGAGTACCGAGAAGTGATGCATTCAGCGTGGTATGGCCGCTTGTTTTTTAGTGCCGAGTGTCAGAGGTCCCCGATTCATCAACATTCCTTTCTCCGTGCATAAGGGGAATTACCAACAAACCTCTGATCTTCAAGAGGGAACTGGGCAAGTTCCTCAAATTAGTGCCTGATTAGCTGGGATGTGGCTTATACCTTGAACTGCGTGCGGCCATTGGTAACAGCCTGTTTGATCAGGCCTTGATCCTCCAGGCGACCTGGTCTGGGCCTGGGCCGTGTTGACTTCCGAAAATGTCCTTTAGGTATTAGAAAACATAAAGAAGGAACACTGCAACAGGCCTACTGACCCATGTGGAGCAGGTACATGCCCCCCCCCCCTCCGGATTAGCCCAATGACCCACCAAGTCTGGTCACTTCCACTTAAGGAAAGAGCACGGCATCAGACCTAGTAGCACAAGCTAGTCAGGTCCAACTCTCACCCACCCATACCCACTCTGTGTATTTATTTAACCTATTTTTAAAACTACACAACGTTTTAGCCTCTATAACTGTACTCGGGAGTTTGCTCCACTCATCCACAACTCTATTACCAAACCAGTGCTTACCTATATCCTTCCTGAATCTGAATCTTTCCAACTTGAAACCATTGCTGCGAGTTCTATCTTGGCTGGAAATTTTCAGCATGCTACTTACTTCCCCTTTATTGCTGTTTTCCATTTATACAGATTCAGGGCCCTCAGTCTATCCTCATAGGGAAGATTTCTGATACATGGGATCAACTTTGTCATCCTCCTTTGTACGTTATTAGAAAGACTGGTTTAGAAAGACACGTAAGCAAACACTATAACATATTTAGAAGTGATCAAGGTCCCAGGACCGAAACGTTTTCTAATAAATATGTTATAGTGTTTGCTTACGTGTCTTTCTAAACCAACTTGTCGGTATTTATTACCAAGGTTTATACCATTAGAAAGACTATTAGTGTTAACGCAGTCCAACGTAGGCATTAGTCTGGGTGATCAGGAACTTTTGGAGTTCCCTGTTGAAGACAACTAGGAGTCCGTTGCTACTTTCTCTTGTATATGAAGAAGTGTTGAAAGGTACGTTACACTAATCGAGTTAATTCTGTGTTAGTTGTATCCCTGATTTCCATAGAGGGTACTGTGCATAGTTTACCAAGTCTCTTGCTCTTGTTGGGAGCAATTTTAATGTGCAGATTTGGAACTAGTCCTCTAATCATTATCTAGGTGTAAATAAGGACGCAGATTTCTCGCTTTCTTAACAGGGAGTTTGAGGGTCTATAGGCATTTTCAACAATATGAGTTTGGTCAACGAAACCTTTAAGGAGTATAACTCATCAGCTCTGGTTTTCAGAAATCTCCCTCCCGCATTTGATGCTTAATCTGTTGCTGATTTTTAGCTTGAGAACGTGTCAGCCTTACATGACAAGCGCGCCTTCCGGTGCAATAAAATGTAGCTTTCCTTCCCTCCCATTCACTTCCCCCCTTACTTATTTACCGTTCTACGCATTATTTTCGTCACGTTTAAAATAGTCTAGTGTTTTCTATAAATATAAAAATGTATACGGATTGTTCACAAGTTATTTTAAAATATCTTCAAATTATTTTGCAGACTTGGAGGTAGCTCAGTTTATTTCAGAGCCTGACACTAGCAGTGTATTGAGGCAATGATCGACTCCTCGACAGGAGACCTAGTCGTTTTAACTGGGTTAGAATGAGAGAATCTTAACGGGTTATGTTTTTCAGCTGGATGGGTGGGAGAGGCTGCCGACCAACAAGTAGTTGGACAAACACAGTAGCATAAGCCTGTATTAGTAATAGTTCATATTTTTTTCTGTACATCTTGATAGTTTTCCCCCAGTGAAGCGTCATCATAATGAAGGGAGGGAGATGTTGACTAAACCCGGTAAAGATTAAAGTCAACATAGGCGCAGTTAGAGAAATAAAAGTGGATAAATTATTTTTCTCTTCTGTTATTCCTTCTCTGTATAGCAAGAAGTCGCGAGATAAAACTAGTAAAGTGTTTGAAAAGTATGATAAAATGAAATTAGGATTCTAGAAGGAAAATCATTGTCGACAGACCGAAGGGTAAGTTAGTGATGTTATTTGTAAATCGAGATATCCATATGAGAGAAGTGTTAGAAAAGTACCCAGAAAATCTAATTAACAATACAAAAATAATAAAAAGGCATACCGTCACTGGAACAATACTCAACCTTCATGAGAATGACACTTAACACGACGTTTCGGTCCGACTTGGTGACTAGTTAATGATCCAAGTCGAACCGAAACGTCGTCATATTTCATTCTGTGTGCAGGTTATTTTTATTTACAATACAACAATAAATGTTGGGAGAGGCATAGAAGCGCCAGTGGGCCTACAAGTGTTCACTGTGATATATTTATCAACATAGTGAGTGACGTATAGATATATGGTGAGAAATATACACTAGTGAATTGTTAAAAATAATAGCTGTAGTCTGCCACTCCATGGCATCACCCATAGTGACGTTGATGCCAAATACATGTTAAGTCAGTCACCGTTAGTACGTCTTCCCAGATTAGATTTTGCCACCGAAGCTAGCAACTAGTTTGCTCACTCCATATTCATCTTATGGACGTTAGTGCAAGAGGATATCTATACGCAAAAGGCCTAAGAACTAGGCCCAATGCTCTAGGATGCTGTATTTAAATTAGTTCAGTTAAAGGTGAAGGTAATTACAAACCAGTGCATAGAGTACAAAACATTAGTCTGATAATTTGCAAATGGACGAGTATTTTGGCATAATCTTCACCTCTCATAGCTACCACCATATACGTCTGGCAGCGTACAACACACCCGGGGCACCCATAACCATCGCACCACCACGACTGCCAGAATGCCTGCCAACTCCCCATCCCCTCCACCATACGGGTTACTAGTAGACACCAATGATTTATGTATTCTGCGCCGATTGGGTAGCGTACACAATGTATCACTTATTAGTTCCGTAAAGCTGCTACACATCCAGAATGTATTAATTTATCTGATGCAGACAGGAAGAGTGGTCTGAAAAACTCCTGGATATGCCAACGTCCTTCGTCAAAATAAAGAACTATTTCCCTTTTCTCTATCTGATCTCGTAAGAAATCTGCTTGAAAAGAGTCAGATTCAAACTAGTCAAACCGATACAAAAATCAAGAACCACGATTCCATAGGAATACTTCCCACAACAGGAGCGTGAAGCATGCTGAAGTTATGTCACTGAGTTCACTTGCTAAACATGGACATGTGCGAAGTACAGGGAAACAGCACTCGGTATCCAACCCTAGTACTAGTACAGTCAACTGAATCAGTTGCAGGTACTGAAAATAAAATAGTGGCTAATGCAAAATCCACTGGCCACAGCAGACCATCCAAGTGTCGGCACTTTTCATGGGGTGTTTGCTTCAAGAAATGGTTGACGTCAATTAGACCATACAAATAAATGCCGCAGTCTCTTAAAAACATAAGTCGATCCAAGGCCTATTTATAAGTGCTTCCATCCAAAAATGTCGGTTGAATAACAAGAAAGTGTTATACAACTTGTCCTGAATGCCATAGAATGGAAGCTAAGGAAGTATGGCCTCGTGATTTTGTTAGTGCCAGGAAGCGAGAAAGAATGGCAAAAAATAAGAATGTACCCAGTCTTGGAGCTACACTAGACTGGAAGCAAAACCATTGGCTGAATCAGTCACAGATTTTTTAAATATCGGGGCTGACCAGCCTAGAAAATATCCTTGACCTTGTATTCACAAACAATGATGTGCTATAGAAGATAATGATGTCAAAAACAACTTCCATACACACTGGTCTCCAGCACCAAATGCAACCAGTCACGAGGGTGTATTCAACAAATTAAATTTCAACAACAAAAAGATTACCTGGGATCATATAATGACGTCGTAAAATATACTGGGAAAGAAATGAATGTCATGGATTTGAACCAGTGTCAGGAGAGGATGAGCTCAGTATCACCAAAAGTAAGCTCAAGATAAAAAAAAAAAAAAGCACGAATACTGAAAATTAGAGAACTCGGTGGCTTCAGACTTTTTTTTTTTTTTTGAACAAAAATAAACACAGCCTTGCATGATGCATTTATCTCAAACTAAATTCATCATGCAAGGCCTAGGAGAAAAGAAAATGAAATTGAGAGAAATCTTAAATATTTTTTCTAGTATGCAAAATCCAGGGCAAAAACCACATCTAGAAATAGACTTGTTGAAAGATAGAACCTGCACTGATGAGAATAAGGAAGCAAATAAATGAATGACATACTGAACTTGCAATATGACAGCGTTCAGTGAGCTATTAATCAGCCAAATGAATGACAATCCAAATTAGTTTTTCACGGATGAGATTCAAAACACTGACATCGGCATTATTTCTGACAAATAACTAACCCCACTGAACTTTGAAAAACCATCGATTGCATGAACTTGCACTCTGACCCAGGCCCTTACTCATGGAAATCCGTGTTCAATAACGGCAAAAAAAAAAACTGCCTTGTGCCTTTGATATTTTGTAGATGAGCCTGGACACAGGAATCATCCGAAAATCATTAAAAATTACTGACATATCCCCACTCCTCCAAGGTGGAGTAAAACAGTCGCAGAACACTATGGAATGATAGTACTGACGCCAAACACTGTATAAAAAACTCAAGAGGATCATAAAGTAGAACAAAAGGAACATGTCGTCTGACCTTTATTTCAGTGAACACAAAATAAATGCCACGACAGCTAGGAAGATATTGGAATGCATAATAAGAACTTTCAAACCAAGGGAAATAGTGCAAATTGTGACACGTTTTGAATTGCTTGTGCTCTCTCGTTTGGAATATTGCTGTGTTGACGGCCCGGTTTAGGGCGTTATATGTATCAGAGTTGGAACAGAGGGAGAGATCATTTACGGCCTTCTAGAGTGAATAAAACATTAAAATTACTGAGAATGCCTTGGTCTTAAATATGTATTCATTGGACCGGAAGAAAGTACTTGAGTTCCTGGTCCCAAATCTGCACACTGCCAACATACTGGAGTGAGGGAGATGGAATAAAAGTGCAAAATAAAGCTGGTGAAAAGCACAGATGCGGAGTGGGCACAATAAGAGAACGTTGTATCAACATCTGTGGTCCCCGACTATTCAACATCTTATAAGAAGATATCAGAAACACTGCTGGGGCAAGTGTCAGCCTGGTTGACAAGGTAAACGCCAGATGAGCCCAGCCCAAGGCCGGGCTCTGGGAGTAGAACACTCGAAACTAGGGCAGCATGGGTTTAGAGCAGGTCGCTCCTGCCTCTCAGTTGCTTGACAATTATTCCAGTTTAGATTTAGTGGAAGACGAGCAGAATGCGGACGAGTTTACACTGACTTTGCTAAAGCCATTGTCAGTTGTGATCATGGTATAATTCGCAGAATGCATGGAAGAGAAATAGCTAGAAAAGTGAACTAATAGATATTTAATTTTCTAACGAATAGAATCCGTAATGAACCGAGTGAAATCGGAGGTTGTCAAAGTGAAATTTGTTTCCCAAGGCACAGAACTGACCCCTGTCCTTTCTCATTCTTATATTAGACATACAGAGGCATAAATCATAGCACCGTATCACAATTTGCAGGCTGTACTAGAATCTGCGTGAATGACATCCATTTAGGACACTGCAAACCTCCAAGCTAATATAGACAGTCTTCTAATGGGACATTGACAACAATGTGGCTCATTGAGGACAAGTTTCAACTGCTCCATTATGGAAAGACTGAGGAAATAATAGACTGGAATGGAGTATGAAAGAAACTACAATCATTCAGTAGAGCGTAAGACTAATGTGCGAGACCTTGGAGTGATCGTGTTGGATCTCGCCTTCAGGGATCACACCGACACCTGTGTCACTATCACAAATGCAAAGAAAATGATAATCTAGATAACTAGAACCTTAAAACAAGAGATGCCAAACTGATGATACTCTTTAAGTTACTTGTCCTCTCTAGGCTGGAGTATTGCTGTACTTCAACAGCTTCGTTCAAGGCAAGCGAAATAACTGATCTGGAGAACTTTCACTACCTGCATAGTTTGTCAAGCACCTAAATTAATGGGAACGTTTGAAATCCCTCCGTTCTGTAATCCTTCGAACGTAGGTGAGAGATGTACGTTATAAGAACATAAGAAAGAAGGAACACTTGCAGCAGGCCTACTGGCCCATGCGAGGCAGGTCCAATTCTCCCACTGGCTTAAGCCGGTGGGAGAATTGGACCTGCCTTAAGGGAATGTGAACTGGTCCTGCCTTAAGTGAATGTGACTGACCTAGTCAGGTCAGTCACATTCACTTAAGGGAGGAGTACGGCATCCGACCAAGTAGCACAAGCTAGTCAGGTCCAACTCACACCCACCCACATCCACTCATGTATTTATCCAACCTATTTTTAAAACTACGCAACGTCTTAGCTTCTATGACGGTACTCGGGAGTTTTTCACTCATCCACAACTCTATTACCAAACCAGTGTTTTCCCATGGCCTTCCTGAATCTGAATTTTTCAATCCTAAAACCATTGCTGCGAGTCCTGTCTGTGCTAGATATTTTTAGCACGCTATTTACATCCCCTTTATTAATTCCTGTTTTCCATTTATACATTTCAGTCATATCCCCCCCTAATTCTACACCTTTCTAGAGAGTGCAGATTCAGGGCCCTCAGTCTATGCCCATAGGGAAGATTTCTGATACATGGGATCAACTTTGTCATCCTCCTCTGTACGTTTTTCAATGCATTTATATCCATTCTGTAATACGGTGACCAGAACTGAGCAGCATAATCTAAATGAGGCCTAACCAAGGATATAGAGTTGAACAACCTGAGGATTTCTATTATTTATACTTCTTGCTATGAAGCCAAGGATTCTGTTAGCTTTATTGCGAACACTTATGCACTGTTGTCTTCGTTTCAGATTACTTCTAACCAGAACTCCTAAATCTTTTTTGCAATCCGTAATATTAAGATCTACATTATTTAGTTTATATGTGGCAAGTTTATTTTCCTGTCCAACATTAAAAACTTATTAAACTGCAGCTGCCACTTTTCCAACCACTGCATCAGTCTATTCAAATCATCCTGGATTGTTGTAATGTTCTCATTAGAATAAATTGGACGGCCTCTTTTGGTGTTATTAGCAAATTTGCTTATGTCGCTATTCATTCCCTCATCTATGTAGTTTATGTAGATTGTGAAGAACAAGGGGCCCAACACTGACCCTGTGGGACACCGCTTGTGACGTGCCCCCACTCTGATTTCTTCCCATATATGCAAACTCTCTGCTGCCTATTTGTCAACCATGCCTCTTCCCAGTGCCTAAAGTTTTCTCAACAGCCTCTGATGTGGAACTCTATCGAAAGCCTTACTGAATTCCATATACACTATCATATTCACTGCCATGATCTTCTACCTCAAACACCTTAGTGAAAAAAGTTAGTAAATTCGTAAGACAGGAACGCATCTTTGTAAAACCGTGCTGAGATTCATTAATCAATTTATGCCTTTCAAGATGGCTACAAATTGCTTCGGCAATTATTGACTCCATAAACTTGCCAACTATGGAGGTAAGGCTTATTGGTCTATAGTTCGAAGCTAAGGACCTGTCGCCTGCCATTTTCCACTTGTCTGGCACTATGCCAGTTTGTAGTGATATATTGAGAAGATTAGACAAAGGTATGCTAAGTTCCTCTTTACATTCCTTTAAAACTCCTGCAAACAGTTCATCAAGGCCTGAGGATTTGTTTGGTATTAATTTCTCTATTTGTCTGAGGACCATGTCACTAGTTACCCTAATCGTGCATAGTTTATTATCGTCCTGTTCTACATAATTTATTATTTCTGGAATTTCGCAAGTATATTCCTGAGTAAAAACTGAGAGGAAGTGATAAGCAAGTATTCCCTATCACTGTCAGTGATCTGGCCTGAGTTACTCTTAAGTGGGCCTATCTTGTCCATAATCTTACTTCTGTATACCTGAAAGAACCCTTTTGGGTTAGTCTTTGAATCCCTTGCGACTTTAGCCTCGTAATCCCTTTTTACTTTTCTTATTCCTTTTTTTTATTTCTCTCTAATTGAATATATTGATTTCTTAACTGCCCTTCTCTTTTGGTATGCCTATATATGCCTGTCTTTTGACCAGTGAGATGTTTTAATCTTTTGTTTATCCATTTGGGATAATTTTTGTTAGATCTAATTTCCCTACTCGAGACAAAAGACGTCCGGGCAGCCAGCACTATGCTCTGATATACGTCATATTGGCACCCAACCCTACCTACCAGACCCATAGTAAGGTCATTCCAATTTAGCCCACCCAGGTAATTTTTCAGTCCCATGAAGTCGGCCAAGCGGAAATCTGGGACAGCGACTTGATTGCGGTTATCTGGGTAATTCCATGATATATAGAAACTAAATGATTTGTGATCGCTTTCCCCAAGCTCATCACTAACCTCAAGATTATTAACTAGTGATTCTTTGTTGGCAAAAACCAAGTCAAGCAGATTGTTTCCTCTAGTTGGTTCTGTCACAAACTTTTAAAAAGCAGTTCTGAACTGTATCAAGAAAGTCACTAGACTCGAGATTTTCTGTCACATTGTTCCAATCAATTTGTCTGAAGTTAAAATCTCCCATTAACACATTTTCATATCTAGATGCCTTATGAATTTCGTCCCTTAGCAGCCTACCGCACTTCCTATCAAGGTTCGGGGGCCTATAAATCACACCCAAAAAATAATTTTTCACTACCTTCGAGAAACTGTAGCCAAAAAGATTCTGTGTCCGATGTTTTTAATCTTACAGCTTGTCTAACAAAACATTTAAATTATTTCTGACATACATCGCCACTCCACCACCCTTCCTGTTGACCCTATCAGTGTGGAATAGTTTATAGCCCTGTTTGTTGCATTCAGAAGGCATTTCTCTGTCTTTCAAGTTGAACCAGGTCTCTGTTATAACAATAATATCTATATTACCTACACTTGCAAGTAATCTTAGCTCATCTATCTTATTTCTTAGACTCCTACTATTTGTATAGTAAACCTTAAGGGAGCTAGTCACTCGTTGCTCTCAACTATCTCTCTCTGTTGATCAATTGTTTTGCCTTTACTAGCAACTTTATTTTGAATATTGTCGTTTAAACATATCCCTCAGGTATCCTGGTAATATCTGATGTTGTCTATAATCTCTCAGTTTAAATTCCTAGACAAGTCATTAATGACCCCCTCAATCGAATTTGCTAATGCAACCACTCCACCTGGAAAATTCTAGAACTGGTCCTAAATTTGCATATAAAATATTCCCATAAAAAGTAAGAGGCTTACCAGACGCTGCAAGATGCCCTAATGAAAAGCAAGGGTGGAGAGAGTACACTGATGAAAAACTCTAGTGTGAAGGGACCAAGACTCTTCTGTACCCTCCCTTCATACACAAAGGGATTACCAACAGACCCCTGGCTATCTTCAAGAAAGAACTGGTGAAGTTCAAGTCACTGCCTGATCAGCTGAGCTGTGGTGCTTATGTTGGACTGCGTGTGGTTAGCACCAACAACCTGGTTAATCGGGCCATCCACTGTGAGGCCTGGTCTGGGACCGGGCCGGGAGGACGTTGACCCTGGAAGAACACTCCAAGTAGGTTGGCTTCGTTAACATGTTACCTTTACACATTTTACACTAATATTAAACTTACTAATAACATATCGATCAGTTGCAGAATATGAAGCCTGCTTGAACAACACTGCTTGAACAACACTGCTTGAACAACACTGCTTGAACAACACTGCTTGAACTCTACGTAATTGTTCTGTCCTGGGCAAGCAGAAGAGATTTGCTGCTGTAAGGCCTCTCAAGTATGGGCTAAGGCACTTTAGTTAAATTATCCACAATTATGTGTAATTACGCCAGGAGTAAGTGGAACCCGTGTAGGTAAATATGGTAAATTGTGAAACAAGTCCACATAAAAGATTCATAAATATTAGCTATGCAAAATGCATAAAGAACTGTAAATGAGCATAATTGTAGATACGCAACTTACTGACAACGTCTTAGGTCCCTCAAGTTATGCTCACTGGAGCATAGGCTAGAAAGTGGTTATTTACACATGAAAAATGCTGAAGGGATTTGTTCAAAATCTGTGCAACGAAATATCTTTCACGGAAAGCCTGGGTAACAAACACTGAAGATATAATTATGCATAAGTGAAAAAAACTTCCAACGCCCTCTCTTCAAATATGAGTAATTACCAACAGGCCTCTGTCTTGAAGAGCAAATTTAATAAATTGCCGCTAGTAACTAGCAGTAAAGAGCCAAGCTGTGGTGCCTACGTGGGGATGGGGGGGGGGGAGGGACTGCGTGTTTTAAGAGTGAAGGGGGCTATTCTTAATGATCCGAGCTGCAACAGCAGCAGGTGGCATAGTGGTTCTATAATTGCAGGAAGACATTAAAACGGTGGCTGGCGACCGTCTGGGTGTAAGGGTACACAGTTGAGGGGAACAAAGTATGCAGCTGTGACCAAGGAAGTGTAGCTAGATGCGCCTTTAACATTCTTATAAATCGCAACTTAAGGGTAATAGCAAAGAAAGTGAAATCAGAGGCATCAGTCTTGTCCAGAAACCGATGTTGCTGATATGGTTTGCCAAGGTACACAGCCAGGAGACATCTTAGGCATCAATTTAATGTAGATATAATTATCTCGTGTAACTAGTAGTGGGACGGTAGTTTTGCAAATAGTATAATCGGGCATTAAAGCTCCCACTGTGGTCTTGGGGAATTATCCAGCAAGATTGAAAGTCATAGTATTAATAATAATTATAGCTGGCATCGGTGACATATAGAAAGCCCTTGGTTATGCACAGCATTTCGAGCAAATTACGTTAATTTTGTCCCCAAGATGCGACCCACACCAGTCGACTAACACCCACCTGGATGTTAGTCGACTGGTGTGGGTCGCATCTTACTGTAGGGTGAACAGGGACGGCAGGTGTCTTAAGGAAACACGCTCAAATGTTTCCACTGTTACCGGGGGTCGAACTGCGAACCTCATACTCCAAGGAGTAAACTGGAACATAATAGTTTGCTTAATTAGTTGGTGCTATGGTATGCCTGACTGTAATCAGTCAGGCATAAACGACAGCCCTGGACGAAGCCGCCATCTTATCAGATACCATCGGTCAGGTATTCCAGGTTACCCTTAACCTTATGAGCCAGGTCAGTCCGTTATCAGTCCTAGATATATGTTCTAACAAAAGTGAACGGGGTAAACATGATGGTATACAATACGATAAGTTGGTAAGAAAGACGATTGTGCAATAATTAGATATCTTTACTGCTTCTGCTGCCTCAATATTCGACTGAGGAAGCCTTCTGTATAGGCGAACAGTTTCGGAATAAAGCTATGTAACTGTTGCACACTTGCTTATCCTCATAGTGAACGGGGGCAGGTGGCCTTCACTTAGACCGAATCACCTAGTGAACCTGCTTAGTGCTTAACGAGTGTTTATCATACAAAAATAACTAGGTGTAAGCTGCAGCAATTCACCAGGTAAGTGTATGACATAATTGTTCACGACACTAAATATAAGCACATAAGCCCTGGTGAACACGACGCGCGCACAAGAGATATCAGAAATTACTGGAACAAGTGTAGACATGTTCAAGAGGGAATTGCATTACTATATCCATGTTATCAGACTGTGACGGATTGTTATGTGGGTCAGTGAGCCGCTAACGGCAACAACCTGGCTGAACAGGCAATCCATACGGAAGCCTAGCCAAAGGCCTGGCTGATAGGGTAGAAAAGTCTTCGAAATTGGTAATTGGTAACAAATAAAATTGAAGTCTGTTAAAAGTTTTGTATTGTCAGGATTACTAGTCTTTCCTTTAAGTGTTAAACATGTAAGAATGTTATTAGTGTAATATTTCATTTACAACTGAGGCTGCCGGATGAGAGACCTGGTTGAAGGGGAAAGCTATGTTCTATTGAATCATAAACATAACAGGTGCATACATCTGTACTAATATATTACGAAGCTTGCGGTGACTCCACACACAAACTCAGTGTATTTACTGTCATATGACCATACAGAATGTACTGTCAAATGACGCCAAAATATGCCTACAGATTTGCTGTATTCTGCGAAAGTTATTATCGCTGATTGAATTTACGAGGCGATGAAGCCTCCATATACCTTTTATCCAAACTTAAAAAAAATAAAAATCACGCACACTGTCGAGCCTTCGCTTCAGTCAGTGATTATCTTGAAACTGTGGAAACCGGCCTTTCGGTATTTTCCTAGTGTATAATACAATTTTCTTCACCTGTGTTGCGGTAGAAGAGCCTTCACTGTTGTTTAGTAATGTTTTTCAAGACGGTTTCTCTAGTGTTCGATGGGATTGTATTGGATTATATTAAAGTAAACCAAAATATTTGCGCTTTAAGAAGTAGTCTTTGTACTCAGTTGTGTTAAGAGACCAGTCCTCCTGGTGGATGGCCTAATCAACCAGTTTGTTGGAGTTTCCCGCGCACAGTTCAATGAATGTTCCGTACCACAGATGGACTAACAAGCTTCTGGAAAATATCTAGGGGTCTATGGGCAATTTTCCTTATGAAGGGTGTTAGTCTTGGTCTATTTACATTAATTAATAGTTGTATTTTAATGTCTATGCACCCCTGTTTTCATTGGGATATTTTGCACTCTGCCGAGCCTTTTGCTGTAGTAGTGGTTTCGGGATGCAGATGTGAAACCGCCATAAATTTCCATGTGTAAATTATAGTGTATATTTCCTCATTCGAGGAACTTGAAGTGTTCCCTATAATTTAAATGCTTAACTGCAAATATAAGAGCAGTGAAAATTCTCTGTACAATATTCGGATCTGCACTTTTGCCTGTCTTTGGAAGGAGGCTGTTAGTATATAGCAGTATTCCAGCCTAGAGAGAACAAATAACATTGATACTTGAATAACAGATCAAACATTACTAACCAAGATTCTCTCATTTATCTTGTACACTATTGCGTAATTTGAGTATGTGCAGATGACTGTGGAGCACATTTTAACTCGTTTCTTCCTTATTCCCTTTTTTTATTACCTGCATGGACCTCAGATTTTTTCTTCATAAATTGAAAATTTAATGGGGGCTTTTAATAGTTTTTTCACCTAGCTTGAGACTTTGATTTGAATTTTGTTTGTGCTAGTAATTTGTGTTGCTTTTACCCTGTATGACGTGATTGTATAATACCACAAGAGCTGTGAGTGATATACCAGATGGAAGTGCTCTTCAGATCTCGACACTTTTCCAAACGTAGCATGGACTTGCTGGTATTTTCTCTTTTAATATTTTTTTTTTGTGGAAAGTTAACTTTGAAGTGTGGAATAATTTCTTTTCTGTTTTTTTATACATTTAATGGGTTTAGAAATCTCGCCTCTACCTCCACTGCTTGGTCACAGATCGGGCTTGTTAATTTAGAAAGAAAATATGACTGAAGTAAGAACCATTTAGAAATCACAGAACTGGTGGGACTTTAACCCCTGGCAGGTGAATCCTAGAACTCCCAGGCCAATGTGCTAACCATTCTGCAACCTGGATTTAACAAGATTCTTCTAACTAGGTATATTTCTGTATACCATAGGGAGGTTAGCGTGGGCCCCACTGACCACAAATGCAATCTTGATATTACGATTTCGTGTTATGATGGTGGCAAGTCATCATGCCACAGCCATGCTAGTTGGGGATGTCTGTAAAAACCTGCATTTGTGATCAGTGATGGCCCATGCTAACCTCCCTATGGTGTATAGAAATATACCTAATTGGATGAATCTTATTAGAGCCAGCTGGCCGAGTAGTCAACGCTTTGGCCTGAGTTTCAGGACTCGCCTGCCATGGGTTCAAACCCTCACCCGTTCTGTGATTTGTTTGCGATTTTGTAAGTCATTGAGAAATGTTCAAGAACAGTGCATACCGAACGTAGGAAGTAATTTGAGATTTTTACCCCGGATTTATTAACTAATAACATGAGGTTGGGATATCATCAGATAGTACATTTTTAAATGAAGTGGAGAACTTTGTTTCGGTAAGGCAACGGATAGTAAACCACTTAGGTGTTATATCACTGAGATCCGTGTCAGGAGACCCTAGTTTCTTGACAGTTAAACCACCACCACCACCTGAGGACTAAATTAACGAGGGATGATGGTCGATGATGCGCGTGATGGGCTGGTATATGGAGATGTCTGGTAACTAACTGCTGGTGTCTGGTAACTATCTGGTGGACTGCTGGTCCACCAGATAGTTATTACCTCTCCATTCGTCCTCTTGATCTTCAACTTCGGTCAATGCTGTCCGGCCAGTGCCTAGGCTCCCTTCTTGACTTGAGGACTCACAACAGGAGGAATACTACGAATCCTCCTCTTTTCCTCCGTCAATTGCCGTATCTCAAGCTTCTCTACCCTCAACTCCTCCTCAAACTGATGGTGAAGTTGCTCATTGGAGGGCATATTGGTTCACATGGACTGCTGGTGTCTGGTAACTATCTGGTGGACTGCTGGTGTTTGGTTACTATCTGTCGAACTGTTGGTGTGTAGTTACTGTGTGCTGGACTGCTGGTAGTGGTGTATGTTATTAGAACATAAGAACATAAGAACGAAGGAACACTGCAGAAGGCCTACTGGCCCATGCGAGGCAGGTCCAAGTCTCCTACCGGCTTAAGCCAATGCACCCAACCTAGTCAGGTCAGGTCACATTGGCTTAAGCCAATGCACCCAACCTAGTCAGGTCAGGTCACATTGACTTAAGGGAGGAACACGGCAACCGACCTGGTAGCACAAGCTATCAGGTCCAACTCACACCCACCCACATCCACTCATGTATTTATCCAACCTATTTTTAAAGCTACACAACGTTCTGGCCTCTATCACTGTACTTGGGAGTTTGTTCCACTCATCCACAACTCTGTTACCAAACCAGTACTTTCCTATATCCTTCCTGAATCTGAATTTTTCCAACTTAAAACCATTGCTGCGAGTCCTGTCTAGGCTAGATATTTTCAGCACACTATTTACATCCCCTTTATTTATTCCTGTCTTCCATTTATACACCTCAATCATATCCCCCCTAATTCTACGTCTTTCCAGAGAGTGCAGATTCAGGGCCCTTAGTCTATCCTCATAGGGAAGGTTTCTGATACATGGGATCAACTTTGTCATCCTCCTTTGTACATTTTCCAGAGAATTTATATCCATTCTGTAATACGGTGACCAAAACTGTGCAGCATAATCTAAATGAGGCCTAACCAAGGATGTATAGAGTTGAACAACCTGAGGACTCCTATTATTTATGCTTCTTGATATGAAGCCAAGGATTCTATTAGCTTTATTGCGAACACTTATGCACTGTTGTCTTGGTTTCAGATTTCTGCTAACCAGAACTCCTAAATCTTTTTCGCAATCCGTAATATTACTAACTGTATGGTAGATTGCTGGTGTGGTGATGGTGCTGATGCTGCTGATGCTGGTTACTACCTGTATGCTGGACTGCTGGTGTGGTTACTAAATGTATGCCGGACTGCTGGTGTAGTGGTGGTGATGCTGGTTACTAACTATATGCTGGACTGCTGGTGTGGTGGGTGTGGTTACTAACTGTATACTGGACTGCTGATGTGGTGGTGGCGGCAGCGGCGGAAGATTTCAAGTGTCCTTGTTAAAAGTGGAGGACAAAAGTTACAATGTTAATGGATGGGTGGAGGAAGGTTGTACGGTGGAGGAACTATGAAATAAACTCAGTGAGAAGCAGGGGTACCATCTGCCTTGTGTTTACCTTATGCCTTTTTCAGGAGTCATCGGGTCAGCTTCCTGGTCTGAGACCAGACCTGCTTGTGAGCCTGATCGCCCAGGTTGCTTTTTGCTGGCTACAAGTAGTCCAACTTACGCACTGTATCCCAGTTAATCAGGAACTTTTGAGGTTTGTTGGTAATACCCCTTATGCATGAAGTGAGGGCACTGGGGTGGTAGAACTAGTCCGCGAAGCAGACAGTTTTAAAGATAGTAGAGGGACAAAATGTTTGTAATTTGTTGTTCTATCCTTCGTTTTTATGGAATCATGACTGGCTCTCCAAATTCTCAGCTAAATGCCATTTTTAGGCGCCATGTTTGGAAACATTCGTTCATTTTGAACAATTTGAAGTATACCAGTTGTTAGGATATAACTCGTTATTGGTTGATATACATAAATTTACCACTATTAAAAATTCTTTAAAATATCATTATACATAAGTCATTATGTACAATGATATTTGGTAGGTAATGTTGAAATTTTATATTGCAAAAAATATATTTTTTGACATTTTACAAAGGTAATGAAATCAATAATTTTAACTAAATAGTAGTGGCAAGACATGTACCTGTTAACATGGACATGTTGACAGTTAAAAACATAAAAAAAATGTGAAAACCTACTTCGTTTTTTATTGGAATTGTTATACAATAATTTTGAGTCTAGTTGTCTCTCTCAGATGGCCCATTATGATAGTTCATCCCTCAGTGTTATACTTAATTATGATCAGTGTGCAAATTTTCATGTTAAGACTTACCGTAATATTGATCTGCAAAATACTCAACTTCTGAGAATGAATTACACCTACATATAAAAACATTTTCAATATTCGAGGTTGTTGCTGACTATATATATATATATATATATATATATATATATATATATATATATATATATATATATATATATATATATATACATATATATATATATATATATATTTATAAGTATTATTAAAAAGCTGATGCGTACTTAATTTTATTTAATTTTCTAGCGAATAGAACAGTGAACTAGAGAACGGTGAATTGGAGGCTGCCTTGGTGTTAAGCTGTCCCAAGGCACAGAACTGGTCCATGTTCTCATTCTCATATCCGACATAGAACCATTAATAGCACATTATCACCCTTTGTAGACGATTACTACATTCTGTACGAAAGTGAAATCCATTTCTATAAACAGTCTTCCAGTGGGTCACTGAAAGCACTGTGATGTTCAGAGAGAACAAGTTTCAGCTACTCCATTATTGAAAGCCTGAGGAAATGATGACAGGAACCGAATATATAACCAACTGAAATCACTAAATAGCATAAGACTAACACGAGACCTTGGCTTTGGAGTGACTGTCAAAAAAACTTACCTTCAAGTATCACAACAGTTACTATCACATCCGTCAGAAAAGCGATTGGCTGGATAACTAACACCTTCAAAACAAAGGATACCAAGGAAATGACACTTAAGTCGCATGATATTTCTGAGCTGTAGTAATGCTGTACTCTAACAGCTCCGTTCAAGGCAGGCGAAACTGCAGACCTGGAGAACGAGTATGATACAGGTGTAATAATTGAGTTTTTTTTATTGTCGAAAAGTTTCATCTACACAGTAGGCTTCTTCAGTCAGAATGAATATGGAGAGAGTGGTAGTGGCGGCGAGGTAAAGATGTGATCAGTCAATCAGCCTGAGGAGTTCTGCTTCTTTTTCATAATTAGACGTGGAGAATGTTCACAGAACCACCTCTGCCCACATTAATCCAGCCAAGCACTTAAATTGCGGGGAACGTTTGAAGTCCCTCGATCTGTACTACTTGAAACGTTGGCAAGATTCTCAGTCTCCACCTGGAAAATTCTAGACTTGGTCGCCAGATCTGCATACACAAGTTATTCCTCATGAAAGTAAGAGGCTTGGAATACGGTTCAAGGTGCCCTGCTGAAAACTAGGGGTGCAATAAGTACGTATACTAAGTGTAAAGGAACTAAGAATTTTGAATATAAGGGACATTATCAACAGACCTCTGGTATTCTTCAAAAAACAACCTGTACAAGTTTCTTAAATCAGTTCCTGATCATCCAGGCTGTTGTGCGTATGTTTGAATTAGAGTTGCAGGCAGCAGTAGCCTGGTTTATCAGAACATCTACCGGGAAGCCTGGTCTGGGACTAGGCTACTGGAGCGTCCACCCTCTTGAGCACACTCCAGGTAGACTCCTGTGAATAATGATACAATTCTGTCAAAAACACCTTATGGTAAATATTGAATTACTTTTTAGTAAAATTGCCTTGCCTTAGGCACCCAATTATTTTCTTTCGTTATGTAACCTTTTGTGGTTTTTCAGATTCTGAAATATTTGTACGTGCAAAAAAAAGTAATTAGAGTACTTCACTCTATGTAAAATGACGTTTAAAGAACTTATAGTAACTGGTAAATTTTGTAGGATCAATTATTAACTAGTTACAGCCTGAAAACTAATATACTCTTACTCCAAATTTGCCGAACGTGGACGAATGTTATCAGAAATGGCATCCATTAAAGGCATTTAGTTGGGAATCTAAAGTATCTGTTGCATGATTCCCTATAGTTTAAAGATTGAACTAACAATAAAATCATTACGTTCCAAGGAGTACAGGGTAATTAAAGGGATTTAAAGTGTTCCCGGTAAACGAGCGGTGAAAGTTCTCTACAGTACATGTCTAGCTGGGCAATCTCGCCTGTCTTGAAGTCGAATTTGGAGAGAACAAGTGACTGAGTATCATCATTATTAGCTCAGCACCTCTTTGCTTTGAACATTATAGTTACCCAGCCTATTATTTTCTTGTGGTAGCAATAACAACATTGTTGTGATTCTTGAATGCAATATTTTCCATCATCACACCCATCTCTCACATGGCACTTTTCCTCTGTTGAGTAATTTCAGTTTGTCATGTACTCCATTTCTTTTTCTTTTTCTCTATTCTTCCATAGGGGAACACCTTAAAAAGTGTATTATGTAAGGCCCACTAGAAGACTTTCGGTAATGTCCACTTGATTCACTACTAATAAATGTCAGAAATATTGTCGAAGGAAACTGAACCATTTCCTCGTCCAAGTGCCAGATCGGCTAGGCTTTGATGACCTACCGGCCGCTAGCAGCAACAACACCGTTGACCCATGCTTCAGGTTTGTTTGTGTAACCCTTCTTCCACACGTTTTCTTATCGTGCGCGTGACACTGCAGGCTTGAATGTGTTCATACGCGTCACATCATTTCCCTCTACCACACAGATTTCGTTATTGAATAATGATGCGTTAACGTAACATAAACTAACAAAGGATGAATGAATATTAAAGGTTCATCGAGAGTTCGTGCGTACCGTTATTGCGAAACTTACTGAAGAACAACACCTTGCAGCAGGTTGAGAAAGTAGAAAAACACTTTACAACCAGTCGTAGCTACGTCCCCTTATTATTTTGGCTTAAGTAGCAGCGCTCTTCTTGCCAAATAGGGCAAGCGAAAATTTGTATATGCAATTTCGCAAAAATCATTCTAAACCTAACTGAAATATGTTTGTTACTAAATTATTGTAAACTTATCTAAAATATATTTAGTTGGTTTAGGCTAAATTAAACCGCGCTTGTTATAATAAGGTTAGGTATGTATTGTAAGATTCTCTTGGTACAAAATTATCTTTAAACGTATAAGAGAAAATTTTAGAAAGGACTTAATTTTAAATGAGTTCTTGCTAATTGACCAGTTTTACCTATACGGCATGATATTATATATACAAATACGGCTAGCCAGGGATCAAACCTGTGTCATTTTAGCCCGCCTCGTAGGAAGAAAGTCAAAATTCACGACGTTCTTAATGGGAGTAAAATAAAATTAGAACGTGACTGTTTCAGACGTTTCGTTTGTCGAAGATTCTGTTCCACCATCGGTAATTGCGTTCCACCTTCGGTAAAGCCGTATATGGAGAATTCCATAGTATTAGTAACTACGTAGGCTCTGCATATGAATACAGTTGCACAAGTGCATACGAGTGCTGTTATACAAGTTTATTCGACTACAAGTTACATAATGCGTATATGTGAGTGTCTTTGGATAGCCTAGGGAAGGTAAGCAAAGTGATTTATCGCCTCTGGTGTCCTAGTGGGAAGAAACAATGCCATTGTTATGGAGCAGGACGGGTAATAATAGGTAAATATGTTGGTACCTTCTAGAAGAACATTCTGACGTATAGGTTGCCAACTAGTTCATCTCATTCGTTTAATAATGAGATGTTACATAAAGCTTGAGTTTCGGGGTGCATCAACCACGTAGATAAAATGATTAGATGCGGTTTCTGGGTTGACTGCTGTGTTTTTAATATATTCTGTAACTTGCGTTCTGTGAACCTCTGACGTCTCTCCACTTCCTCTTACCCAGGAAGGGTGTGATGGGACGGGGAAGGTGTCGGGGTCGGTGGTGGCCCCTCACTGCGACATGAGTTGCCACTCATACTTTTCTGCTTTGCCACGGAGAATTTTCCCTTCTAGCTGTTGCCGTCTTGCAACATGCATAGCTCCTGATGACGCACGAGAGTGTAAAAGCTTGAGCTAAAGATTTCCATCCCTATGTGGCTTTGTGTGTGTTCACCTAATTGTGGTTGCAGGGGTCGATTCATAGCTCCTGGCCCAGTGTGTTTTATATATATATATATATATATATATATATATATATATATATATATATATATATATATATATATATATATATTTTATTTTATTATCACACTGGCCGATTCCCACCAAGGCAGGGTGGCCCGAAAAAGAAAAACTTTCACCATCATTCACTCCATCACTGTCTTGCCAGAAGGGTGCTTTACACTACAGTTTTTAAACTGCAACATTAACACCCCTCCTTCAGAGTGCAGGCACTGTACTTCCCATCTCCAGGACTCAAGTCCGGCCTGCCGGTTTCCCTGAATCCCTTCATAAATGTTACTTTGCTCACACTCCAACAGCACGTCAAGTATTAAAAACCATTTGTCTCCATTCACTCCTATCAAACACGCTCACGCATGCCTGCTGGAAGTCCAAGCCCCTCGCACGCAAAACCTCCTTTACCCCCTCCCTCCAACCCTTCCTAGGCCGACCCCTACCCCGCCTTCCTTCCACTACAGACTGATACACTCTTGAAGTCATTCTGTTTCGCTCCATTCTCTCTACATGTCCGAACCACCTCAACAACCCTTCCTCAGCCGTCTGGACAACAGTTTTGGTAATCCCGCACCTCCTCCTAACTTCCAAACTACGAATTCTCTGCATTATATTCACACCACACATTGCCCTCAGACACGACATCTCCACTGCCTCCAGCCTTCTCCTCGCTGCAACATTCATCACCCACGCTTCACACCCATATAAGAGCGTTGGTAAAACTATACTCTCATACATTCCCCTCTTTGCCTCCAAGGACAAAGTTCTTTGTCTCCACAGACTCCTAAGTGCACCACTCACTCTTTTTCCCTCATCAATTCTATGATTCACCTCATCTTTCATAGACCCATCCGCTGACACGTCCACTCCCAAATATCTGAATACGTTCACCTCCTCCATACTCTCTCCCTCCAATCTGATATTCAATCTTTCATCACCTAATCTTTTTGTTATCCTCATAACCTTACTCTTTCCTGTATTCACCTTTAATTTTCTTCTTTTGCACACCCTACCAAATTCATCCACCAATCTCTGCAACTTCTCTTCAGAATCTCCCAAGAGCACAGTGTCATCAGCAAAGAGCAGCTGTGACAACTCCCACTTTGTGTGTGATTCTTTATCTTTTAACTCCACGCCTCTTGCCAAGACCCTCGCATTTACTTCTCTTACAACCCCATCAAATTTATATATATATATATATATATATATATATATATATATATATATATATATATATATATATATATATAAATTTAGTACCTAATAAGCCGAACTTGCCCAGTAGACCGAACTCCCATTAAAATTAAGTTTTTTTTCCCCCAAAAAAATGTTTTATAGAATGATAGCAATTTTTCTTCATTGACAGTAATATGAACAATGATATAAAGATTTTTATGTACAAAGACTAAGAAACGTAACCTCCCTTAAACTAATTTTTTTTACCTATATATATATATATATATATATATATATATATATATATATATATATATATATATATATATCGTCGGTTAATTAAAATATATTTAATGTAACATTAACTCTGTTTTTTCGTTATGCTCAGATCTATTTCTGCTGATTTATGGCAAAAAATAATTTTCATTCGGCTTAATCGGTTAAGTGCACCGTTGCCAAACTGGACGATTCGGTTTACTAGATACAACATGTATATAAGCACACGGATAGAACCAGATATAAACATACACATAGAGACAGAGATACACCAGACAGATATGGATACGGGTACACACACACACACACACACACACACACACACACACACACACACAGCAGGACAGAGAACCAGGAGACTGGCGGATTAGCCTGGGAGGCAGAGCTCACAAAAGGAGGAAGAGTGGAGAAGGAAGCTAGAAGAGCTCGGCAAGAAAATGGAGGAGATGATAGCTGTAGAGAGCAGGAAATGAGAGCTACAAGCAATAGCAACAGAAGCTAAGATACAGAGCTTAGAAGAGGAACTAAAAATTCTAAAACAGCTTGAAGAACCAAAGGACAGTACAGCTATGACATCAGGAACTGCTATATCAGTTAGACAAGGGGATTGTAGGGAACAAAGGTATGCTGTATGCGAAGGCACTATTAGACCTACGTTGGGCCCAGGAAAATGTGAGGAGCACATCAAGACCTAATGGAGGGACTAAATTTAGACAATGAAGGAGCTAAGCTGTATGCAGAAGTTCTAACAGACAACAGCAGTACCCAGGAATAAAGACAGACCACTGAGCACAGGGACATCAGCTAGGGAAGAGATTGAAAGAACACTTCATTTGCAGGAACTAAATCATCTCAGGGAATGCAAGAATGCAAAGGAAAATACAGTAGGAGGACGAAAGGGAGAGGTCAATTTTTGTCTACTGGCTCCAGGAAGTGGAAGGTGAAACTTATGAAGCAAGAAAACAGGAGAAAAAAGTGATTGAAAATATCATGAAAGCCACAGGAGAGGACGATATGACCCAATTGACAAATTTTCGGAGAATTGGGTGGTTTGGGAGAGGAAAAAAACAGCCAGCCAGTCGGTTATTGTCAAGGCAGAATCAGTTCGAAACAGGATGCTGCAGGAGAAAGCACGACTGAGGGACAAACTGGACTACTGGAGAGTATACCTCGACCGAGACAGAACACAAGAAGAAAGGAAGATGCTGAAAGAGAGGGTACAAAGACACAAGGAAGACTGAGAGGCAATGACAGATGAGCAGAACCCAGGCCCAGGTGGAAGAACAAACATAACCTCCTCCAGAACCACCCACAGAAGGAATCCAACCATGGCAACCCCAATGCAACCGAATAATCTAAACCAAAAACCCCATGCTGTGCCCTTTTCCCCCACCCCCACAGCAACCCCCCATAGGCCCCCCACCAGGGCTCCTGTTTCCCCAACCCCACCATTCTCCCCGGACCAGTTTCAGAAAAGAAGTTGAAGATTTGGTATATGAACGTGGATGGAATAATGAATAAATGTGAGGAGTGGTATGAAAGAATCAAGATGATGTCCCCAGACATCATAGCAGTCAAAGAAACGAAACTCGCTGGGATAACAGACAATCTTCCCACCCAGATATCAGATCCTGAGGAAATATAGAAGGAGCAGAGGGGGAGGAGGGGTGGAACTGCTCCTTAAAAACCTTTGGGAATTTGAGAAAATAGAAGGAATGGGCGAGATTGGAGGAAGGGATTACATAGTAGGTACAGTTCAGTCTGGGGGACTTAAGGTAGTCATTGCAGTGATGTATAACCCGCCACAGAACTGCAGGAGGCCAAGAGAGAAATATGAAAAGAGTAACAGAGCAGTGGTGGACACACTAGCTGAGGGGGCCAGAAGAACTCACTCGAGTAGAGCAAAGTTACTGGTTATGGACGATTTCAACCACAGGGAGATTGGTTGGGAAAACCTGAAGCCACACGAGTCCCAAAACATGGAGAGCCAATTATTATTATTATAATCAAGGGGGAAGCACTAAACCCGGAGGATTATACAGCGCCTGGGGGGGGATATGGAAGGCATTCAGGCTTAATTCGGGGAACTGGAGCACAGATCCAATTCCCTAAATCAAGAGCCCCTCACCAACATCAAGGAACCTTCCTTGAGGGGATGGAGAGCCAAGATGATGGATGCGGTACTGGAAAACCTCGTGCATCAACATGTTAGGGACACTACCAGAGAGATGAGTTTGTCCCAGCTACTCAGGGTGAACACTAGGTCTAGTCTTGCTGGTTCATTGAGGATATCACATGTAGATATCATGTAGACAGCCTGTACTGTCTGCACAGACAGCCCATGCTGTCTGCCAGCTTAGTTCATATTTTGCGCCATGCTGGTGCTGCCCTCTGTAGCCAGGCCTCTCGTGGGCACGCCAGCCTGCCGGCCCATGCCTCGCTCTCACTCACACAGCGGCCTAGCAGCAACACACAAGTACTCCCAGCTCTCTCTCGTGGGATGGCCCTGCCCGGGCCATGGGCACAAACACACAAGCCTGTGTGCACCCACTATGACCTTTCAATAAAGTAAGAAGCCTCCGAAGACGTATCATTTACTACCCGCTACCAGAATACCAAACAAGCCCGTTATAAATGGTGACAGCGGTGCTCGCAGCAGTTGTGTTTGCCTGGAGAAAGGGAGGAAGAGGTATGAAGTCATCTTCACTTCATCACCCTACACAAGAAGCATCCGTCTCTCAACAAGTTATCCTGATGTTGTGTCTGCACGTTTGAGCACCCAGACACAGGTACAAGCGGGATCCAGCCGAAATTTGCCGAAATTCTCCGAGAATTGTAAGTGACTCCACGCTACAGTGTCCCACACTGTTTCTCAAGTCATGTGTTCAGCGTCACTTGTATGTTGCTGTTGTTGTTGTTGTTCAGCTCAGCACAGCCGTTTCAGCAAGCCAGAGGTGAGTTTTGTGGTGATTTCTGCGTCCAGTGTGAGTTCTCTACATATTTGTGGGTGGGGGAGGAGAGGAGAGGAAGTGGCTGTTCCTCACCTTGCCTATGCTCGCCCTACTCACGCTCACCACACTACCATACACCACTCACCACTGCCCACTCTCTCTGCTGTGTTCTCTGCTGTTTTTCATGTGAATTCGTCGCTAGTGCTGTGTATCCGAGTGCCCGAGGCCACTCGAAGCTGCGTGGATCAGCATGCCACGTACATCACGACACCACGTGGATCGACACCACATTGGGTGTGGCTGATGTCACGTAGACCTACAAAGCCATGTGAGTTACCAGATGTCCCAGGCCACATGCTGTGGTCTGCTGCCCGCATCACATTGACGTCACCTCACGATGTCTGCCTGACGTCACCTCGAGATGTCTGCTGACGTCACCTCGAGATGTCTGCTGACGTCACCTCACGATGTCTGCCTGACGTCACCTCGAGATGTCTGCTGACATCACAGTGCTGACGTCACCTCGCTTCATCACGCTTGACATCACATGATGTCACCATCGAGTGTTTCTAGTAATTATTTTAGTACTGTCGAGAAGATTGAGAGAAGATATATGTCGTGTGTTAATTAATTCCTCTCAGTCAGTGTTCTCACATTTTAGTATGTCTTAGTCAGTTTTATGCAAAGAAAAGCATCATTTGCTAGTTTAAGCCATGTTGTACCGCGGTGTGTTTAAAGTTCCGTGTGTCCAGTGAGGTCTGAGCCAGACCTGAGTAGCACCACTGTGCTAAGTCACCTGTGTGACCAGTACGTTTGACAGCTGATGTCAAGACAGCTCCGAGTGACCGAGCCCTCTTGTACAGAAAGCTTTTATGCTCGTCGCTCGTGTTGTTCTGCAGAATCGTACCTGCTACGATTCCCATCGAGATTTGTTTCACTTCACCTCCAGACCGTCAGAGTGCAGTTATATGTAGAGAAACAAGTCTGGGGACGCTTAAACTAACCTCTGCTTATTATAACTCCAACTGTCGAGAGAATGACACGCTGTGTCAGCCTCGTATCACAAGCTTCAGTGAGCAGCCTGCACAAAGATGATGTCACTTTGACTGCTAGCTCTCTCACTGCAGTCTGGTGTATGATGTTACGACTCCCAGATGTTTCGCCCAGTCGTCTCTGCCACGACTCGCTCCACAACTCGCTCCACGCTCGCCGGCAGTGACAGCCCAGCGACAGTACCAGTCGAGAAGTGTCCTCAAGTGTCCTCCTGAGTCGCTTGCCAGAAGTCCTGCCCAGTTGCCGAGTTTTGTCGACGCCTCACTCGAGGGCACCAGCATGTTGTGCCCAGGTTGAGTGAAACCTGCAGCGACTCCTACGATGACTGCTTCACCGTTCCAGAGGAGACCGTAACCTGTTACGTCACAGCTCAGCCGCAGTGATGTCTCCCGTGTTGCAGTATGTCCAGACGCAGGAAGGCGTGCAGTGATGCCCTTCGACGCTCATTGCCTATGACCACGATGTTTAGCACACCCCACATGTTTTTTCTTCCCTCCCTGTAGGAAGTTTTTTTTTCCATGTCCATATGTATATATATATGTTTTTATTTTGTGTTCTGTGCCCTGTTCCTACGAGAGAGAGAGAGTTTCTTTTACTGCTAGTATTGTCGCGTCGGGACGACGCGCGGTAGGTGGCCGAGCGTATGTAGACAGCCTGTACTGTCTGCACAGACAGCCCATGCTGTCTGCCAGCTTAGTTCATATTTCGCGCCATGCTGGTGCTGCCCTCTGTAGCCAGGCCTCACGTAGGCACGCCAGCCTGCCGGCCCATGCCTCGCTCTCACTCACACAGCGGCCTAGCAGGAAGACACAAGGCCTCTCCAGCTCTCTCTCGTGGCATGGCCCTGCCCGGGCCATGGGCACAAACACACAAGCCTGTGTAACCCATTACGACTTAACAATAAACAAAGAAGCCTCCGAAGACGTATCATTCACACCCGCTTGCAGCACTTACCAAACAAACCCCGTTATAATCACATTGGAACATAAGAACATAAGAAAGAAGGAACACTGCAACAGGCATACTGACCCAAGCGGAGCAGGTCCATGTTTCCCCCCCGGATTAGACCAATGACCCGCACCCCGGATTATCCCAATGACCCACCCAGCTTGGTCATCTCCACTCGAGGATGGAGCACTGCACCAGACCCAGCAGCACAAGCTAGTCAGGTCAACTCACACCCACTCATGTATTTATCTAACCTATTTTTAAAACTACACAACGTTTTAGCCTCAATAACTGTACTCGGGAGTTTGTTCCACTCATCCACAACTCTATTACCAAACCAGTGCTTTCCTATATCATTCCTGAATCTGAATTTTTCCAACTTGAAACCATTGCTGCGAGTCCTGTCATGGCTGGAAATTTTCAGCACGCTATTTACATCCCCTTTATTTATTCCTGTTTTCCATTTATACACCTCGATCATATCCCCCCTAATTCTACGTCTTTCGAGAGAGTGCAGATTCAGGGCCCTCAGTCTATCCTCATAGGGAAGGTTTCTGATACATGGGATCATCTTTGTCATCCTCCTTTGTACGTTTTCCAGAGCATTTATATCCATTCTGTAATACGGTGACCAGAACTGAGCAGCATAGTCTAAATGAGGCCTAACCAAGGATATATAGAGTTGAACAACCTGAGGACATCTATTATTTATACTTCTAGATATGAAGCCAAGAATTCTGTTAGCTTTTTGCGAACACTAATGCACTGTTGTCTTGGTTTTAGGTTACTGCTAACCAGAACTCCTAAATCCTTTTCGCAATCGGTAGTATTAAGATCTACATTTAGTTTATATGTGGCATGGTTATTTAAATGTCCAACATTTAGAACTTTGCATTTGTCAATATTAAACTGCATCCGCCACTTCTCCGACCATTGCGTCAGTCTATTCAAATCATCCTGGAGTGCTCTAATGTCCTCATTAGAATGAATTGGACGGCCTATTTTGGTGTCATCGGCAAATTTGCTTATGTCGCTATTTATTCCCTCATCTATGTCGTTTATGTAAATTGTGAACAACAACGGGCCCAACACTGAGCTAGTGATCACGTGGTTCTGAGCTTTGAATACATAGAATTGCAAGTGGAGAGGGTAACAGGAGTAGAAAGGGAAAAGCCAAACTACAAAAGGGAAGACTACACAGGTACGAGGAACTTCCTGCAGGAGGTTCAGTGGGAAAGAGAATTAGTAGGAAAGTCAGTAAAGTAAATGATGGACTACGTAGCAACAAAATGCAAGGAGGCAGAGGAACGGTTTGTTCCCAAGGGCAACAGAAATAATGGGAAGACCAGAATGAGTCCTTGGTTTACCCTAATGTGTAGGGAGGCAAAAACTAAGTACACTAGAGAATGGAAATGTACAGAAGGCAAAGGACCCAGGAATATAGAGATTAATTGAACAGCCAGAAACTAGCATGCACAAATAAGGAGGGAGGTCCAGCGACAGTACGACAACAACATAGCATCGAAAGTCAAGGCTGACCCGAAACTGCTGTATAGCCACATCAGGAGGAAGACAGCAGTCATGGACCAGGTAATCAGGCTGAGGAAAGAAGATGGAGACCTCACAAGAAACTAAAAAGTATGTGAGGAGCTCAACACGAGATTTAAGGAAGTACTTACAGAAAGGACTCTGGGAAGACAGAACAGAGGGCTATACCAACAAGTGTTGGATGAAATGCACAGAACCAAGGAGGTGAAGAAGCTGCTAAGTGACCTTGATACCTCAAAGGCAGTGGGACCGGCCATCTCTTCCTGGGTTCTTAGAAAGGGAGCAGAGATGCTGTGTGTGCCACTAACCACAATTTTCAACACATCCCTTGAAACTGGGTACCTACCTGAGGTATGGAAGACAGCAAATGTAGTCCACATTTTTAAGACAGAAGCGAGGCACTAAACTACAGACCAGTGTCACTGAGGTGCATAATATGCAAAGTCATGGAGAAGATTATCAGGAGGAGAGTGGTGGAGCACCTGTAATGGAGCAAGATTATAAACGACAACCAGCACGGATTCATGGAAGGCAAACCCTGTGTCACAAACCTCCTGGAGTTTTATGGCAAGGTAACAGACGTAAGACATGAGAGAGGGGTGGGTTGATAGCATTTTCTTGGACTGCAAGAAGGCCTTCAACACAGTTCCTCACAAGAGATTAGGGCAGAAGCTAGAGAGGTCAGGCACATATAACAGGAAGGCACTGCAGTGGATCAGAGAATAACTGACACGGAGGCAACAACGATTCATGGTAAGTGATGAGGTGTCACGGTGGGGGTCCCATAGGGGTCAGTCCTAGGACCAGTGCTATTTTTGGTATATGTGAATGACATGATGGAAGGGATAGACTCAGAAGTGTCCCTGTTTGCAGATGTGAGGTTAACGAGGAGAATTAAATCAGATGAGGATCAGGCAGGACTACAAAGAGACCCGGACAGGCTGGACGCGTGGTCCAGCAACTGGCTCCTCGAATTTAACCCTGCCAAATGCAAAGTCACGAAGATCCGGGAATGGCGAAGAAGACTGCAGACAGAGTATAGGCTAGGAGGCCAAAGACTGCAAACCTCTCTCAAGGAGTATAATACCGAGCACATCTCAACACAAGCACACATCAACCAGTTAACTGCTGCAGCATATGGGCGCCTGGCAAACCTGAGAATAGCTTTCCGATACCTCGGTAAGGAATCGTTCAAGACCCTGTACACCGTGTACGTCAGGCCCATACTGGATTATGCAGCACCAATTTGGAACCCACACCTGGTCAAGCACGTCAAGAAATTAGAGAAAGTGCAAAGATTTGCAACATGGCTAGTTCCAGAGCTAAGGGGAATGTCCTACGAAGATCAAGGGAAATCGGCCTGACGACACTGGAGGACAGGAGGGTTAGGAGAGACATGATAACGACATACAAAATACTGCAAGGAATATATAAGGTGGACAGAGACAATGGGTCACAATTGGAAGTTGAAGACTGAAATGAGTCAAAGGGTTGTTAGGAAGTATTTCTTCAGTCATAGAGCTGTCAGGAAATGGAATAGTCTGGCAAGTGATGTAGTGGAGGCAGGAACCATGCATAGCTTTAAGACAAGGTATGATAAAGCTCATGGAGCAGGGAGAGAGGGGACCTAGTAGCGACCAGTCAAGAGGCGGGAGCTGGAGCTGGAGCTGGAGCTGGAGCTGGAGCTGGAGCTGGAGCTGGAGCTGGAGCAGGAGCAGGAGCAGGAGCAGGAGCAGGAGCAGGAGCTGAGTCTAGATCCCCTTCGACCATGGTTAGCTGAGTACAATTAGGCGAGTACACACATTTGCCATTACCATTCAAGGAACCTTATTTTGAATTATTTCGAGCACGCAGTAATGAACGAAGGTTAGTTAAGTAAAAGTATACTGGAACTGTAGAAGAGATAGACCCAAGGGTATGGAGGGAGTGGGATAATGTTGACAAAGTTTCAGTTTTCCTGATCGGTAAATAGTGCTGAGGTTTGTGCGGCTCAGATCTCTCTCTGATGGCTGCTCTATGTACAGAAGAAATTGCCGAGACTGGTGAGTGTGCACACTCGACGCTTGTGTTGCAACAGCTGTAGCTCCTGGGCCTGCCTCGGCTGGATTGTTGCAGCTCTTGGTTCCGGGCCCCACAAATTTCGTGGACAGGTTTATTGGTTATTTTAAATTTTAAGGTCTAGCACACATACTCAGACTATATATAATTTTCCTGCACCCGATAACCCGTTTTTTTTTCATAAAGTACTTTTAAATTTCTCCACTACCCCGAGTTGAAAGTTTTTCCTGCTAACCTTGTGGCAATCTGTTTTTGTTAGCTTTCATCCATGTTCACCTCTTCCTGGTGCTCTTGCTTCACTCTGGTCTTATATGTCCTATAAATTCCTTTGAAGTATCTGGTAATCATGGCTTCCAAAGTAGTTATGTTTAGTTCTTTCAATTTCTACTCGGTATGTGCACAACCCTCAGCTCTGAGTCATCTGCATCATCCGTTTACGTTGGTCAGTAGCTTTTTCTTTATCTTATTGCTCTCTTCTGCTACTGCAACAGTAAGTCTAGTTTAATCTGGTCTCAGTAGAAATAAAAAAAATTAGTACCCCCAAATCACCTGTGATTTATTGGTGACCAATCCTAGTACCTTTACTGTTTATCGTCCTCATAACAAAATACAAGGCAAGGAATGATAGGAAGCCACAGCTTCGTATCATCCCTTGCCGACGTTACCAAAATATGTCGCCTCAGAAGACACAGAAAAGTTACAGATATTAACAATGTTTTTTTAACTGGGCAAACGAAAGTTAAAAGAGGCTCAGTAGTTACGAATTTCACCTTATATATGAAAAAAGGAGCTCAAAGTGATCACAGTATACAACACTCAGGCAGACCCTCTCATATACCGTAAGTGACAAGTGAAAGACTTTGGAATAATTGTCAGATATGCCATTTAAAACCACACTATGGCACTTGCAGCAGGGACTAGGGAAAAGACAAGGTAAATGATGAAAATTTTTGTACCAAAGTGGTGTTGAAATCAATTTTGATTTCACGATTTGGACATTGTGTTCACAGCACATTTTAAAAGCAGGAGAAAGATAGAGCTGAAAATGCAGTTGTATACTTCCACGTACTCGGTAAAACGTCTAAATTATTAAGAAAGTCTCAGAGTATCTGATTGTTCTCTCTCAATAGAGCAGAGATATACTTGGTAATATATTTGTATATGGAAGATACTCGAGGGCCTAGGCACCTGTCTGCACACAGATAATGACTTATTGAAGTGGAAAATATGAAATAAATTGTAGAATGACCCTAGTGGAAAACTGGAGCGATAGAAGCACAACTAGACCACTGTCACCACCCACAGTCCTAGATTTGACTTGCTGCCAGTAGATGCTAGAAATATTACCATTACCGGAACAAAGAAGCTTTCAGGGAGAAATTGGACCATTATCTCTTGCAGATACCTGATGAGCCGGGTATGATGGCGGGTTGACCAGTGAGTCACAGGGGAAAGCTGGCCCTAGGTCGTGCTCCTTGGTTAAAAAAAAAAAAATCTAAACTAATACTGTGTTATAAATCATGGGCTGCCTGCTGCATAATTTTGCTTGTCATTCCCCTCCGCTCACTAACGTGCTTCTTGCATATTCTTTAAAGTCCTTCGACTTTTTTTTTTTTTTTTTTTTCAATTCCTTGAATCTCCAGTGGTATTACTGTCTTGAGTTTTGTCTACAAGGACTGTCATGTTTAACTGTGACTTTAATATTTTCTTTTGCTTTTCTTTTTTTCTGTCAACTGCATTTGTGTCTCACTGTGAGCCTTCTCTTGTTAGTTAATCTCTTTCATTGTTAGTTTGGAGGTGTAGGTATTCCTGCGGGTGTTTTGGAATCGTGCTGATTCAATAAAAGTAAACCTGGATACATCAGCAGTGTGCTGCTAGCCTACTAAGAATTACGTAGTTCGAACGATATTTAACCGATTTTTCACTGTTATATTCCATGGAACTGGATGAGTTTCGTATAGAAAGTGGTGAAATTTGTCATTGTAAGGCGAGAGATTTTTAGGGAGACAATGAGGATGTCGAGCATTCCTCAACGGATTCAACAGCTACGGGAGCTAAAAAGTTTTTGCTCTATCAAAGCTGCCTTTAACATTACTCGGAAATTACTATCTCCCAGGATTGGGTATCCCACACAAGAAATGGAATTGTGAATATATCAGAGATAAAATACTACAAAAGAAACTAAGCCACATTTATGTACCTATACATAGAGCGGAAAGATTTCGAAGTAGGTAGAGGGACTGTGGTAAGAAGAGTGGAAAAAAAATCTCTTATATATTCATAGAGTAAGGTAAAACGATAGTCTGCTTGCGTAGGTTGTATGTGGACGGACGGTGCCAGGAGGTAACAGAGGGGGCTGTGTTAGTCAGACGAAGGAATTTTTAGCTTTAGGATCAGTGGGGCTAATAGGGAAGAGTTTGAACTCTGGGGAGAAGAAAGACGGATATTGTTGGGGGAATCTGGAGGATGGCGCGAGTAGAGGTGATGCTAAATGGGAAGTGGAGTAGAGCAGAGGATGGCTTTGTGGGGAGGGGGGAGGTGGTTTCAAGGAATGGAATCCTAGCTAGATAAGACTAGTGATGGTTGAAGTGGAAATAGATGATTGGATTGTTAAGTTCCTCCCAGTGACTGCTTTCATGACAAATTAACCTTGACTGGTGGGAAAGGAACTGACCGACCACTTACCACTAAGTCTTACTGTTTACCCTCGACACCTTCATGTTGTTATACGTGTGAACTAGACCACTTACCTTGTGTAGGTAACTTACCCTTAACGTTCACTTAGCTTAACCTTGTGCTTTATATTAGTTTCCACACACTACACCCCCCCCCTCTCTCTCCTTGTTCCCTCCTCTCCTTGTCTCTTTCCTTGTTCCCTCCTCTCCTTGTCTCTCTCCTTGTTCCCTCCTCTCCTTGTCTCTTTCCTTGTTCCCTCCTCTCCTTGTCTCTTTCCTTGTTCCCTCCTCTCCTTGTCTCTCTCCTTGTTCCCTCCTCTCCTTGTCTCTTTCCTTGTTCCCTCCTCTCCTTGTCTCTCTCCTTGTTCCCTCCTCTCCTTGTCTCTCTCCTTGTTCCCTCCTCTCCTTGTCTCTCTCCTTGTTCCCTCCTCTCCTTGTCTCTCTCCTTGTTCCCTCCTCTCCTTGTCTCTCTCCTTGTTCCCTCCTATCCTTGTCTCTCTCCTTGTTCCCTCCTCTCCTTGTCTCTCTCCTTGTTCCCTCCTCTCCTTGTCTCTCTCCTTGTCTCTCTCCTTGTCTCTCTCCTTGTTCCCTTCTCTCCTTGTTCCCTCCTCTCCTTGTCTCTTTCCTTGTTCCCTCCTCTCCTTGTCTCTTTCCTTGTTCCCTCCTTTCCTTGTCTCTCTCCTTGTTCCCTCCTCTCCTTGTCTCTCTCCTTGTTCCTTCCTCTCCTTGTCTCTTTCCTTGTTCCCTCCTCTCCTTGTCTCTTTCCTTGTTCCCTCCTCTCCTTGTCTCTCTCCTTGTTCCCTCCTCTCCTTGTCTCTCTCCTTGTTCCCTCCTCTCCTTGTCTCTCTCCTTGTTCCCTCCTCTCCTTGTCTCTCTCCTTGTTCCCTCCTCTCCTTGTCTCTCTCCTTGTTCCCTCCTATCCTTGTCTCTCTCCTTGTTCCCTCCTCTCCTTGTCTCTCTCCTTGTTCCCTCCTCTCCTTGTCTCTCTCCTTGTCTCTCTCCTTGTTCCCTTCTCTCCTTGTTCCCTCCTCTCCTTGTCTCTTTCCTTGTTCCCTCCTCTCCTTGTCTCTTTCCTTGTTCCCTCCTTTCCTTGTCTCTCTCCTTGTTCCCTCCTCTCCTTGTCTCTCTCCTTGTTCCCTCCTCTCCTTGTCTCCTTGTTCCCTCCTCTCCTTGTCTCTCTCCTTGTTCCTTCCTCTCCTTGTCTCCCTCCTTGTTCCCTACTCTCCTTGTCCTCCCCTCTTAATTTCCTTCACATCCCCCCTCTCTATCAGTTCCTGTATCCACTGTTCCTCTCCTCTTCGTCTCTTATTGAAAACATCCCAGAGTTGCCAACTCTTTCTTCTGCTCTTACCCCTCACACCTCTACTTTTTTTTTTTTTTTTAACTTTTCCTGCTGTTCCTCTCCTCCCCCGCTGTTCCTCTCCTCCCCCGCTGTTCCTCGCCTCACCTCACCTTCCTCTCCTCACTTCTCACTGGAGTATTGTAAGTTGGTCCTGATGGTGGCAGCATTTTCCTTTATTTTCTGTTTTTTTTCTTGTTTTCATCTTTTTTTTCTTTAGTTGTAATGATGGATATAAGTGTGCGTGTGCGTACTGCTGCACGCACCCCTGGGTATCATGTGGTCTTGTACATGATGTACTCAGCTGAATGGATGGTTCACGTCCTACCTCCTGGCCCACCTTTGCAACTTTTGACCCTCAACTGATTCCTTTACCGCCAAAATGCTATCATACCCTTTCTTCAAACTGTGTATTGTTCATCTCCAATGATAGGATGGATAATGAGAACGTTCAAAACGAAAGATGCCAAGCCAATGATGCTTTTCAAATCACTTGTTCTCTCTAGGCTGGAATACTGCTGTACATTAACATCTCCATTCAAAGCAGGTGAAATTGCAGATCTAGAGATTGTACAGAGAATCTTGACTGCACGTATAAGTTCTATCAAGCACCTTAACTACTGCGAACGCTTGGAAGCACTTGACTTGTACTCGTTGGAACGCAGGAGAGAGAGATATCATAATCTACACTTGGAAAATCCTAGAAGGAATGGTCCCGCATCTGCACACAGAAATCACTCCCTACGAAAGTAAAAGACTGGACAGTCGATGCAAAATACCCTTAATTAAAAGTAGGGGCGCTATTGGTACACTAAGAGAAAACACCACAAGTGTCTGGGGTCCAAGACTGTTCAACAGCCTCCCATCAAGCATTAGGGTAATTACCAATAAACCCCTGGCTGCCTTCAATAGAGAGCTGGACAGATACCTAAAGTCAGTGCCGGATCAGCCGGGCTGTGGCTCGTACGTTGGACTGCGTGCGGCCAGCAGTAACAGCCTGGTTGATCAGGCCCTGATCCACCGGGAGGCCTGGTCATGGACCGGGCCGCGGGGGCGTTGATCCCCGGAATAACCTCCAGGTAATGACTTGAAAGTAATGATTTCAGATGATACTTCTTTCAAAGATTGTAATGTTACTATTGCAGTTGGTACTATCTGACCTGGAAGGAAAATGATAGTCTGAATAACAAGAGCCTTCAAAGCAAGACGTGCCAATCCGGTGATACTCTTCATGGCACCTAACACACTAGACTGAAATATTGATGAATCCTAGCCGCTTTATTTAGGGCATAGCTACCTGTAACCTGTTTCAAAGGTTCTTTCCTCGCAGCGTGGCCTGGGGCCAGGCTTACTGATGACCGCCCGGAGCATGTACACAACTTTCACTGCTTGTATCCCTTAATCACTTAAATGACTAGAAATGCAGGTCAGAAATATATATCTTTTATATATGTACGGGTGCAACAAGTACACTGAGACGTATCAATGAAGTGTAGATGGCTCAAGACTTTGCAACACCCTCTGTATACAATGGGAATTACCAGACCCTTACCGGTCTTCCAGAGAACTCGGTACATTGCCTGGGTCAGTTCCTGAACAGCCAGGCTGTGGTAACTATGTTAGATTTCGAGCTGCTAACACAAACAGCTTGATTGATGAGGCCTTCAACCAGAAGGTCGAGACTAGAACTGGGCCGCGTTGGCGATAACTCCATTATAATGTACACCAGTTAACAGTTAGTCTAGGGCATTTTCTTTACCACCTTGAGACTGGACAAGAACATTTCCTAGCATTCCTGTGGCTCAGCGTGTTTTCAGCGGCCACTTCCTACCTAGCTGCTCCTTGCGTCAAAACACATTCGCTATACACACTGTTACCTTTAGTGTAGATTAGTAAAGATGGTAATGAGGTGAGCTGTGTTGTATAGTGAAGAATGGGGAAGATGGTGATATACACAGTATAGTGTAAGCAGTGAAAACGGTGAGAAGTGCATTCAGGTGGCCGTGAAGGTGACGATAGGTGATGCACTGGGTTTTGTAGCGGAAATAATATGTGCGAGACGAAAAGTAGAGTAATTTCTCCTGCACTGGTGAGGGCAGGAGTGTGTAACCAGCATCATTGTACGTCTTTCAAGATGATGACCCGTTGCCCTCTTAATCTGTCTTCCAAAGTTATTTTGTTCACTGCATGTTTTCTACAATCATCTGTGTTGTTGTGTATTATGGTAACAAGTACTTGGCATAATCCGTCTAGCAAAGAAGAGCTTCAAGGTAATATATAAAGTAACTAAAGCTTATACATATATAAAGAAAGTGTCGCATATATGAATAGTTTATATCACGTAAGTGGCAAATTAAAATAAACGATGTTGCAAAAATCATGGCTCAAGCGAGCCGGTGATTAACAGGTCTCCTCGTTACAGACTGCTGCTTATGATAACTTATCAAGCTCTAATCGTTTTCTTAACAGTTGTGATTGTAACGATGGTAGTTTGCATTTCTTTAAATATCCTTTCAGGTGGGTAGCTGAAATTTCTTGTTAAGCATTGTTTGCTGTGGCTGACAGCAAGACTTGGTGCACGTGACGGGGGGGGGGGGGGATTTGCCGTGTCCTCGCCAGATGCCACTCACATTCCAATAGCATCAGCCATGGATGATGCAGCACTAATGTCTTTGTGTGTAACATATGTGAAAGAGAATCGAAGCGAGTACCATGTCTTGAGGAAAATTGCTTTTCACGGTGCGTGCTTCTTATTTTACTTCGTTGACTTCCTATTATCATCCGTTATGGTTATAAAGTTGAAGATACATTTCACCACTTTCTCAAATTATTTCCTGTGTATAGATTTTGTGTGATTCAGGGACGGATGTAATGGGTGGGCCAGGGAGTCATGGGCGCACCGCCCATCCCCGAACACCCTCCCTAAAGATTTTCTTGTATAAAAGTGTAAAAAAAATTAGTAGATGTATTTTGGTTGCTGCGTGATCATAGAAATGTATCTCCGTATTCGCACTTCCCTGTGCACCAGTGTGCGATAGTGCACAATACCGCATAAAGTGATGATGTAGTTAAATATTATCCTTGAAGATTTAAAGGGAATTTAGAGAGGCTTTAACAAGTCAAAATATGGAAACTAATATTCAGTTTTCTATATATAATAAAAATGGTTAATTAGGAAATACCTTCATAAATAACAAAGGCACAAAACCGTGACTGGAAACAATGCATAAATAAACCGAACATAGAAAGAAACTCCTGACGACGTTTCGGTCCTACTTGGACCATTAACAAGTCAGACCGAAACGTCGTAAGTTTTTCTCTTGTATGCTGGTTATTTGTGTAACAATCTTTGTACCTTCGAGTTTTTCTACTTCCGGAGCCCGGCCTTGGGCAAGGCTCGTCCTGTGTTTGAATAGTCAACCAGGCTGTTGCTGCTGGCGATTCGCTGACGCGCACATCCATCACAGCCTGGTTGATCTGGCACTTTGAGATATTTTCCCAGTTTACTCTTGAAGACTTGTACGCTTGTCTCATCAGTGTTTCTGACAGCTGGTTGGATTCTGAATACTCTGTACCCCCGGATGTTCATACAAAGTTCTCTTAATGTGACCACAGCGCCCTCGCTTTTTCACTGGGTTTATTTTACACTCCCCATCCCCCCATATCTGTCACTGTGCTATGTTATGGCAGTGTTGATTTGGGACAAGGCCCTCAGTGCTTCCCAGGTATATATTGTTTTTGTCTCCGCTCCAGTGAGTACATTTTTATAACTTTCAGGGGTTTACAGTAATTTAAACACACTATTGGTTCAGTGCAGGCAGTAAATGATCTCTGTATCTGTTCCAGTTCTGATCTCTCTCTCCCGTCCTGGAGAGACAGGCAGCACTGAGCAGTATTCTAAAGAAGAGCACAAGCGGTTTGTTTAGTGTCATTGGCATTATTTTCCTTATTTTGAAAGCTCTCATTATTCACACCAGATATAACTAAAACTTTTTAGAGACCGTTATCCTAAAATACATAATTATATTAATCTTGAAGCCCTCAGAAGTTACATTATCATGTTATGAGCATTGAAGGATTAAAGGCAGTCAGATAAGGCACTCAAATTAGTATGAAAATCAAAATAACTTTGGTATACTTTTAAAGGCTTTCGAGAGTTTTCTAATCTTGCAGCCCTGTCCTAGGCCAGTTTTTTTTTTTTTTTTAATTCTTCGAAAAGTTAAATTGGGAAGTGCACAGGCCAAAATCAGTAAAATTTTGTCCAAGACGATTGACCAGTTTTTGAAGGAACTAAATTCTGTAACTAAATTTTATATAGTGGTCTTGAGGGTACACATGTTATAAACACACCAAATTTTAAACATAGTTTTGTTGATTTAACATAGAATAACCAAATAGTCAAACACGGTGACTGATTTCTGATCAGAAGAGACATTCTCTAATTATTTCACGGAACCCAATTTGATTAATAAAGTTACCACGTAATAACTTACACAACCTAACATCAAGAGTTTTTTTTTCTTTTTCGTTTTTAAGGAAAATTCATCAACAGTTAGTTTAAAGCTGACCAGAAGATACATTTTCCAGTTATTGCACAGAATCCCACAAAATTGTACCTACACAGCCTAAACCTATTCAGTACAATGAATCAACCGTTGACGATTGAGGTCATTCACAATTGTTACAATTTAATCAGAAAAAAGCGCCAAGCCCGTATGGGTCATATAGCGTTTGTGGAATGGGAGGAATTCAAATTAGATCCAAGTAAGAGGAAGATCGGTTTAGTTTCTTGGATCAAAAACTGTACATCATCAAGGCAAAATAATGTAAAAAGTAAAATACTGTACGATTTCGAGATTAAAAGCGACACAATATCAACACACTCCATTAAATGCACCAACCTTTTCTTAAGTAAGATACACCAGTGTTGAAATGTTGAAGGTGATCAGAGGAACCTGTCTCCACCCGTCACACCGAAACTAAGTTTGGAAATGACCTGTTATATTATGCATAGTGCGTCCACACATGCAAATAGTCTCGTGAACCTTGTATAAGATATATTACACCAGCCTTGAAATTTTGAAAACGATCGCATAAGCTGTTCTCGAGTAATAAACGAAAATTTGTGAGAAAGAAATATTGCCAAGACTGTTTCTAAAATAGGAGAGTCTTCCCTGGTTAAATTTAAAAATAAAAAACGAATTTATATTTCGTTTTTTCTCATTTACATTTTATTAAAAATTCTCGAATTTCCTGTGGGAAGAAAATAATATTTTATTTTTAAAATTTAATTTGATGACACCCACGCAACCCAAAGTTAATAAAAAATTAGTCAAGGTTCACTGTTATTTAGGGTTTGAAACCGATCAGAAGAGACATTCTCTAGTTATTACTTGGGGAAAAGTTTACCTAATAAAATTAGTAAATTGACATTTACCCAGCTCAGAGTGACCACCTTTGTTGTAATAACACTCACCCATTTTAAAAATTTGAAGTCGATCAGAAGAGGCATTCTACAGCAGTTGATCTGATTACAACACCTCAAGTTTTATAACAATTTCAGTAAAATTTCTAATTTGTACTCAAACTTGTAGACTACATCGTTAATAATATTTTGAAACCAGGCAGAATAACCGTTACTTAGCTGTTGAATAAAAATGAATTTCTAGTTATTGAAATTGGAAAATTGTGACTTAGGGCACCCACCCAATGGCAGCGTGAAGCATGTGTTCAGGAACCCACACCTGTTGTGAGAATTTGAAGCCGATCAGATGAGCCATTCTTCAGTTATGGCTCGGATTCCAAAAATTTCACAGTTTTACACATAAATGATCAAATCTCCACCTGCTCATTTAAATGTCGCTCTCCGCCGTCGTCGAAGTAGGAGGCACCTTTTTTAGCGCTTGAAGCTACACCACTGAGGGTTTTGGAAGTTATCCCAGTCATTCCGGGATGCTGGGAATGACTCCAGCAATTTTGGTCAAAGGGCACTTGAACATGCCTTAGTTGCATGTGCAGTGCACCACTGCGTGTTCTGACAACAGGTGGGTGTGCAGTGCACCATTGTGTGTTCTGACAACAGGTGGGTGTGCAGTGCACCATTGTGTGTTCTGACAACAGGTGGGTGTGCAGTGCACCATTGCGTGTTCTGACAACAGGTGGGTGTGCAGTGCACCATTGCGTGTTCTGAGAGCTACCTGGAGGTTTTTCTGAGGGTTAGCGCCCCCGCGGTTCGGTCCATGACCAGGCCTTACGGTGGATCAGTCCCTGATCAACCTGGCTGTTACTGCTGGAAACACGCAGTCCAACGTAAGAACCACAGTCCGGCTCGTCAGACACTGACTTTAGGTGTCTGTTCAGTTCCCTCTTGAAGACGAAATTGGTTTCATAATCCCCCCATAGGTATAGTAAGAGACTGTTGAACAGCCTTGGGGCCCTGACACTTGTTTTCTATGTAATCACGGCACCCTTGCTTTTCATTTATAGGGAGTGCTTTGTGTGTGCAGATTTGGGACCAGCACCTCTAGGATTTTCCAGGTGTAAATTATGATACACCTTTCTCGCCTGTGCTCCAAGGAGTACAAGTCAAGGCACTTCAAACGTTGCCAGTAATTGAGGTGCTTTCCTGAACTTGTACATGCAGTGAAGCTCCTGTACATTTTCTAGACTTGCAGTTTTACCTGCCTGGAAGGAAGCCGTTAACGGACAGCAGTATTCCAGCCTAGATAGAAAAAATAATTGATTTCGCATCTCTTGTTTAGAAGGTTCTTATTATCTATCCGATCATTTTCTTCTCAGTTGTGATGGTGACGACTTGTGGTCCTTGAAGGCAAGATAATCTGACATTATCACTCCCAACGCCTTCCTATTAGTTTTCCGCTCTATTGTGGGGTTGGAATTGGTCTTATACTCCATTCTAGCTTTTAATTCCTCAAGTTTTACATACCGGAATACCTAGAATTTGTCCTCATTGAACTTTTTTTTTTTTTGCCCATTTGATAACTTGGTTTATTTCTGCTTGAAAATTCATCGTCCTCGATGGATGACACTCGTATAAATTCTAGTATTGTCTGGAGTGAAAGACACATCTCCTTTTGTCGGATATGAAGGGGGGGGGGGGCGAGTATGTCCGCTGTGGAACAGAGCTTTTCACTGTGGCAACCTCCGACTTAACTCTGTTCACTGTGTTCTCTTGGGAAATTTGATTCATCTACTCACTTTTCCCAGTTATTAACTTAATACGCATTTTGTGCACTGTTACACCATGATCGCACTTATCGAAGGCTTTTGCAAAGTCTGTATATACATCTGCAGTGGTTGTCCTCCAGTGCATCCATGACCATGTCATTATAATGGTCCAGTAGTTGACAGGCAGGAGCGACCTTCTCTAAACCCATGCTGTCCTGGATAGTGTATATGTTGGGAATCCAAGTGGTTGATGATCTTGCTTCGTAGAACCCTTTCATTTTTTTTATGATGCGAGACGTTAGAGCCATCGGTCTATATATTTTTTTGCTATTGTTTTACTTCTTTGTGTAGTGGAGTTCTTGAATATGGAGTAACGAGAGTGTGGGTCTGGGGTACACAGCTGACAACTGTATGTGCAGTGCACCATTCCGTGCAGCGACAACAGTTGCGTGTGCAGGTGCACCATTGTGTGTGCTGTGCATACGGCCGGCTGTCACCCTCCTCTCTGTAGGTGCAACTCTGGTGCTTTACCCAGGACACTTGTCTCATCCGCTGCTCACATACTACCATCTGCAGTACAAGGTTTTGCAAAGTGTTTAACATATGCCGGCCGTGATCACTAGGGCCGGCATCAGCTAGGCAGCTAGTGCTGCAGTTGAATGGGTAGGCGGGGGCCCCCATGGTCACTAACAGCCTAGTTGATCGGGTGTTCAACTAAGTGGTTTCTGGGACCGACCCAAGGGGACGATGAACCCTCGGAAGAGAGACAAGTTAATAAGAGTGGGTGGGTGTGTTTTTGGGTGTTGGAGTGTGTGCAGGGTGGTGGTGGTTTGTTTTTGTGGTAGAGGGAGGTAGTACGGGTATAATCTAGTCACCCTAGAGTCTAGACCCTGAGTGTGGCACTGGTGTGGCACTGGTGTGGCTCTACTCAAAACCTTGTACAAGAATTACAGTAGTTGTAACCCTGCCTGCCTCCATTATCTTGTTGCTTGTGTTGTCTTGCCGTTAACTGGGAGTTGAGGTTGTTGTAGTTCTTTGTGAACGTTGTTTAATTTTTATTACGTTTAAGTTTTAGATGTGTTTGTGATTAGGTTTTGGTTAAATTAGGTTTGTTTCTAGTATTATTCCTGAATATTGATTTAGTTTTTATTAGGTTTAAATTTCGAGTTTTGTGTTAGAGACAAGTGTTGGCTTAATCTTAAGATACATTATAATGATGATGTAATATTAACAAAATATAATATAAGTAGTTTCCTTGGTGTCAGGTGAGAATGTCACACAGGTAACTTATCTGACTAATTTACAGGATGTAACTCGCCCCATCCCTTCTCACTTTACCTCCTCTCACCCCCTCTCCGTTTTATCTTACTCTTTCATTTCTCTTGCTCCTCCATTCCCTTTTCTTCTCACCGTTTTTATTCCTCTATTTTTTCTCTATTTTTCTCTTCCTCTTGCCTTCCTCTGTCATCCCCTTCCTTCTTCCACCAAGTCTCCTCCCCTTGTCCCTTTCCTTCTTCCATTAAGTCTCCTCTCCTTGTCCCCTTCCTTCTTCCACCAAGTTTCCTCCCCTTGTCCTCTTCCTTCTTCCACTAAGTTTCCTCCCCTTGTCCTTTTCCTTCTTCCACCAAGTTTCCTCCTCTTGTCCCCTTCCTTCTTCCACTAAGTTTCCTCCCCTCGTCTACTTTCGCCTCCACATAGTCATTGTGTGTCTTGATCATCTTGCAAATTGTAGCCACTTGAAATAAGTGAGGGTCACAGTATTAATGTGATAGTGAGTATGACCATCAATGTTTACTGGAGGCGCCAGCACCGCTACCCTCATTGTCACTACCCATTATTACTACCAACATCCACCACTTTGTATCTGAGGGTAGGAGCAGCTCCGTGCCAGTCCGGGTAGGATCAGAAGCAATCTTACCTCCCCCATCACCTTCACCACTACCTTTCTCAAAGATAAATTGAATATTATGGATTATTAAGATAACTTTTACCTCAGTAACAGCACCCTAGATTAAAAACCAAGTACCTTCGGCCAGCCATAGTGTAGCTGGGTCAACACCAGCAGAACTGAACTAGCATCTATCTCCAGCAACCCCTGCACTTTTTCACCAAATTTAAATTCTTATGATAAAAATCTTACTTTGTATCCCACGTTTGTCACTTTTAACATAGCATAAACTGTTTCATTCATTCATTCGGGTGACACTCGCTAGAAGAGTGTGTTAACATTTCCGGAACACTTCTGTAACCTACCTGAAGGGAGTTCCGGGGGTCAGCGCCCCCACGGCCCGGTTCATGACCAGGCCTCACGATGGATTAGGGCCTGATCATCCAGGCTGCTACTGCTGCCCACACACAATCCAACGTACGAACCACAGCCTGGCTGGTCAGGCACTGACTTTAGGTATCTGCTCAATTTCATCTTAAAGAGGATCCCGTTATGTATGATGGGAGGCTGTTTCGAGAGTTTTCCTTCTCTCGCGACCAGACTTTCCTGTTGATTATCTAGTCAACCAGGCTGTTGTTGTCGGCCCGCTGGCCCACATAAGCATCAGAGCCAGGTTAAGGTGGCATTTCAGAAATAGTGATATAAAGAACTCAGGCTTATAAATACGTTGATCAAAACTTAACTGCACCTCCGTAGATACGAGAATCTGTTAAGAAACTTGTGGTGGTAAGCCTTCTAGAAAACACGAGGCTCATATATATATATATATATATATATATATATATATATATATATATGGGGTCCACCTCTGGTGTAAATTGGGGGACCCATAGCCTCGGAAAAGTGGATAAAAAAGGCTTCAAGGAAGAATATTTGGATTTCTTCCCGAAGCCGTTTGAATATTCGACTTTTCCTACCACCCCATCTTTGCATTCTTTTTTACCAATAGGTATATTTTATTACATACATACATACATACATACATATATGCCTTCTACCTACTCACCAGGTGCCTGTCAATCCCAAAACATACCTACTTTCTGAGATGCTCCCCAGCCTTCAGCAGTCCAAAACTCAAGGAATATGACTCTCTCCTTAAGACCTTGCTAGAGTGTGTATTGAATATTTCCCTTGAAGATGGACAGTGGTTGCAAGCCTCACTTCCGGTCAGGCTTGGAGGGCTAGGAGTACGCAGATTCTCCCAGATTGCTCTAACAGCTTTCCTATCCTCTTCCATAGCATCAAACGAGTTGATAAGACAAATTCTTCCTGATACCCTCAGCGACTCACCAGGAATAGAAGACCCTAGCTATGCCAGTGCCAGTGCTGCTCCAGCACCAAACCCTAGTGCAGCACTGGCTCACAAACAGTCAAGCTGGGATGTGTGATGTCACCGTGGTTGTTTAATATATTTATAGATGGGGTTGTAAGGGAAGTAAATGCGAGGGACTTAGCAAGAGGTGTGGAGTTAAAAGATAAAGAATCACACAAAGTAGGAGTTGTCACAGTTGCTTTTTGCTGATGACACTGTGCTCTTGGGTGATTCTGAAGAGAAGTTGCAGAGGTTGGTGGATGAATTTGGTAGGGTATGTAAAAGAAGAAAATTGAAAGTGAATAAAGGAAAGAGTAAGGTTATGAGGATTAAAAGATTAGGTGATGAAAGATTGGATATCAGATTGGAGGGAGAGAGTATGGAGGAGGTGAATGTATTCAGATATTTGGGAGTGGACGTGTCAGCGGATGGGTCTATGAAAGATAAGGTGAATCATAGAATAGATGAGGGGAAAAGGGTGAGCGGTGCACTTAGGAGTCTGTGGAGACAAAGAGCTTTGTCCTTCGAAGCAAAGAGGGGAATGTATGAGAGTATAGTTTTACCAACGCTCCTGTATGGGTGTGAAGCATGGGTGATGAATGTTGCAGCGAGGAGAAGGCTGGAGGCAGTGGAGATGTCATGTCTGAGGGCAACGTGTGGTGTGAATATAATGCAGAAAATTCGTAGTTTGGAAGTTAGGAGGTGCGGGGTTGCCAAAACTGTTGTCTAGAGGGCTGAGGAAGGGTTGTTGAGGTGGTTCGGACATGTAGAGAGAATGGAGCTAAACAGAATGACTTCAAGAGTGTATCAGTCTGCAGTGGAAGGAAGGCGGGGTAGGGGTCGACCTAGGAAAGGTTGGAGGGAGGGGGTAAAGGAGGTTTTGTGTGCGAGGGGCTTGGACTTCCAGCGGGCATGCGTGAGCGTGTTTGATAGGAGTGAATGGAGACAATGGTTTTTAATACTTGACGTGCTGTTGGAGTGTGAGCAAGAAACATTTATGAAGGGATTCAGGGAAACCGGCAGGCCGGACTTGAGTCCTGGAGATGGGAAGTACAGTGCCTGCACTCTGAAGGCGGGGTGTTAATGTTGCAGTTTAAAAACTGTAGTGTAAAGCACCCTTCTGGCAAGACAGTGATGGAGTGAATGATGGTGAAAGTTTTTCTTTTTCGGGCCACCCTGCCTTGGTGGGAATCGGCCAGTGTGTTAATAAAAAAAATTATATATATATATATATATATATATGTCGTGCCGAATAGGCAGAACTTGCGATCTTGGCTTAAATAGCAACGTTCATCTTGCCATATAGGACAAGTGAAAATTTGTGTATGTAATAATTTCGCCAAAATCATTCTGAACCTAACGAAAAAAATGTCACTGTGATTGTTTAGTATTAAATTACTGTAAACAAATCTAAAATATATTTAGTTGGGTTAGGCTAAAATAAATTGTTCTTGTTATAATAAGGTTAGGTAAGTTTTCTAAGATTCTTTTGGTGCAAAATTAAAAATTTTTACATTAACATTAATGAAAAAAATATATCTTTAAACGTAGAGAAAATTTTAGAACGGACTTAATTTTAAATGAGTTCTTGCTAATTGACCTGTTTTACATATTCGGCACGACATATATATGTATATATATTCTTTCTTTCAACACACCGGCCGCATCCCACCGAGGCGGGGTGGCCCAAAAGGAAAAACGAAAGTTTCTCCTTTTACATTTAGGAGAGTTTCTCCTTTTATATGCAGGAGAAAAAGTTACTAGCCCCTTGCTCCTGGCATTTTAGTCGCCTCTTACAACACGCATGGCTTAGGGAGGAAGAATTCTGTTCCACTTCCCCATGGAGGTAAGAAGAAATAAACAAGAACAAGAACTAGAAAGAAAACCCAGAGGGGTGTGTGTGTATATATGCTTGTACATGTATGTGAAGTGTGACCTAAGTGTAAGTAGAAGTAGCAAGACGTACCTGAAATCTTGCATGTGTATGAGACAGAATAAAGACACCAGCAATCCTACCATCATGAAAACAATTGCAGGCTTTCGCTTTACACTCGCTTGGCAGGACGGTAGTACCTCCCTGGGTGGTTGCTGTCTACCAACCTACTACCTCTATATATATATATATATATATATATATATATATATATATATATATATATATATATATATATATATCTATATATCAAGTCGGCCGTCTCCCACCGAGGCAGGGTGACCCAAAAAGAAAGAAAGAATCCCCAAAAAGAAAGTACTTTCATCATCATTAAACACTTTCACCTCACTCATACATTATCACTGTTTTTGCAGAGGTGCTCAGAACACAACAGTTTAGAAGCATATACGTATAAAGATACACAACATATCCCTCCAAGCTGCTAATATCCCAGACCCCTCATTTAAAGTGCAGGCATTGTACTTCCAATTTCCAGGACTCAAGTCCGTCTATATAAAAATAACCAGTTTCCCTGAATCCCTTCACTAAATGTTACCCTGCTCACGCTCCAACAGATCGTCAGGTCACAAATACCATTCGTCTCCATTCACTCCTATCTAACACGCTCATGCACGCCTGCTGGAAGTCCAAGCCCCTCGCCCACAAAACTTCCCTTACCCCTTCCTTCCAACCTTTTCGAGGACGACCTCTACCCCACCTTTCTTCCCCTACAGATTTAAATGCTCTCCATATCATTCTACTTAGATCTATTCTCTCTAAATGACCAAACTACCTCAACAACCCCTCTTCAGCCCTCTGACTAATACTTTTATTAACGCCACACCTTCTAATTCCCACAATCCGAATTTTCTGCATAATATTTACACCACACATTGCCCTTAGACAGGACATCTCCACTGCCTCCAACCGCCTCCTCACTGCTGCATTCACAACCCAAGCTTCACACCCATATAAGAGTGTTGGTACTACTGTACTTTCATACATTCCCTTCTTTGCCTCCATAGATAACGATTTTTGTCTCCTCGTATACCTCAATGCACCACTCACCTTTTTTCCCCTCATCAATTCTATGATTAACCTCATCCTTCATAAATCCATCCGCCAACACGTCAACTCCCAAGTATCTGAAAACATTCACTTCTTCCATACTCCTCCTCCCAAATTTGATATCCAATTTTTCTTTATCTAAATCATTTGATACCCTCATCACCTTATTCTTTTCTATGTTCACTTTCAACTTTCTACCTTTACACACACACACACTCCCAAACTCATCCACTAACCTTTGCAATTTTTCTTTAGAATCTCCCATAAGCACAGCATCATCAGCAAAAAGCAACTGTGTCAATTCCCATTTTGTATTTGATTCCCCATAATTTAATCCCACCCTTCTCCCGAACACCCTAGCATTTACTTCTTTTACAACCCCATCTATAAATATATTAAACAACCATGGTGATATCACACATCCCTGTCTAAGACCTATTTTTACCGGGAAGTAGTCTCCCTCTCATCCAAACACCCTAACCTGAGCCTCATTATCCTCATAAAAACTCTTTACAGCATTTAGTAACTAACCACCTATTCCATATACCTGGAACATCTGCCACATTGCTCCCCTATCCACTCTATCATATGCCTTTTCTAAATCCATAAATGCAATAAAACTTCCCTACCTTTATCTAAATACTGTTAACATATATGCTTCAATGTAAACACTTGATCTACACATCCCCTAGCGGCTAGCCACTCTGATACCTCCTTGCTCATCCGCAATCCTACATTGTCTTGCCTGTAATTCTTTCAATTATAACCCTGCTGTACACTTTTCCTGGTATACTCAGTAAACTTATTCCTCTATAATTTTTACAATCTCTTTTGTCCCCCTTTCCTTTATATAAAGGGACTACACATGCTCTCTGCCAATCCCTAGATGTCATCCCCTCTTTCATATATTTTTTTTTATTATTAACTCACTGGCCGATTCCCACCAAGGCAGGGTGGCCCGAAAAAGAAAAACTTTCACCATCATTCACTCCATCACTGTCTTGCCAGAAGGGTGCTTTACACTACAGTTTTTAAACTGCAACATTAACACCCCTCCTTCAGAGTGCAGGCACTGTACTTCCCATCTCCAGGATTCAAGTCCGGCCTGCCGGTTTCCCTGAATCCCTTCATAAATGTTACTTTGCTCACACTCCAACAGCACGTCAAGTATTAAAAACCATTTGTCTCCATTCACTCCTATCAAACACGCTCACGCATGCCTGCTGGAAGTCCAAGCCCCTCGCACACAAAACCTCCTTTACCACCTCCCTCCAATCTTTCCTAGGCCGACCACTACCCTGCCTTCCTTCCACTACAGGCTGATGCACTCTTGAAGTCAATCCGTTTTGCTCCATTCTCTCTACATGTCCGAACCACCTCAACAACCCTTCCTCAGCCCTCTGGACAACAGTTTTGGTAATCCCACACCTCGTCCTAACTTCCAAACTATGAATTCTCTGCATTATATTCACACCACACATTGCCCTCAGACATGACATCTTCACTGCCTCCAGCCTTCTCCTCGCTGCAACATTAATCACCCATGCTTCACACCCATATAAGACCGTTGGTAAAACTAAACTCTCATACATTTCCCTCTTTGCCTCCAAGGACAAAGTTCTTTGTCTCCACAGACTCCTAAGTGCACCGCTCACCCTTTTCCCCTCATCAATTCTATGATTCACCTCATCTTTCATAGACCCATCCGCTGACACGTCCACTCCCAAATATCTGAATGCATTCACCTCCTCCATACTCTCTCCTTCCAATCTGATATACAATCTTTCATCACCAAATCTTTTTATCCTCATAACCTTACTCTTTCCTGTATTCACTTTTAATTTTCTTCTTTTGCATACCCTACCAAATTCATCCACCAACCTCTGCAACTTCTCTTCAGAATCTCCCAAGAGCACAGTGTCATCAGCAAAGAGCAACTGTGACAACTGCCACTTTGTGTGATTCTTTATCTTTTAACTCCACGCCTCTTGCCAAGACCCTCGCATTTACTTCTCTTACAACCCCATCTATAAATATATTAAACAACGACGGTGACATCACGCATCCTTGTCTAAGGCCTACTTTTACTGGGAAATAATCTCCCTCTTTCCTACATACTCTAACTTGAGCCTCACTATCCTCGTAAAAACTCGTCACTGCTTTCAGTAACCTACCTCCTACACCATACACCTGTAACAGCTGCCACATTGCCCCCCTATCCACCCTGTCATACGTCTTTTCCAAATCCATAAATACCACAAAAACCTCTTTAGCCTGATCTAAATACTGTTCACTTATAGGTTTCACTGTAAACACCTGGTCCACGCACCCCCTATCTTTCCTGAAGCATTCTTGTTCATCTGCTATCCTATTCTCCGTCTTACTCTTAATTCTTTCAATAAAAACTACCATACACTTTACCAGGTATACTCAACAGACTTATTCCCCTATAATTTTTGCACTCTCTTTTATCCCCTTTGCCTTTATACAAAGGAACTATGCATGCTCTCTGCCAATCCCTAGGTACCTTACCCTCTTCCATACATTTATTAAATAATTGCACCAACCACTCCAAAACTATATCCCCACCTGCTTTTAACATTTCTATCTTTATCCCATCAATCCCGGCTGCCTTACCCCCTTTCATTTTACCTACTGCCTCACGAACTTCCCCCACACTCATAACTGGCTCTTCCTCACTTCTACAAGAAGTTATTCCTCCTTGCCCTATACACGAAATCACAGCTTCCCTATCTTCATCAACATTGAACAATTCCTCAAAATATTCCCTCCATGTTTCCAGTACCTCTAACTCTCCATTTAATAACTCTCCTCTCCTATTTTTAACTGACAAATCCATTTGTTCTCTAGGCTTTCTTAACTTGTTAATCTCACTCCAAAACTTTTTCTTATTTTCAACAAAATTTGTTGATAACATCTCACCCACTCTCTCATTTGCTCTCTTTTTTACATTGCTTCACCACTCTCTTAACCTCTCTTTTTCTCCATATACTCTTCCCTCCTTGCATCACTTCTACTTTGTAAAAACTTTTCATATGCTAACGTTTTCTCCCATACTACCCTCTTTACATCATCATTCCACCCATCACTCCTCTTCCCTCCTGCACCCACTTTCCTGTAACCATAAACTTCTGCTGAACACTCGAACACTACATTTTTAAACCTACCCCATACCTCTTCGACCCCATTGCCTATGCTCTCATTAGCCCATCTATCCTCCAATAGTTGTTTATATCTGACCCTAACTGCCTCCTCTTTTAGTTTATAAACCTTCACGTCTCTCTTCCCTGATGCTTCTATTCTCCTTGTATCCCATCTACCTTTTACTCTGTGTAGCTACAACTAAAAAGTGATTTGATATATATGTGGCCCCTCTATAAATATGCACATCCTGAAGTCTACTCAACAGTCTTTTATCTACCAATACAAAATCCAACAAACTACTGTCATTTCGCCCTACATCATATCTTGTATACTTATCCT
>NC_091307.1:30035845-30038345 GCF_038502225.1 Cherax quadricarinatus | reverse complement strand
ACCCTATGTGAGGGGCCTTTGATACTGCTGAGGTCAGCACAATATGAATTCAGATAGTGACTCAGGCAGAGACGGTTGGTCGTTGAGTCAACGGTACACTGGTTACTGGTAAGTAACTGGTTACTACTACTGAGAGCTCGGCGACGCTAACGTATGTCATCCCGACATACAACTAATACAAACTAGAGATGGCAGGTATACGGCTTGGGCTGATTCTATACAATGTCAAAGTACACAACAATTAAACATTATATATACATAAGTAGAACATTGGAATGAAAGCTTACGTAACTGAAAATGTAATGCAATACAAGGTATACTATAGTACAACTTAAAACTCAACAAATGAACAACGAACTCAACGTTGAGATTACAAGTGATAAAAAAAATTTTTTGATCGATCGATCTGTATTCGTGTGATCTACGGATTCTGAGGAAGGAATATATACAAAGAAAGAGTGTTTAACAGAAAGGCAGATTCGGTGCATGCAAATCTAGACTGTTAACTCTCAGAATGCGGAGAGAACATGAACACAAAAAAAAAATTCTTGAATACTGATAAGTTGATACTGTAATTATTCATCTATACAGGTTATTTACATTTAACCCCAACTCTGCTAGGGTAAGATTGGCATATGCAGAATGGGTGTCATCTCTGGGAGGATCAAACTCTGTAGCATTGGCTAACTCATGCTGTATTTGAGGCAAATCTGAATTGGAAGTTACAAATGATACTTGAGGATTTCTCAATACCTGTCGTGTACGTAGGGAATAACGACATTCAGGTTGATCGTCTGACTGAGTATCAGAGGAAGAGAGTACAGGATCAGGAGGATTGTCAGAGTCTGTCACATTAGTCTGGGTTGGAACATCATTATCATCACATACTAACTTCATATGATCCAAATGCGATTCTTTATACTGACCAGTACTAATCTCTCTAACCTTATACTTATTACCAGTGATATGTTCAACTACTCGATAAGGACCAACAAACTTTTGATCAAGCTTTGGCATTGCAGACGTTTTGTTAAAGTTAATCAGCATAACTCTCGAACCTACTTTGATTTTGGAAGGCTTTGATCGAGTGTTTGCGACTCTTGTGAATTCAGCTGTTGATTTATGAAGTGTTTCATGGATTCTTCTAAAAACACTTTGAGCTAAGCTGGTACGAGTTGCTACGAAATCATCAGGGTTGTAATTTGGCTTCGGATTAGAATATAACAACTCATAAGGCAAACGTTTATCTACACCATACAATGCATAATGTGGAGTGTCACCTATAGAAACATTGTAAGCAGAATTTATAGCACACTGCACATCAGGTATAACTTCATCCCAAGTTTCACTGTTGGGATTGATAGTGGCTCTCAAGACATCAAGTACTTTCTTATTGGTTCGTTCCGCTAACCCATTGCTGGCAGGATGATGAGGAACAATGGTGGATTTAGAGATCTTGTACAAGGTACACAAATTTTCAAGAATTTCATTACAGAATTCACCTCCATTATCCGTTACTAGGGACTTAGGGGTGGTATGCCTGCAGATAATGCGTTCTTTAAACGCTTTAGCTACTGTCTCGGCAGTCTTATCTGCAATAGGAACTAACTCACAATATCTGGTGAAATGGTCTACCATAACACACAGATGTTTGTTGCCTTGGAGGGAACATTGGAAATTAGTTAACAAATCTAGCGCAACTCTTTCCCAAGGTTCGCTAGTAGTTGGATACACTTGGATTGGATTAGGGCCATTAGCATTGCCTTTATGTTGCATGCAGACACTACATTTCCTAACATACTCAGAAATATCAGTTGCCATTCGAGGCCAAAAGTATTTCAATCTGGCTTGTTTTACTGAACGATCCATACCAGGGTGTGCAACACCTGGTACATCGTGAACTAGCTGTAAGACTACATTCACTAGTGACTGTTGAATTACTAACTGGTATACTCTTCTGCTAGGAGTACCCAACTCGGCTGTTCGATACAGTAATTCTTGGTTCATGACAAAGTCACTGATGGGTGCTGGTGGCTTCACATTCAGAATAAGATCTTCCTGGAGCAGGAATCGAATCACACCAGACCACATGGGATCTGTTCGTTGAGCATTCTTTACATCTTCAGCACTAAATGGAGGGTCTGCAGTTACTATACTAACATGTCGCGATAAGGCATCTGCGACTACATTTGACTTGCCAGGTAAATGCTCAAAGGTGGGATTGAACTCTTGGATAGTCAAGGTCCATCTAGCTAACCTTCCAGTAGGTTGTTTGTTCTGGAATAAGGGTATCAGTGGAGCATGATCTGTCAAGACATGAACAGAGTACTGATAAATAATGTCTCGGAAGTGCTTTAAAGACCATACTATTGCTAAAGCTTCTTGCTCAGTTACTGTATAATTACGTTCAGCCTTTGTAAGGACTCGGCTAGCAAATGCAACTGCGTTGTACTTGCCATCGGTCTTCTGAGCTAGTACGGCACCTATGCCAATTGAACTA
>NC_091307.1:30025845-30033345 GCF_038502225.1 Cherax quadricarinatus | reverse complement strand
ATGAATATTTCCTTTGGTTTATATAAATTAGATCCATTTATAATTAATAGAATTTGGGAAGAATTTAATAATACACTGGACAAATAATAATTTTTAAACTTTCTTGGGTAGAATAGCTTGGGGGTGAGTTGTGCAAGGGACCTATCCAAGTTGGGTCGCCGCGCGTCACGTGTTTAACCGTTGTGGGATCTGATAGTGAGGTGCTGGCCGGACCCCTTATATAGCTTCCTTGGATGCTTTACTTTCATAGTTCCTTGATAATGTGAGTAGTCACGAAAGCGCTTGGAATTTCTCTATTCTTTCAGAGTGGTTGTTTTGCATGCATGCATGCATGCATATATATATATATATATATATATATATATATATATATATATATATATATATATATATATATATATATATATATATATATATATATATATATATAATGTCGTGCCGAATAGGCAGAATTTGCGATCTTGGCTTAAATAGCAACGTTCATCTTGCCATATAGGACAAGTGAAAATTTGTGTATGAAATAATTTCGCCAAAATCATTCTACACCTAACGAAAAAAAATGTATTTCACGGTGTTTGTTTAGTATTAAATTACTGTAAACAAATCTAAAATATATTTAGTTGGGTTAAGCTAAAATAAATTGCTCTTGTTATAGTAAGGTTAGGTAAGTTTTCTAAGATTCTTTTGTTGCAAAATTAAAATTTTTTACATTAATATTAATGAAAAAAATATATCTTTAAACGTATAAGAGAAAATTTCAGAAAGGACTTAATTTTAAATGAGTTCTTGCTAATTGACCAGTTTTACGTATTCGGCACGACATACATATATATGCATACATACATACATACATATATATATATATATATATATATATATATATATATATATATATATATATATATATATATATATATATATATATATATATATATATATATATATAATTAACCCCTACCTAAGTAAGATACTGATATCTTATATTTTGCTTGGCTTTCTTGGGTTAATTATTAAGTAAAATATTTAGGTTAAGTATTCTTAGTATGTACACGTATAATAAAGCATCTCTGGGTATTCTTGTTGCCGAATGGTTTCGCCTGTGTAGCAGGCTTGTTCAGTCGAATACAAACGTTATTTTTATTTTTACGCTGGAGACAATGGAAGAAGTGGAGAGGTAATTGTAATGTATTTAGTCCCTTATGCTGAGCGTTAGGCGTAAGATTAGATTTAGGTTATATATTATTCAGTTCATAATGTCCTTATTAAAGAGTCACTGTCCCGACAATTTCATCAGCCTAGCCTAATTATTATGAAGCTTCATGGAGTCTTGTTTCCTCGTTTTTGTCACCAGTGAACTTTCCTCACTGTTTGCTCCTTTGCTTACACAGACTGAAGAAAAGGGTGCTCGGTACTGATTCTTGTGAAACCCCACTTGCAACGGATCCTCCTCCTGTTTTTCCCCATTAATGCCAACACTGTTGCTTACCAGTCAGACTTACCTCGATCCAGCAGAGAATCTCTTCTCCAATACTGTGTACTGACTCTGGTATTTTTCATCAGTCTAGAAGATCTTACTAAAGTCTTTCCATCAGCGCTGCATTGTCCAATTCAAATACTCCTTTTGATACTGTAGAGATCGTTTAATTAATGGACTAGTTGACTGAATTTATCATGGAAATACATAATATAAATGTAGATGATCGTCCTTTGGAAGGATCTGCTGCTTTGTTGAGGTGTCATTTAATTTTGGGACCAGTCACATATTGACGAATCCACGCTTGATGGTAGAATCAAAGAGTACTGGTACCCCATTTCGGGGAAATGAAGCACTGCTCTTATTGTATATTTGTATGTTTTCATATCTTTTACATTATCTAATGGATGAACACCCATTGGTTATAACGTATAAGTTTTGGGCAACTCAAATGTCAGTGGAAGACTTGTGTATCATGGCCTCATTGTCTGGGAGTAGATAAGGCGTCGGTCATTTTCCAAAATATACTTAGGGAAAGGTTAGCGAGAGGGTTGTGTATTTACAATGGCTCAGTGTGTTTTAAGTAAAGTTTAGCGAGCACTGGCAGCGTAGCACAGCGGCACACACGACACCACTATGTAAAGTTCATTAGCTGTCATTGACACTCCTTAGCAAACCAACTACCGTCTCACTGAGTTAGCATATTTGTTTTTCTTCGTACACTACTGTAAGAATTGCATTTCATATTTACTAGCAACGTGATTGGTGTAACTTCATACAGCTAGAGATTTTTCAAGAAAAAAAAAAAAAGGAAACTTGCATTCTTATGAAGTGTAGATGTCAAACATCTACCCACCCTTGAGCCATCAGTTGAATATTTTAACTCTCCTACTGCAACTAGGACTTCTTACTCAACAGTTATTATCAGTAATACAAAATATAACTTATGATAATCAGTTCACTACATTTTAACCACCTGGCCACTGTACTCTTTTTATAAGAGTATATTAAATTCATTTTTAACAAATACATAAACTGGGATGAAATACACCGAGTTCATTGGAATATACTGGGGAGGTGGTACGCGTAACATTGCTTTAAATATTGTCTTGAGAGGATAAGCTCCCTGGCACTAGATGAAAGGAACCTAAAATGCTGCTTCTCGTATAGTGTGTCCAGGGCAAAAAAAAAAAATCAGTGTTGTGCTTTTGCTTGTTAAAGGAGATGGAACTTCCATTGATAAGGAAGTGGGTGAAATATTGGCATCATAATCCTGTTCTTATTTGAAAAGTCATTCATCAGACTGAAGACAGTTGAGATTATTTTTAAAAAAAAACTGCCGCCATTTGTAAAGTCAGTGACGTAACCTTTTACCAGAAGAAGAAAACGGGTCACTGAACTGCTTAAAAACACAAATATGCTACAACAGAGGAAAGATAGACTTAGCAGAGAGATCACTGAATTAGAGCAAAAACTTAGGATGTCATACCTCACAGAAGAAGTACAAAGGGAACAAAAGGCCATACAGGATATTGCAAGAAGCACAAAATATTTCTATTCCTACGCAAAATCCAAGCTAAGAACTACCTGTAGAATTGGACCACTACTGAGAGGAGACTCGTATACTGACGATGAACAGGAAATGAGTGCAATCCTAAAAGAACAGTATGAGTCGGTGTTCAGCAACCCACTAAATGACAGCAAGGTAGAAAATGCAGAAATATTTTTACACTCCAGAAGAAGGCCGCACAGACCAACTAACTGACATTAGTACAAATCCCATAGATTTCGAAAAAGAAATGGAAAACATGCCCACTCACTCAGCACCTGGACCAGATTCATGGAATGCTCTTATTTATAAAGAAGTGCAAAGTACCACTAGCACGAGCCATCAGTATTCTTTGTAGAAAGAGCTTAGATCAAGGTGAAATACCGGAGGCCTTAAAGAGTGCAGACAGCTCCTTTGCACAAGGGAGGTAGTAGAGCACTAGCTAAAAATTACATACCAGTAGCCCTAACCTCTCACATCATAAAAATCTTCGAAAGAGTGATGAGACGGCAGATTACAAATTTCATGGGCCAGCACAACCAACATAACCCAGACCAGCATGGTTTTAGAGCAGGACGATCATGTCTGTCACAGCTGCTAAACCATTATGACAGAATTACGGATGCACTGGAAGACGACCAAAATGCAAATGTGATTTACACAGATTTTGCAAAGGCATTTGACAAATGTGATCATGGAGTGATAGCGCACAAAATGAAGGCCATGGACATTACGGGGAAGGTAGGCAGATGGATTTTCGGTTTCCTAACACACAGAACACAAAAAGTAGTAGTGAACAGGGCAAGATCCAGCATCAGCGAGGTCAAAAGCTCAGTGCCCCAAGGCACTGTCCTGGCACCTCTGCTGTTCTTCATCCTCATAGCAGACATAGACAAAAACACCCGGCACACTTTTGTATCATTTGCAGATGACACTAAAATAAGCATGAAAGTCATTACAGCAGAGGACACTGAAAAAGTACAGGAAGACATAAACAGGGCTTTTCAATGGGCAGTGGAAAACATGACGTTCAATGGTGATAATTTCCAGCTGCTTAGGTGTGGAAAGAATGAAGAACTCAAAAGGAGCACTATATACAAAACTAAATTGGGTCACAAAATAGAACGTAAGGAACACGTGAAAGACCTAGGAATAATTACGTCAGCGGACCTTTCTTTTAAAGACCATAACAAGACAAAGATCACAGCCAGGAAGATGACTGGGTGGGTATTGAGAACTTTCAAAACAAGGGAAACAATGCCGATGGTGACACTCTTCAAATCACTGGTGCTCCCTCACTTAGAATATTGCTCAGTGCTGACGGCCCCGTTCAGGGCAGCAGAACTATCCGAGCTGGAACAAATACAGAGATCGTTTACGGCTCACATTGAGCCAGTAAAGCACCTAAACTACTGGGAACGCCTGCAAGTCTTGAACATATACTCATTGGAGTGGAGGAGAGAGAGGTACTTGATAATATATACCTGGAAGGTGCTCGAGGGCTTGGTCCCAAATCTGCACACTGCCATAACATACTGGAGTGAGAGATATGGGAGGAAGTGTAAAATAAACCCAGTGAGGAGCAGGGGTGCGGTGGGGACAATAAGGGAACACTGTATCAACATCCGGGGTCCCAAACTTTTCAACATCTTAACAGAAGATATCAAAAACACTGCTGGAACAAGTGTTGAAGCCTTCAAGAGGAAACTAGACAAGTATCACCAGGTGCCAGATCAGCCAGGCAGTAATGGATATGTGAGGCAGTGGGCCTCCAGTAGCAACAGCCTGGTTGACCAGGCGAGCACCAGACGAGCCTGGACCATGGCCGGGCTCAGTGAGTAGATATACTCTCGAAATTCTTCAAAGATGAAGGTAAGGTATACCACATTCGTGGAGCCCCAATCTCATAAAACTGCAAAATAATAACTCCCCCTTAAATATTGTATGGAGACAGTCTGTACACTTGCTGTCTTCAAAAGAACTTGATATTTTCTTTAAATCGCTTCCTGACCAGCCGGACTGTGGTTCGTCCGTTGGGCTGCGTGCGGTCAGCAGTAAGAGCCTGGTTGATCAGGCCTTGATCCACCAGAGGGCCTGATGTGGGATCGGGCCGCGGGGACATTTAACCCCTGAAAACGTACTGGTATTTAGTTTTCATTTATCTAACAAGCCTTTCTTCTCGTTTTTGAGAATTTGCAACCAGCGAGAAGTAACGAGTCATTGTTTTCGCCTGTGGATAGAGCGTCTAACTTGAATCTTTTCTCTTTATCTAATGGTAAGTAACTGGAGCATATTTTATGCCATTGAGCTCATCTTCTAGACTGGTTCAAATCCATGTACTAATATTTTCCGGGCCTCTTTTTCACCAAGGTTCTAGTTACTGTATTGTTAAGGTTGAATTTTGTTGTGCGCGCGCCCTTATGAGGGTTTGTTGGGCTGCTCATGTCCAGAGTGAGATAAGATAAGATAAGATTTCGTTCGGATTTTTAACCCCGGAGGGTTAGCCACCCAGGATAACCCAAGAAAGTCAGTGCGTCATCGAGGTCATTGGGGTCCTTAATCTTGTCCCCCAGGATGCGACCCACACCAGTCGACTAACACCCAGGTACCTATTTGCTGCTAGGTGAACAGGACAACAGGTGTAAGGAAACGTGTCGAAATGTTTCCACCCGCCGGGAATCGAACCCGGGCCCTCCGTGTGTGAAGCGGGAGCTTTAGCCACCGGGCCACAGTGTATGCAGATCTGAACTTCAAATTGGTTGTGATCCAAGTTTGGTGTGTGTGACGCAGTTGCATACCAGATTCTCATTGTGAATACGAGGTCAGTGGTTGTTTTGAATCCGGTCGCTTCTATCTGCTGATCTAAGGCGTTCGGGAGAGAACTGTACACACTCCATTTTTTGAAGAATATAACAGATTCTATGACCCGTTAGAACTAACATGAACTGTTAAGACTTCGTGTTGTCTGGGTCTGTCTTCATGCAGACTGCCTCCTGGGACCTCTGCTATTGCAGCATTTATCTTCCAAGGCTTCGGTCGGTGTACAATTTTCTCTTAAAAAAAATCCAGGTCGATGGTGACAGGTGTTAGTGGGTGATTGTAGTAGCAGTGACATGTGTTGGTGGTGGGTGTGATAGGTTGGTAGTTTTATGTTGAAGTGGCGGCGATTGTGGTGGTTAGAGGGTGTGGAGACCAGATGGTAGCCGTCATAACTTGAGTGTGAGTAAGGAGAGAAGGGGAGCCAGGGCCAACATAACCAACCTTCCACCGCCACTCAACAGCTCTACTCTTTCTTCCTGACTACCAGCAGAGTAGAACCACCATAATGTTGTCCCCTCTTATTTTGTAAATTATAGCTCCAAACACCATAATGCAAATGCAGCAAAATAAAAAGAAAAAAAAATGGCGAGAAATTTCAAAACTAGAAATAACGCCATTGATTGTACTGTTGAAATAAAGAATATTACGGTGCTTACAGCTCCTGTCATAGTAGGAGAGAGATCAGAGCTGGAAAATGTAAAGCGATCGTTTTCTGCGCGCATAATAAAATATTGAAACGACTGATAAGGCCTCAGAGTGCTTGAAATGTACTCTGGAGCGAAGAATTTTTATATTGGAAAATTGTGTCCAACACTGTGCTGCTTTTTTTATAGTCTTACATAGAAACAAAAACTAGTTGTGTCAGCCTGACATGTCATCACACAGAGTGGTTTACATTTATGGTGTTAAAATCTGTTAACCCGAGCCGAGAGACTTCAGTAGGACAGTGAGGATATTGTGAAATATTCCAGTAATGATTCACTAGCAAGATAATGGAAGGCCAAGGCTCAGGTTTACTCTGCCATAACTAGAGAGAGGCATGGGATGAGAGTTGGGAAGGGAAAGAGGAGAGGATGAAAGAGAGGAGAGGATAAGAGGGAGGAGAGAGAGAGAGAGAGAGTTGATGTAGGTAACAGCTCTTAGTTTGTAAATAAAGTTAGGAACCCTAAACCTAACTTTGTAAAACCCTGTATAAAAAAACAGATGGAGAGCAGAGAGAGAGAGAGCGCAGAGCAGAGAGAGAGAGAGAGAGAGAGAGAGAGGGAAGAGCAGAGATTTTGTACGAGGCACAAGTACGCTCACACCTTGAGTATGCTCCACTTTCTTGGTTTGCCTGCCCCCCCCCCCTCTCATCTGCGACTGCTTGACAGAGTAGAGAACAGAGCAAGACGTCTCATCTCTCGCCTGGACCCATCCTGGATAGATCTGTCATTTCAGCAGAGCCTTCAACATAGGAGGGATGTGGGTGGCCTTACTGTTATGTACAAGGCCAATATTGTCAAAATACCACACTTGGATCCACTTCGAAGACAGCGTGAAGCAAGCTTCTATACCACAAGACGGGCAGAAAGCAGCAACGTCACTCTGGTTGTACCCTTCTCCAGAACATCACTTCATCTGAGATCATTTATCCCCAGGATGACTCGAGTCTGGAACA
>NC_091307.1:29938345-30023345 GCF_038502225.1 Cherax quadricarinatus | reverse complement strand
TGTATGTCTCGTAACAATAAAAAAGCTTTCTGATGAGACGATGTACGTAACAGCTCTTAGCTTGTAAATAAAGTTAGGAATCTTAACTTTGTAAAACCCTTTGTAAAAAGAGAGAGAGAGAGAGAGAGAGAGGAGGGGCAGAGGAGAGCAAGAGCGGTCAGAAAGTTTACAGCATTTAGATGTAGCTCTATGCTTGTCAGCAGAGGTTGCAATATTCTGTATGAGGCATAAGTACGAGCGCTCACGCCTTGAGTATGCTCGGATTTCCTGAGGCATAAGTACGCTCCCGCCTTGAGTATGCTCTACTTTGTATTTCCTGCCTCCTTGTCTCATTTGCGACTTTTTGACAGAACAGAGCAAGACGACTCTTCTCTCGCCTAGACCCAGCCTGGATAGAGCTGTCATTTCAGCAGTGTCATCAACACGAGGGATGTGGGCGGCCTTACTGTTATGTACAAGATCAACATTATCAAAGTACCACACTTGGCTCCACTCCGAGGACAGCGAGATGTAAGCTTCTACACCACAAGGACAGCAAGCAGAAACTTCACTTTAGGAAGTTGATCACCACGCCTCAAATGAGAGAGGGTAGCTGATCAGCTCGAGGGCGCAGGTGTACCGCCGGTGTTGTGACATGGTATTTGCATATTACTTGCCTGATGACAGACAAACAGAAGTGTGGACATACGGTTGTCCGTTGCCGGTTCTCATCTGTTACATGTATGACCACGAGATGAAAGAGGAGGTTCATGTTACACTTATAACTGCGAACAGTCAGCAAATCCAGTCTACATGTCACATTTATCCACCAAACGCATATATAGTATATTGATGTAATGAATGATAGCAGCGGGTTTCAGAATGTTCATGGGCGTCTGTTCACCCTTCCAGTCTCTTGCCTTTCGTTGAGGTGAATCAATGTCAAAAATGTCACATCTCGTTTGCCATGCCACGGTAATGTCATGATGTCATTGGCATGAGACACCTGTAACTCATCGTTGAATCTGGGTATATGCTTAGTATATACTGCTTGAATGACAGTCTACCTTTGTAAAGTATCAAAGACATCAGTGACAAGATTCTTGAAGGAATAAAAATACACAGTGAACTTTTTTGAGATACATAAAAACATCCCTAATATTGTATAATATGTCGTTCCTGTCAAGCCTTGTTTTGTCTGAGAGGTGTAGCATACGTAACAGCAGCATAAATCTGTTGATCGAGACTAGATCACTGAAATCCGGGGTACAAATTAGTTGGTCAGTGGACTAGTATGATAGAATCTTGTGCTTATACTCGTGTGGCATAAGAATTATTGTGGCAAGGAAGAAATACGTCTCAGCCACAGTTGTGTACCTCCATCGGTGTAGTCGTGATTGTGGTGAAACCAGTGTGTTTGCTATCGTGTACTGAATTTGTTGGTTTCCTTCACAATAATTTCCATCAGGGGCTGATCGAAAATTAGCTCAAAGAATTGAAATTCAATAGCATTGTTCCCGAGGGTACAGTTCAGCAAGATTCCATTGTGTCATCAGATTGATAAGGATTGGGCACAAAATTTGCATGTTCCTGCCAATCCCAGATGCAGTCTGGTGGTGGGTGCAGGATAATAGCGGCTGATTGTGATGGTTGTGCAGGTGAGTTGTGTGGGGGTAGTGGAGGCGGTCGTTGTGTTGTGTGGGCCGTGAGTCCCACCCTGGGTTGTCGCTGCTGCCGCACCCTTTCCCTCCCCTCGTGTCACCACCTACTACCGCATGCGGTTTATTATCCATCCCAATTGATGCAACTTGATCGTCACTATCACTGTTGCTGGCGTTGGATCCCGGGATGTACTCCTTCCCATCAGGATAGCAAATGGCAAACTACCAGGCCGCATGCGGCGCCGTATAAATTGACGCTTCATACCTTTGATATACCTTTGAAGAATTTCGAGAGTATATCTACTCTCCGAGTCCGGCCATGGGCCAGGCTCGTCTGGTGCTCGCCTGGTCAACCAGGCTGTTGCTGCTGGAGGCCCGCTGCCCCACATATTCATCACAGCCTGGTTGATCTGGCACCTGGTGAAGATACTTGTCTAGTTTCCTCTTGAAGGCTTCAACACTTGTTCCAGCAGTGTTTCTGATATCTTCTGGTAAAATGTTGGATAATCTGGGACCCCGGATGTTGATACAGTGTTCCCTTATTGTCCCCACCGCACCCCTGCTCCTCACTGGGTTTATTTTACACTTCCTCCCATATCATAGGTGAATATTGTTCATCATTGTCGCTAATAGTGATCATCAGTAGCTAAAAATCGAAATCCACATCTGTCATCACCATTACTCACATCTGAGCCCAAGCCACGAGAGAATGAGCTTTCGCTCTTTGGTGTGGCAACGGTGGACGTGTTTCAGATGGACCATCCCGAGAAGTGGATGGTTATGGGTCATAGGGGTTTTCAGTGGTATTTCCGGCATTCTGAGTCACTTCCGGTAATTAACTAGTAAAAACCATACATAGAAATCATCATCATCATCCATATTCCTCGTTGTCAGAACTGTCATTTCGAAAAAGATGGTTAGTTCGCCTCAGAGAGAGGGTTTCCAACCTCGAGGCATGGTGAACAAAGTGTGCTAAATATGGCATTCCCACAATGCACAGCGGGGTCCCCAGATTTTAATACATTACACGCACTAACTAGGCAGATCCATTCTTTCATATGTAGGCCTACCAGGCCTCTCGCACTAAATTTGAGGCTGCTAGAATTTACGTATAGAAAATGCAGAAGTATTTTTCACTCCAGCAGAAGGCCGCGGGTACCAACTAACAGACATTAGTACAAATCCCATAGATTTCGAAAAAGAAATGGACAACATGTCAACTCGCTCAGCACCTGGACCAGATTCATGGAATGCTCTATTTATAAAGAAGTGCAAAGTACCACTAGCACGAGCCCTCAGTATTTTTTGGAGAAAAATCTTCGATCTAGGTGAAATACCGGAGGCCTTAAAGACAGCAGACATAGCTCCTTTGCATAAGGGAGGTAGTAGAGCTCTAGGTAAAAATTAGACCAGTAGCCCTAACTACTCACATCATAAAAATCTTCGAAAGACAGACGAGACGGCAGATTACAAATTTCATGGACCACACAACCAGCATAACCCGAAGCAGCATGGTTTTAGAGCAGGACGATCATGTCTGTCACAGCTGCTGAACCATTATGACAGAATTACGGAGGCACTGGAAGACGACCAAGCGCAGATGTGATTTACACAGATTTTGCAAATGCGTTTGACAAATGTGATCATGGAGTGATAGCACACAAAATGAGGGCCATGGACATTACTGGGAAGGTAGGCAGATGGATTTTCGGGTTCCTAACACACAACACAAAAATAGTGAACAGTGCAAGATCCAGCATCAGCCAGGTCCAATAATCAGTGCCCCAAGGCACTGTCCTGGCACCTCTGCTGTTTTTCATCCTCATAGCAGACAGATAAAAACACCCGGCACACTTCTGTATCATCATTTACAGGTGACACTAAAATAAGCATGAAAGTCACTACAGCAAAGGACACTGAAAAATTACAGGAAGACATAAACAGAATTTTCCAGTGGGCAGTGGAGAACAACATAACGTTCAATGGTGATAAGTTCCAGTTGCTTAGGTATGTAAAGAATGAAGAACTCACAAGGAACACTATATACAAAACTCCAGAGGGTCACCAAATAGAACGAAATGAACACACAGACCTGGGAATAATTGTCAGCTGAACTCTCTTTTAAAGACCATAACAAGACAAAGATCACGACAGCCAGGAAGATGACGGGTGGGTATTGAGAACTTTCAAAATAAGGGAAATAATGCCGTGGTGACATTCTTCAAGTTGCTAGTGCTCCCTCATTAAAAATATTGCTCAATGCTGACGGCCCCGTTCAGGGCAGGAGAAATATCAGAGCTGGAACAAATACAGAGATCGTTTACGGCTCGCACTGAGCCAGTAAAGCACCTAAATTACTCGGAACACCTTGAATATGTACTCATTGGAGCGGAGGGGAGATAGAGAGAGATAGAGAGAGATAGAGAGAGAGAGATAGAGAGAGAGAGAGATAGAGAGAGAGAGAGATAGAGAGAGAGAGAGATAGAGAGAGAGAGAGATAGAGAGAGAGATAGAGAGAGAGAGAGATAGAGAGAGATAGAGATAGAGAGAGATAGAGATAGAGAGAGAGAGAGAGGGATAGAGAGAGAGATAGGGAGAGAGAGAGATAGGGAGAGAGAGAGATAGGGAGAGAGAGAGAGAGAGAGAGAGAGAGAGTTAGAGAGATAATGATAATATACATGTATACCTGTAAAGTACTCGAGGGCTTGGTCCTAAATCTGCACACTGCCATAACATACTGGAGTGAGAGATATGGGAGTAAGTGTAAAATAAACCCATTTAATGAGCAGGGGTGCGGTGGGGACAATAAGGGAACTCTGTATCAACATCCGGGGTCCCAGACTATTCAACACCTTACCAGAAGATATCAGAAACACGGCTGGAACAAGTGTAGAAGCCTTCTAGAGGAAACTGGACAAGTATCTTCACCAGGTGCCAGATCAACCAGGCCGTGATGGATGTGGGGCAGTGGGCCTCCAACAGCAACAGCCTGATTGGCCAAGCAAGCACTAGACGAGCCTGGTCCATGGCTGGGCTCAGAGAGTAGAGAAACTTTCGAAACTCTTCAAAGGTATATTGTTTTCTAATTTGATTGGGGTCCTTTCTTGGTAGCGGGGATGAATGATAAGGCTTCGGAGACTTCATACCTTATTTGCAGTGTCGTGGGGTACACAGGCAGTGTTTATGCCCATGGCCCCAAGGGGCCATGCCAGCGAGAGAGAGAGAGAGAGAGAGAGAGAGGAGTAGGCCTTGTTGACTGAGTGAAGGCCGCTGAGAGAGAGGCAGGGGTAGGCAGGCGGGCATGCCCACCGAGAGGCCTGGTCTCTGGTGGAAACTGTGGGAATTAGGCATGTAGGTTCACTGCCTACAATATCAAAGGTCAAGGTATATGTGAAGGGCCCTGAGCTCAATGACGTAGGTCTTTGTTACAGACATTAAAAGGATTGAAGAATAACTTCCAGAATAGAACAACTCTTAAAACAGGTTACAGTTAAAAGTAGCTATAAATGTACAGTACTGCCTAGAGAACACGTGACTTGACATGTTTTGAAGGTTTTCATTACCCATCCTATCGTTTTTCTTGCTGTTGTGATAATGACAGTTGTGATCCTTGAACATGAGATCGTCTGACCACTAACCACCCAAGTACTTCACTTCACATTAGTGAAGTACTTAGACGGTTATAATCTTTTATTTGGCAATTTTTAAATACACTGATAGCAGGTAATCATGCTACCTGTGTCTTTATAAGTATTCCCTGCTACCAATGTATTTCCTGTACAACTGTTTTCCTTGATGTTGGTGAGGGGCTCTTGATTTAGGGAATTGGATCTGTGCTCCAGTTCCCCGAATTAAGCCTGAATGCCTTCCACAACCCCCCCCCAGGCGCTGTATAATCCTACGGGTTTAGCGCTTCCCCTTGATTATAATAATAATTAATAATAATAATAATAATAATAATAATAATGTACAACGGTTCCAACACCACGATTGTCCCATAAACTGCATCACTGATCACAATACATACTCTGTGCTGGTGCCACACAGTATCATGAAGGTCCTACACCCAAGCTGGTGGGAAATACTTCTCAAGTTATCTAAGACGGTTAAGGATCGACACTAGTAGCGACAAGATTATTATCGTCCATAAGGCTAAATTATTAAAGAAACATACTCTTCCGTTAGTGTATTAGACTAACGCTATAAATACTATTCTTTAATATTGGTACCACTGGCCAATACTGCACCTCTGAACTAAACGAGATTACTGAGAGATTGCAACCCTAACCCTAAAGACCACAGTTGACAATACCAATAATAAAAAATGATCATATTTCTGGCCAAGACTGCTGCTAGACTAGTTTGTACCATCAGACTACTCTGTTAATGAACATGACTATCAAAATATTGCACATCTGACGTTTATGATTCCAAGAAATTAAAGCACTTCCAGCGTATAGCTACCATTAAAGAAAACACTGCTAAACCTCTGATATAATGCACCTACAGTCTTCAAGATGGACTCAAAGTAACACTGGAAACAAATTTGTGCCATCACCATAACCACCACCGACACCGTAGTCAAGACACCAAGCATGTTACATATCATGTAGATAAACTTAATCACTGAAACTTGCAGAGTATATACACATTAAACTGCTTGTAGTGGTTTCACAGGATATGAAGTCATTAATTCTTGTTAAACTGTATTACATATCTTGGTGCTGAAGTCATCAACAGCAAGACCTGCGCCTATCAGGAGACCAGACAAGTGGTAAGGCGGGCGAAATTTTAGAACAATGAATGTTCATGGAGCCTTAACTGCACGTATAAATTCAATAAAGCACTTAAATTATTGGCAACATTTGAACTCCTTTGACCTATACTCCTTGGCGTGCAGGCGAGAAAGATGCATTATAATTTTCACCTAGAAAATCCTAGAGGGTTTTGTCCCAAATTTGCACAAACAGAAGACTCCGACGAAGGAAAAACTTGGCAGACTGTGAAAATTAGGGGTGCCATGAGTCCCCTAAAATAACCCAAGTGTAAAAGGTGCAAGACTTGAACAGCCTTCGATCATACATAAGGAGGTTTACCAACAGCTCAGTTGATTAGGAACTGATTAACTGGACTGTAGTTCGTACATTGGACTATGAGGCCAGCAGTAACAGCTTGGTTGATCAGGCCTTGATCCACCCGGTGGCCTGGTCTGTGACCAGATTGCGGGGGTGCTAACCCCCGAAAACCTCCTTCAGGTCTGCCTGCCAGTAGTACGGTTATATAGTCACAGTGTGTTGTGTGATGTAACCGGTCTTACCGTAGGCAAAATGTTCTCAAGTGTTGGTAGTCAGTGTACATGACAGGTAATGCACAGGTAACCAGTATTCGACTACCTGCTCCACCGACCACCAGTTATTGGAGAAGAGAGGAAGGCTGTTTACACAATTTATACCTAGTGGAAATATGTCAGATTTTTCTTACTTTATCCTCGTCGTCGTCGCCCTGCTAGATTGCGCGCTCTTGCAACGCTCAAGTTTTTCCTACATATTTTTCTTCTTCATGCCACGCGCCTTAAAAATTTGTCATACCTGTATTTCTTTTGTTTTTCTTTTTGAATTTTTATTTCACTTTTTCCCGTGGATTTTTTTATTGATACTATACGGTAAAAATTCAAGAAACATAATGTGTTTGTTGATATTTTGCATTTTAAGTAAAGAATCCGAAGCAGCCCGAAACATCAGACGATTTCTTAGTCCACTCAGTCCTGTCATTGTTTTGTTTACTTATTTTGAAAAGATTTGTAAGACGAGAATTGTCATTTATGAGTTAATGTTGATTGCCTTTCGAGTTCATCTGTTGTTCCACCACTTTCCATAATATCTGTTTAGTGCCTTCGACAATAAGCTTGTCAAAAATTTTATTCTAGTTGTGTGTTCCCTGCCCCAATGAATATTGAGACAAATTTACAGATTAGCATGTCGCTGTCAGTTGCCTCAGTTCTACAAACTTCTTGCAGATCCTTGCTACTAGGTCAGTCCTTGCGCTTTTCTAGAAACTGAAGGTACTATCACGTCTGGTTCCACCTTAACATGTAAATCTAAGAGCCCTTCTCATCTTCAGGTCTTTATAATTTCCTCCAGTATTTACCTATTATTTTCTGTTTTAAAAGTGCCAGGTAAGCCAGTTTGTGATGACTGTGTGGGCTTGTTCTAACAGCCTGGTTGACCAGCAGTCAAAAGAAGCCAGGTCTCAGAGACCTGGAAACCAGTCTCAGATAAAGTACACGTACATTTGCAACAGTGTGCTTAATTTTTATCCAGCTGCTTCATCTGGCTCTTCATGCTTCTACTACCGTTATATCGAAGTATTTCTTTCCCCCGGTCCTTCTTTGGAAGATCAGCTGGCACTTGTGTTCCTGCCAAAGTTTTTTTTTTTTTTCCAAAGATAACCGAGGCCAAGTTGGTTCATTCATATTGTCAGTCTGTCTAATCTTGTCAGTTTCTTTAAATATCCATTCCATCCTCCCAAGCGAAAAGTTTTTTTTCTTTGCTGTGACTCTTAGACGTGTTAGTGCTGGTTTTGTGATCTTTATGCTTCTCCGTTTTCTAAAATTATTGCCTCACCAGCTGGGCTGTGGTTCCCAAGTTAGACTGCTTGCGGCCAGCAGTAACAGCCTGGTTGACCAGGCCTTGATCCACCAGGAGCCTTGGTCTGGGATCAGGCCGAGGGGGCATTAACCCCTGTGAAACTTCCTTCATATATGACGCAGTCTCGCCATACGTATTGTTGCATTTAGTGACATAGTTAAGCTTGTAAAGTAAAAAAAAATGCGAGGACAAATTACCGTGTACTATATATTATGTCATGAAGTAATTGGAATGTATAAAGCACCATACTTGGCAGGAAATATATTCGCCATGTAATGTTTCGCAGTAAAAAGCTTTTGCTAATGCCGAGAAAGATTGTTTAGTGAAAACTTAGTGTATTCTCTGATCGGTGTTGGTGTCATGGCAGGTGTGATCATAACAGGAGATATACTTTAGGTATTGACAGACTGGACATGCTGAGGCGTACAGCAGCGTGTAGTGCTGCTGAACATTGTTTTGGAGAGTGTAGATGGGTATGACCTGTGCATACCTGCCCTGAGACCAAGGCTGTTACCAGCAGCCCATAGGCCTGCTCAGCCATCACAGTTTGGTAGTTATCCAGCTTCCTCTTGAGAACGTTACCTTTACTCAGGCAGAATTTCTCATACCTGCTGGTAGACGATAGGAGAGTCTTAACTCAAGAATATAGTTTTAGAATGTCTATCATGAACACTATCAACTTCCATGGTCCCGGATTATTACTCATCTTACCAGAAGATATCAGAATCACTGCCCAGACAAGTGTAGAAGTCCAAATGTAAACTGGACGAGCATCTCCACCAGGTGCTAGATCAATCAGGCTGTGATGAATGTATGGGCCAGCGGGCCACCAGCAACAACCTGGTTGACCAGACAAGCCTGGCCCAGGGCTGGGCTCCGAGAGTAGGAAAACCTCTTGAAACAAATCAAAGTATATCAAAGGTAAGGTATGAAGGGATGGATTTAGTGATCATTAGTGATGACTTGTATTGTGCCCACCCCTTCAGGGATGGAAGGGGTGCCCTAGTGTTGTGGAGGGCTCTTCACTCAAGAAATTGTAGTTACCTTCCCCTTCCTTGCATCAGATCTGATTACTTGTTCCCCAGGTACTGTATAATCTTGACGGGCATATCTCGGGCAGGGCTGTGCCAAAATATCGATACCAGTATAGGCGGGTATCTGTTAATTTTTGATATCAGTATCTTCCTAAAATTGTTGGTATCGACAAATAAAATTGGTATCGTTCCATCCCTAATCTCTGGTATTAGTTTCTCTTATCACTGAATATAAAAAAATTTTCCTTTGACTATGGAACTCGTGCCATCCTCGTTGTTGTCCCGACCGCCGATCATAGCTAGTCCCAGTTCACTATCGACTTGTATTTCGAGTGCTGGGCGTGTCCTGGTAGTGTATGCTGCAGTTCATCCATGAGTTAGCCACTTGTGAATCTTTTTCGACCAGTCTCCAGCCATGTTTGGGTCCCGGGTAATGTCGAGGTGAAAACTGGTTTATCGAGCACACTGTGACTTTTTTTAGGAATATAAATCACAGTCAGCTACGGCAAAGATTCACTGAACAAAAAAGAAAGCCCTGAACATCTGAAACCAAATATTGTCCTCTTTGGCGATTACAACTGTATAAATGGAAGAGTGTAGACAACAGTATTGTTCCAGAAATAGTACCAGTGCGTTAGACTTTGTCTTCGGGACCAGTGAGGGACTGTGAAATATAACTTCAAATTCAATATACTAAGATTGCAACCTCATGGCGTTATAAACATAACTCAGTGGCCACTTTATTAGGTACACCGTTCTAGTGCTGGGTAGGGACTGCTTTGCCCCTCCAGAACAGACTCGTTTCTTCGTGGTATAGATTCAGCAAGGTGCTGGAAAGATTCTTTACATATCCTGGTCCTTAATGACATGATAGCATCATGCAGTTGCTTCAGATTTGTTGGCTGTACATTCTTGCTATGAATCTTCCGTTCCACTTTATCCCAAAGGTTTATGCCAAATTTTGACCCTACCATCTGCATGTCGCAGCACAAGTCACGATTCATCAGACTATGCAGCGTTTTTCCAATCTTCAACTGTCTAGTTTTGGCGAATCTGTGCCCATTGTAGCATCAGTTTCCTGTTCTTTGCTAATATAAGTAGAACTCAGTGTGATCTGCTTCTGTAACCCATCCACTTCATAGTTTGAAGTGTTGTGTGTTGAGAGATGCTTTTCTGCACATCACTACTGGAATGTGTGGTTACTGTCACCTCCCTGACAGCTTGAACCAGTCTGGCCATTCTCCTCTGACCTCTTTGATTATGAAGGTGTTTTTGCTCACAGAACTGCCGTTCACTGAATGTTTTTTCACACCATTCTCTGCAAATTCTGGAGGCTTGTGCGTGAAAATCCCAGGAGAACAGCAGTTTTTGAGACACTCAGACCACCCCGTTTGGCACCATCAATCATTCCACGGTCAAACTCGCTCAGATCACATTTCTTCCCCATTCTGATGTTCAGTCTGAAAAACAAAGTCTGGACCATGTCTGCATGCGTTTAGGCATTGAGATGCTTCTACGTGATTGGCTGATAAGATATTTGCATTAACGAGCAGGTGTACAGGTGTGACTAATAAAGTGGCTACTGAGTGCAGATCCATGAATAGAGAACCGAAGACAGCGAACATGAAGCTCAGAGAGAAAATCTATACCCATCAGACATCGAGTTCTGAGCACCCTAAACCTACCAGTGCATAGAAAAGTATAATCCAGAGACATACAGCGTCTGCATAAAATAGGTTTTGTTTGGAACGTTTAAAAGGAGGCCAGATAATGGAAGATAAATTAGAATTTTTAGAAGAAAGTTACTGAATGTCTTAAAAACGAGCATATGTACTACGAGGGAGAAAGTCTACTTCTCCACAATTCGCTGTAGTCCTATCCCTAGTTGACTTCGAAGAAGCTATTGGCAGTATTCCCATGCTTTCTGCCAAAGGCCCAGACTCGTGGAAAACTATATTCATTGAAAATTGAGAGAAACTACCATCTCGAGCCTTCGGTATTCTCTGGAGGAGAAGCTCATTTAACACCACTGACAGTGCCCCACTTCGTAAAGGTGGCAGTAAAGCACTCGTGAAAAACTATGGACCAATAGCACTAACTTCACGTATCAAAATCTTTGAAGCAAGATTACCAATTACATGGAACTGCAATAATTGACCAATCCAGGGCAGCATGGATTTAGGACAGGTCGCTCATGCCTTTCACAATTGCTAAACCATTATGAAATGGCCTTGGATGCACTGGAAGACGGTCTAAATGTTGAAGTGTTGTCTGCCGGTTTGCAAAAACTTTCGGGAAGTGCGACCATTGTGAGATAGCGTTCAAAATGCGTGCAAAAACATAATTGGTTGAGTGGCAGATGGATCTTAAACTTCTTAAAATTAGAACCAAGAGTAGTAGTAAACAGTGAAAGCGTCTGTTCAAGGCACAGTACTCGCCCCACTTTTCCCATTCATATATCCGACATAGACATAAATCATAGCATTGTAACATTCTTTGCTGATGTCACCAGAATCTGAGTGGCGTCCGTCGAAGACAGCTATTCTTAAAGCAGATATATAAATAATGAGACTGGGATATAAGATGTTCATTGAGGACAAGTTCCTATTGCTTCGCTGTGGAAGAACGGATGGAATGTCCTGTACTGTCTTAAGGTCAAATTATTTAGTAGTGAAAGTTCATGTTCGAGACTTAGGTGATGTCAGATCTCTCCTATAAGGATCATAACAATGGCTCTGCTACTATGGCAAGAACTCTCAAGACAAGAATTGCTGAGCAAGTGATACTCGTGTCATTTGTTCTCTACAGACTCGAATACTGCTGATACTAACGGCCTCCATCAAGGAAAGCAAGATTGCTGATGAGGAAAATAGAGAAATTTTACTGCCCTTATACACTGTCATGCATATGAAATACTAGGAATGCCTGAAATCCCTTCAACTGCATCCCTCGGAATGTAGGCGAGAGAAGTTGCATCATAATTTACACCTGGAAAATCCTGAAGGGGCTGATCGAAATCTGAAAACCGAAGTCACTCGTGTGAAAACAAGAAACTTGTCAAACGGCTCAGAGTACCTCCAATAAAAAGCAGGGGCGCGATGAGTACACTTGAGAGAACTCGTGAAGTATCAGAGGTCCTCGACTTTTAAACGCCCTACGTTTGTGCATAAGGAAAATTACCATCAAACCCCTAGCTGTCTTCAAGAGGGAACTCAACAAGCAACTCAGATTAGTGCCTGACCAGCCGAGCTGTGCGGCCAGCAGTATCAACCTGGTTGATCAGGTCTTAATCCACCCGGAGGCCTGTTCTGGGGCGGGTCCGCCTGGGCGTTGAACCCTTAAGGCATCCTTCAGAATAGAGCAGAAACTGAAACAATCATACCCGACGGAAGAAGCACGAGAAGGAAGAAAAGGCGTTCAGAAAATGGCAAAAAAAAAAAAAATCAGATACTAGGTGTTCAAAAAAGGAGGAATTCATGGAAAAATGCATGTTAGTACCGCAGATAACAAAAATTGTTAAACGTGTTGACCATGAAGGTTTTCACAAGTTCACACGATGAATTATGTTATTGAACACTTAGTGTCTTGATATGCCATTTACTGTATGTTTAATGTTTACTAGTATCTTTCGGTGTAAGAGGCTGATTTGAGTACACAATGTAATTTCAATATTACTGTAAAAGAAATTCTGTAATGTGAACTTCATTCTTGTATTTAATGATTGCTGAAACAAAAAGTGGGTTCCCATAATAAATGCATTTCCGATGGGTTGCATTTCATTTTGAACATTTGCATTTTGTGTATTTGTAAAGTGAAATGAAAAACAAAGCTATATTTGGCCTACGACTAACAGGTTCAAAAAACGATGAGGAAAAGTGAGCAAAAATTTTGAAGTACAGTATAAACCAGTGTTCATCAATTTATTAAACGAAAAGTGAGAAGACATTTTCTATTACTCTGGCCACCAAACATATTGGTCTAACATAAGCACAAATCCCCAAGAATTCGAAAAGGAAATAGAAAACTTCTCCGCACATGCTGCACCAGTGCCTGAGGGAAGAACAGCTGGAACATTGGGAGGGGGGGGGAGGCCAAGACCATGGCACCTTTGGGAGGGGGGAGGAGGCCAAGACCATGGCACCTTTAAGATGCTCGGGCAGTGTCAACAGCACCGACGGGATGTGACAACACCCAAGACTCGTCACGGCAGCCGCTCTTCATCCGGATCCTGTATCGTCTTAGCCGTCATGAAAAATAAGAAACCGTTATGTATTAATGTACTTGCTATACATTTCATCTGTACTCCTGTTCTTTCTTTCCTTCCGTCTTTTGCTTATTCTTGTCTTCCTCTTTTCCTGCTCTTGTCTACTCTATCCAGCCCTTCTTCCAGTCTCTCCTAGCTCATCACCTCTGCTAAAAGAGAAATGAAAGTAACTTGGACTTTGTGTATTAACTGTGACGTTGGTCATGATTGTTTTACCCGGAGAGTATTATGGTGGGTTCTTACCTATCAGGTCCACTGAGGTTCCTAGTTATATCCTGGTCAGTCAGGCTGTTAGTACTGGCATCTCATGCATAGTGGCTTGAGCAGTAAGGTTGTCAGTGCTAACAGCTCTTCAAATCCGACGTTAGCACTTCAGCTAGAATAGTGAGGGATTTTAGGATCATAATAAAGGTACGTAGGGTTCCCGCAGCTAGGTCCCAGACCAGGCCTGCTTAACTAGGCTGTTATTGCTAGCCGCACGCTGTCCAACGTACGAACCATAGCCAGGCTGGTCAGGAACTGACTTGAGGCCCGTACCATGTTCCCTCTTGAGAACATGGGGGAGGCTGTTTTTAATCCTCTTATGTAAGATGAGAGGCTGTTGAAAAGTCTCGAGTCACTCTTATACTCGTATAAATACATGCATGTTTGCAAACATACGTACTTTGCATCGTCTGCCACGTCATTTAATTTTATGGTGAATAATTTCGGTGCACATGTTTGGGACCAGTTGTTAATAATGATGTACCCTTCTTACTTACATTACAAGGGACAAGGGTAAGTTCAAATGCTTTATAGTATTCTCAGTAGTTCAGATATTTGATTGAATGGGTTCGGGCTGTAGAATCTCACGATGAGCTTCCTAGGTCATCGTGAGCCTGCCTTGAAGGGGGCCATTAGTGTGCAGCAGTATTCCAGCCTGGAGGGAAACTGACTTGAAGGGTAGAATTAACTTAACCTCGCTTTTCATTTTTATTTTGCTTATAACACGAGAATGCCTCGTCTGAATGGCTTCAGATTTTCCATGCTGGTGTACGGTAACTAGGACAAGCTTCTAGGAACAATTGGCATCTGAAAATTTGACAATTTAATGAAACTGAAAAAAACTTGGAATCGTTAGATTCAGACCAATTGCTGGAGAATGCCTTTCCTGATAGGCTTCAAATTTTGTGTACAAGGACTTTATTAAAAGAAAGTTTGGCTTTCACTTTGAGCTCTGTAAATTTAAAATTGCCAATTTTATTAAATTACTTTCCGACATAGACAAGGATGTCAGCCACAGCACCGTGTCTTCCTTTGCAGATGACACCCGAATCTGCATGACAGTGTCTTCCATTGCAGACACTGCAAAGCTCCAGGCAGACATCAACCAAATCTTTCAGTGGGCTGCAGAAAACAATATGAAGTTCAACGATGAGAAATTTCAATTACTCAGATATGGTAAACATGAGGAAATTAAATCTTCATCAGAGTACAAAACAAATTCTGGCCACAAAATAGAGCGAAACACCAACGTCAAAGACCTGGGAGTGATCATGTCGGAGGATCTCACCTTCAAGGACCATAACATTGTATCAATCGCATCTGCTAGAAAAATGACAGGATGGATAATGAGAACCTTCAAAACTAGGGAGGCCAAGCCCATGATGACACTCTTCAGGTCACTTGTTCTATCTAGGCTGGAATATTGCTGCACACTAACAGCACCTTTCAAGGCAGGTGAAATTGCCGACCTAGAAAATGTACAGAGAACTTTCACGGCGCGCATAACGGAGATAAAACACCTCAATTATTGGGAGCGCTTGAGGTTCCTAAACCTGTATTCCCTGGAACGCAGGAGGGAGAGATACATGATTATATACACCTGGAAAATCCTAGAGGGACTAGTACCGAACTTGCACACGAAAATCACCCACTACGAAAGCAAAAGACTTGGCAGACGATGCACCATCCCCCCAATGAAAAGCAGGGGTGTCACTAGCACGTTAAGAGACCATACAATAAGTGTCAGGGGCCCGAGACTGTTCAACTGCCTCCCAGCACACATAAGGGGGATTACCAACAGACCCCTGGCAGTCTTCAAGCTGGCACTGGACAAGCACCTAAAGTCAGTTCCTGATCAGCCGGGCTGTGGCTCGTATGTTGGTTTGCGTGCAGCCAGCAGCAACAGCCTGGTTGATCAGGCTCTGATCCACCAGGAGGCCTGGTCTCAGACCGGGCCGCGGGGGCGTTGACCCCCGGAACTCTCTCCAGGTAAACTCCAGGTATTAACTAGAGAATACTTCTTGATCGCCTTCAACAACTTGCTCGCTGTTGCATCTTCAATATTATCAGAGGATTGTAGAGAATCTTAAATAGATTTGAACTGCAAAAAGAAAGTTGAGAAAAATATAAAAAAACGTTTTTTATAGCTTTTTAATTTTATTTTTTAAGAGTTTGGTGAATCCTTTTTAAAAACTTTGTGCCATAACTGCATTATTTAAGTAGTGTTCTTGTCTTACAGTAACTTTATTCAAGACTTAAGTTTACAAACTAGCAACGCAGTATCCGATCACCTTCAAAGTTTCAATCCGAATCAACTATTTCTAGGTGAAGTTCTACGTAAGAATTGACAAGTTCCGGTGCCCTCTGATCAGTTTTATATAGACCATTCCAGAAATTGATTTCCCTGAGAACTTTAGACATCCTTTTATCGGTTTCAAAATTTCAACACTTCGTTTCGTACATAGAAGGTTAGTATTATTAATGAAATGTTTAGGTGTCATTGTGACACTTTCTCAATCTGCATTATAAAAATGGATTATGCTACCTGGTGAAGGGCTCTTGATCCAAGGAACAGAATCTTGTCCTTCCCATGCTTGGATTGAATCCTAATGCCTCCCATTTCCTCAAACGGAAATTTTCTCTCGATTTTAAGTTGTGTAAGTTTTAATCAAATTGCTTTCTGTGAAATGGAGAATTTCTTTTGATCAGAAATGTAAAAGTTGAAGATTGACTTTATTGATCTATCTTGGGTTAAATTTTTATTTATTTTGCCCTGTTTATCTTTTAGATATTAGGAAAATTTCAAACTACTGTTTTCATACTGTGCTGTTTTCATACTGTGCTGTTTTCATACTGTGCTGTTTTCATACTGTGCTGTTTTCATACTGTGCTGTTTTCATGCTGTGCTGTTTTCGTGCGGTAGTGTTTTCATGCTGTGCTGTTTTCGTGTTATGCTGTTTTCATGTTATGCTGTTTTCGTGTTATGCTGTTTTCGTACTGTGCTGTTTTCGTACTGTGCTGTTTTCGTACTGTGCTGTTTTCGTGCTGTAATGTTTCGTGCTGTGCTGCTTTTCGTGCTGCCTTTTTGTGCTGTGCTGCTTTGCGAATGTCGCGTCCGTTTAGTTTTAATGTTGTTGATTTACAATGCATCTTCCGAGCTCCTTCAAACTTGATATCCTGGTGTATTTTGGGATGTTGGTCTTAAAGATAACAAAACAATGCCTCTTGAGGTTAGCCTCAGAATTGATGTATCTTAGTTGAAGATTTGACTTGGTTTCGCCTGTCCTAATTAGCCATTTTTTTAATTGAAATTGGGATATTAGTTTTTCATGTGATTTGTTAATGCCTCTTCTGATTGACTTTAAATATTCAGTGCTGATATTAAACTGCATTACAAACTTCGGCTGCACTCTGCAATATTTCAAGAACGTATATTGAAGTACAGGGGACTGTGGTTATGCAGTGCAGATACGTCTATTGGATCGCACAGCAACGGAAATAATCTTAGTTTTCCTTGTAGCGATAGCAACGCTGTTGATTCTTGAATGTGAGATTGAACGTTATCACTCCCAAGTCTCGTACATGGAGTTTTAAGTCTATTGAATGATTTGAGTTTGTCTTGTGCGTTGTCTTTATTTCCTTCTTTCTTAATATCAGGGCAACTGACCCTTGTCCTTCTTGAGCATCGTTGTCCGAGGCCCACTGGAACGCTTCATTTATATCCATATGTAGATTCTCTGTATCTTCAACAGACTCTATTCGGAGATTCTGGTGCCATCAGCAAAGGATATTATGGTACTATGATACGTGTACGTGTCCTTGTCTTTGTCATATATAAGAAAAGTGAGATCGGTACTGTGCCTTGTAGTAGTTTCTCACTGTGGCAACTTCCGACTTCACCCTATTTACTACTGCTAATCTTAGGGTTCTATTTAAAATGTACTTTCCATATACTTTCTTTTGCATGTCTTTTGTGCACTGTCACACCATGGCGCGCCTATCGAAGTCTTTTTCAAAATCAGTGTACACTACATTAGCATTTAGCTCGTCTTCCAAAGCACCCATGCTATCCTGGATTGTGCAGCAGTTGTGATTTCATGTGACTAGCAGACTTGCTAGTCAAAAGATTTTGTTGTATGATGTAGTTTTTAGTAATTGCTGTACTGCCACCTTTTTGAAAATTGGGTAATGTTGATGGTTTTGATAACTGTGATGGCACCTATGTCCAGGTTCCTTCTCAGTAATTTGCTAAAGGCTCCAGATAGTGATTTCTTGCAATTTTTGATGAATATGGAGTTCAAAGAGTTTGGGGCAGAGTGCATAAGCATGCTGGTAATGGCTTCTTTAAAGTCAACAGTAGATTGGGCTACATCAGAAATTGTGGACATTTTGGCTGTTTCTAGTCACGTGGAACATTTCATTTAGGTCGTCGATCTGTAGACTGGTGAGCCGTGTATTGTGACTTCAGTATTTCGCTCGTTTTCTTATTGTCCTCAGTATATGTTCCATCTCCAAGTAAAGGCCCTATATTGGATGTGCTCCTGAATGAGTGTTGCCTTTGAGCCACCGTTACCCATTATCTCTGCCTGTAGTGGGAGCACCACACTCGAGGTATCCTCTTACCTTTTTGTCTTAAAGGAATGTGTGTGGAGAGTCCTTGGAGCGCCAATAAGATGCTCCTAAGAAACTGATTTAGGTTCACGGTGGTCATATCACCTATCCAGCTTATTTCATGGTCACGCTATACTTCGTCCCAGTTGATCATCATGTTGAAATTGAATTTCTTGAAGTCTTCCTCATTATTGCTCGGCTCTTTCTATCCCAGGTCACTGTGCTCGCAGGTCTGAACCTCGATTATATTGTGGTTTGAGATGGCAGTCTAAGGGTTTGGTAATTCCCTTCATGTATATAAAGGGTGTTAAGGTGTTTGTCGTTGGAGCTCCCTTAGTGTACTTATCGCTCCCCAGCTTTTCATTGGAAGTATTTTGCATTATCTGACGAGTCTCTTGCTCTCTTAAGTGATTTCAATGGACTGATTTGTGCCAATCTCAAGCTTTTTCGATGTCTGAATTATTATGCATCTTTCTAACCATTGTTCTAACCATTTTTGTGCAAGATTGAATTTATAAAGGCAGTGAAGGTTCTCGCTACATTCTCCTGACCTGCGATTTTGCCTGTCTTAAAAGGGGCTGTTAGTTGTTAGTGCAGCAATATTAACAACACTCCAGTCTACAGAACATAAATTTCACTGAAACCCACTATATAATATATATATATATATATATATATATATATATATATATATATATATATATATATATATATATATATATATATATATATATATATAATTTTTTTTTTTTTTTTTTTTTTTTTTTTTTTTTTTTTTTTTTTTTTTTTTTTTTTTTTTTTTTTTTTAGGGGTCCACCTCTGGTGTAAATTGTGGGACCCATAGCCTCGGAGAAGTGGATAAAAAGGCTTCAAGGAGGAATATTTGGATTTCTTCCTGAAGCCATTTGAATATTCCACTTCCCCTACCACCCCATCTTTTAAACTATTTTTTTATTTACCAATAGGAATATTTTATTACATAATATGGCACAGAAGATTTAAGAGATACATTGTTAATATAAAGGTGGCATATACGGTACATGTTGTTACGTGTGTATCACCGATTATAAGGCGAAAATCTCATCCAGCTCCTCAGAGCTGGGGCGTGTGCCCAAAATGCAGCAGGCATTACCCCTTTGAACAGCCGCACTGAGCCGCTGGAACAGAAAACTAGCTGCCCTGGGATCCCTAGTTACCCTGATGAGTCTTTTTCCCAGCTCCTTAAGGAAATTAGATGCACTCTTTCCCCATGAGCCAAGGGTCTCTGAGCCTATGGGAACAAACATATAATGATGGGCAAGTTCTCCATATTTTCTAGACTTTTGGGACTCCCTGAAGCTGGCAGCTGCCCCTCCTTCCTCCGTGGTGTATTGGAGATAGGTATCAGCCAAGGTAGATGCACATGTATAGTCCCACACCACCTGCTTCCCATCTGTCCAGGCTTGAAGGGTGATACCATCTGGACGCTTCTGGCTGCCATCAGATCTGCATAGTTGGGGTGGCTCCCTTACTGCTGGGCATCCAGCTGTTGTGAGGCTCCTCTTGATAATGTTATTAACCTCCTCATGTCTTGCAATCTTTCCCTCGGATTTACAGCACACAAGACCATGGTACCCGAATCGGTCTGCTGCTTCACTGCCACAAATACACCTGTGTTCGGCGAGAATAGGGGCGGCAAGTCGAAGGGCAACACCAATGCGGATGGTCTGTGGGTCAAGGCGTGTGCCAAGGCTGGAGTTGGGAACAGCCAACAGAAAGTCGCCAGCATGAGGGGCTCTCACTGCCAGGAGGCGGGCTCTATCCTTCCCTGACACACACTGAAGCATTGTTGAGGCAATATTTTCCACTATTGGACCATCCCAGTGCGATTGTTTGTAGTTGTTGGGGGGAGCAGGTCTGGTTTCAGAGCCCGTTAGATTATCCCAGATCATTGCTCCGTCAATGAATTTTTGGTCCTGGACTCCAATCTTGTCCCTAAGATGTTCAGGGAGAATCGCTGTTACAAGCTCTCTGGATGCAATACACGAGGACGGAAAAGCAGGTAACGCAATCTGTGATGACTTGCGGACACCAATGCCTCCTAGTCTGACTGGAAGTGTAGCTTGGTTCCACTGCCCGTCTTCTAGAGTAAGGTTAAGTACTTTCGTAAAAATCTGCCTCAGAATACTGTCATATTCGTGCAGTATAGGGTTATCATATGAAGGTGCACATCTTAGGAAATATGTCAACCTGGGCAGACTCAAGCACTTTGTGAGAAGGTACAAGGCATCGTGGGTGTCCAGATTGCCTATTCGTTGTTCCATTCTCCTTAACTCTTCCAATTTCTTCCTGAGAATTGTGTCAATGGCATTGCTTCCCAGATGTGCTCATAGCAAGACACTATTTGTGGGGGCAATGACTGCTGCTCCTGGTAGTTCTGATCTCACTGCATTTATCACTTGTTGACTGACTGAGATGATTTCACATTTCGATGGATTCAGGATAAGACCCATTTCCTGTCCCCGTGTCATTACCTGTGTAAGGTCATGTAGGAGGGACTCCTTTGTACCTGCTATATATATAAATATATATATATATATATATATATATATATATATATATATATATATATATATATATATATATATATATATATATATATATATATATATATATAGGTAGTAGGTTGGTAGACAGCAACCACCCAGGAAGTACTACCTTCCTGCCAGATGACTGTGAAACAGAAACCTGTAACTGTTTTGCATGATGGTAGGATTGCTGGTTTCTTTTTCTCTCATAAACACGCTAGATAACAGGGATATCTTGCTACTCCTACTTACACTTTGGTCACACTTCACAGACACGCACATGCATACATATATATACATACATCTAGGTTTTTCTCCTTTTTCTAAATAGCTCTTGTTCCTCTTTATTTCTTCTATTGAACATGGGGAAGTGGAAAAGAATCTTTCCTCCGTAAGCCATGCGTGTCGTATGAGGCGACTAAAATGCCGGGAGCAATGGGCTAGTAACCCCTTCTCCTGTAGACATTTACTAAAAAAGAGAAGAAGAAAAACCTTATAAAACTGGGATGCTTAAATGTGCGTGGATGTAGTGCGGATGACAAGAAACAGATGGTTGCTGATGTTATGAATGAAAAGAAGTTGGATGTCCTGGCCCTAAGCGAAACAAAGCTGAAGGGGGTAGGGGAGTTTCGGTGGGGGGAAATAAATGGGATTAAATCTGGAGTATCTGAGAGAGTTAGAGCAAAGGAAGGGGTAGCAGTAATGTTGAATGATCAGTTATGGAAGGAGAAAAGAGAATATGAATGTGTAAATTCAAGAATTATTTGGATTAAAGTAAAGGTTGGATGTGAGAAGTGGGTCATAATAAGCGTGTATGCACCTGGAGAAGAGAGGAATGCAGAGGAGAGAGAGAGATTTTGGGAGATGTTAAGTGAATGTATAGGAGCCTTTGAACCAAGTGAGAGAGTAATTGTGGTAGGGGACCTGAATGCTAAAGTAGGAGAAACTTTTAGAGAGGGTGTGGTAGGTAAGTTTGAACTTTGTATAGAAAGGGGTTTAGTTATAGGTAATACATATTTTAAGAAAAAGAGGATAAATAAGTATACAAGATATGATGTAGGGCGAAATGACAGTAGTTTGTTGGATTATGTATTGGTAGATAAGACTGTTGAGTAGACTTCAGGATGTACATGTTTATAGAGGGGCCACAGATATATCAGATCACTTCCTAGTTGTAGCTACACTGAGAGTAAAAGGTAGATGGGATACAAGGAGAATAGAAGCATCAGGGAAGAGAGAGGTTAAGGTTTATAAACTAAAAGAGGAGGCAGTTAGGGTAAGATATAAACAGCTATTGGAGGATAGATGGGCTAATGAGAGCATAGGCAATGGGGTCGAAGAGGTATGGGGTAGGTTTAAAAATGTAGTGTTAGTGTTCAGCAGAAGTTTGTGGTTACAGGAAAGTGGGTGCAGGAGGGAAGAGGAGCGATTGGTGGAATGATGATGTGAAGAGAGTAGTAAGGGAGAAAAAGTTAGCATATGAGAAGTTTTTACAAAGTAGAAGTGATGCAAGGAGGGAAGAGTATATGGAGAAAAAGAGAGAGGTTAAGAGAGTGGTGAAGCAATGTAAAAAGAGAGCAAATGAGAGTGGGTGAGATGTTATCAACAAATTTTGTTGAAAATAAGAAAGTTTTTGAGTGAGATTAACAAGTTAAGAAAGCCTAGAGAACAAATGGATTTGTCAGTTAAAAATAGGAGAGGAGAGTTATTAAATGGAGAGTTAGAGGTATTGGGAAGATGGAGGGAATATTTTGAGGAATTGTTAAATGTTGATGAAGATAGGGGAGCTGTGATTTCGTGTATAGGGCAAGGAGGAACAACATCTTCTAGGAGTGAGGAAGAGCCAGTTGTGAGTGTGGGGGAAGTTCGTGAGGCAGTGGGTAAAATGAAAGGGGGTTGTGAGTGTGGGGGAAGTTCGTGAGGCAGTAGGTAAAATGAAAGGGGGTAAGGCAGCCGAGATTGATGGGATAAAGATAGAAATGTTAAAAGCAGGTGGGGATATAGTTTTGGAGTGGTTGGTGCAATTATTTAATAAATGTATGGAAGAGGGTAAGGTACCTAGGGATTGGCAGAGAGCATGCATAGTTCCTTTGTATAAAGGCAAAGGGGATAAAAGAGAGTGCAAAAATTATAGGGGGATAAGTCTGTTGAGTATACCTGGCAAAGTGTATGGTAGAGTTATTATTGAAAGAATTAAGAGTAAGACGGAGAATAGGATAGCAGATGAACAAGGAGGCTTTAGGAAAGGTAGGGGGTGTGTGGACCAGGTGTTTACAGTGAAACATATAAGTGAACAGTATTTAGATAAGGCTAAAGAGGTCTTTGTGGCATTTATGGATTTGGAAAAGGCGTATGACAGGGTGGATAGGGGGGCAATGTGGCAGATGTTGCAGGTGTAGGAGGTAGGTTACTGAAAGCAGTGAAGAGTTTTTACGAGGATAGTGAGGCTCAAGTTAGAGTACATAGGAAAGAGGGAAATTATTTCCCAGTAAAAGTAGGCCTTAGACAAGGATGTGTGATGTCACCGTGGTTGTTTAATATATTTATAGATGGGGTTGTAAGAGAAGTAAATGCGAGGGTCTTGGCAAGAGGCGTGGAGTTAAAAGATAAAGAATCACACATAAAGTGGGAGTTGTCACAGTTGCTCTTTGCTGATGACACTGTGCTCTTGGGAGATTCTGAAGAGAAGTTGCAGAGATTGGTGGATGAATTTGGTAGGGTGTGCAAAAGAAGAAAATTAAAAGTGAATACATGAAAGAGTAAGGTTATGAGGATAAAAAGATTAGGTGATGAAAGATTGGATATCAGATTGGAGGGAGAGAGTATGGAGGAGGTGAATGTATTCAGATATTTGGGAGTGGACGTGTCAGCGGATGGGTCTATGAAAGATGAGGTGAATCATAGAATTGATGAGGGGAAAAGGGTGAGTGGTGCACTTAGGAGTCTGTGGAGACAAAGAACTTTGTCCTTGGAGGCAAAGAGGGGAATGTATGAGAGTATAGTTTTACCAACGCTCTTACATGGGTGTGAAGCATGGGTGATGAATGTTGCAGCGAGGAGAAGGCTGGAGGCAGTGGAGATGTCATGTCTTGAGAGCAATGAATGGTGTGAATATAATGCAGAGAATTCGTAGTTTGGAAGTTAGGAGGAGGTGCGGGATTACCAAAACTGTTGTCCAGAGGGCTGAGGAAGGGTTGTTGAGGTGGTTCGGACAGTGGAGAGAATGGAGCGAAACAGAATAACTTCAAGAGTGTATCAGTCTGTAGTGGAAGGATGGCGGGGTAGGGGTCGGCCTAGGAAAGGTTGGAGGGAGGGGGTAAAGGAGGTTTTGTGTGCGAGGGGCTTGGACTTTCAGCGGGCATGCGTGAGCGTGTTTGATAGGAGTGAATGGAGACAAATGGTTTTTAATACTTGACGTGCTGTTGGAGTGTGAGCAAAGTAACATTTATGAAGGGGTTCAGGGAAACCGGCAGGCCGGACTTGAGTCCTGGAGATGGGAAGTACAGTGCCTGCACTCTGAAGGAGGGGTGTTAATGTTGCAGTTTAAAAACTGTAGTGTAAAGCACCCTTCTGGCAAGACAGTGATGGAGTGAATGATGGTGAAAGTTTTTCTTTTTCGGGCCACCCTGCCTTGGTGGGAATCGGCCAGTGTGATAATAAAAAAAAAATAAAATATATATATATATATATATATATATATATATATATATATATATATATATATATATATATATATATATATATATATATATATATATATATATATGTGTGTGTGTGTGTGTGGAATAACGTCCAATATTATTATAGGTGATTGTATTAACACCGTGAGTCCCACCACTGGATAAGGGAATTAGACTCCACAAGTCAAGTGCATCAACATAAGAGCTACTCTTCAGATAGTTGTGATACACTGAAATTTTAACTATCTGAACCAGTATTTAAATTGTCATTAGACTATTACTATTACTTTCAAAGTTTCATTATTCCGCCAGAGCGGCTTGTTGCGTAGTTATACGTTGCATGTTATCTATGAGAGTTAAAGCGCACCGAGAATACGCTGACCTGCGAGTTTTAGGGCGGTCTTGCCGTGGGTTCAAACTGCACCCGTTCCCTGATTTGACCTCGTAGGTCAAAGAGCGCTTCCCCTCTCACTATTACCTTCTAAAGTGGTTGTTGTGCACCTCGTATCCATCCTGTGAACTTCAAACCCTATGTAGAGAGTGCACCTTAGCGTCACCTGGACTTAATGTGCCAAGTATTATGAAGCACTGAGGAAGTGGTGACACCCGAAGAACATACGCACGAGCAGTTTAGTCTTTGGAGAAGTTTGTTGTGAACTTTTACTGCATTTTTAATGGATGATTCTGTTTTCAGTCTGTTAGGATTTGTTTTATTATATTTGTTCTAAGTGAGAGTTGATTGAATGTGAGCTTCTATCATACGTAACGTTAAATGGCCCATAGGTGCCAGCTTTCTCTTATTTATTTCATAGCCCATCCCCCTTCCACCAAGTCTGGGACAGTATCACAAGAGCACTTCACTGCACAAAAGTCTAGGAACTAGAAACTAGACTCGGAGTGGGAATACAATATATATATATATATATATATATATATATATATATATATATATATATATATATATATATATATATATATATATATATATATATATATATATATATATAAAATACACAGTGGTTGTTTTGTATATTCTGATATCACCTGCTTACTGTGATCTTATTGCATATACATATATAATATACGCTAAGCTGGTAAAGGTACTTAAAATCATTCCTAAGCCAGTCCACTATAACATCCGTCAGTCAAAATGAAAAGGTGTGGGGGAGGGGCGGTGAAGGAACCTGTTAATGTAGAGAGGTAACTTGGTGTGAAGTAGTGGTGTGGTGGGGAAGATATTTGGTAGTACCGGATCAGCCAGTCCCTGGCGGATGTGGGCCAGTGGACCTCCAGCAAGAATAGCCTGGTTGACCAGGCAAACACCAGACAAGCCGGGCCCAAGACCAGGCTGCAGAAGTACGAAAATTTTTGAAACCCATCAAAGGTATATCACAGTATGTGGAGGGACTTGGGGAAGGTTGTATAGGGGGGTATGAGAGGGGGGAGAGAAAGCAACGGTACGAGCGGGGAGCTGAGTGGCCACGTCATCAAGGAGACCCCTCCCTTTGTCATCTACATCCCCTCCCCTCCCCTTCCACACCAGTTCCTTCCACTCCTCCCTCCATCCCATCCCCTGCCCTAACGCCCCACTCCATGGGCAGCATGACAGGAAGTGCCAGAGCACTGGGATGCCCCTGGGGCTGGGGCTCTCCGGGAGAAAGATGTAAGCCTCAGTGTTGTACCAGTGGTGGTGTGGGTGGCTAGTGTTGTACTAGTGGTGGTGTGGGTGGTTAGTGTGTTGTAACAGTGGTGTGGGTTGCTGGTGGTGTACCAGTGGTGTGGGTTGCTGGTGGTGTACCAGTGGTGTGGGTTGCTGGTGTTGTACCAGTGGTGGTGTGGGTTGCTGGTGTTGTACCAGTGGTGGTGTGGGTCGCTGGTGTTGTACCAGCGGTGGTGTGGGTCGCTGGTGTTGTACCAGCGGTGGTGTGGGTCGCTGGTGTTGTACCAGCGGTGGTGTGGGTCGCTGGTGTTGTACCAGCGGTGGTGTGGGTAGCTGGTGTGTTGTACCAGTGGTGGTGTGGGTAGCTGGTGTGTTGTACCAGTGGTGGTGTGGGTAGCTGGTGTGTTGTACCAGTGGTGGTGTGGGTAGCTGGTGTGTTGTACCAGTGGTAATGATAAACAGATCACCACTTCGGCTTAAATTAACACTTGTGTATTACTGCTGATGACAAGTGTAAACTAGATTTATGATTGTGCATTAAGTTGTTTTTAGGCATTAGTTTACATGGATATATTTGTATCCTCTGAATGCTCCTGAGGGTTTTAATGGGTAATTAATTGTAAGGTGGTGGCAGTTTAATAAAGATAAATACACAAGAATAAGTCATAGACTTCCTATGATTGCATTGTTGGCCCTCGTAAGAGAGTTCACCTCTGTTTACTAGTCGCTCGCGGAAATCGTCTCAGCAAGTCATTAGCGGCAGGGTGCGCCTTACGTATCACCACACCTGTACCAGGAATTCAGGGTAAGTTTAATTATCTGACGTTTATATTCGTGTTATTCTAAGAGGTATTTAGGGGGTCCAGACTTTTGAATTCGAAACCACAGAACCTTTAATAAAATAATTTACTGGAACTTTATTCAAGCGATCATGGCGTAATAGCCCATAAAATACGTGCTAAAGGAATAACTGGGAAAGTGGGGAGATGGATCTTCAACTTCCTAACAAATCGAACACAAAGAGTAGTGGTCAACAGAGTTAAATCGGAGGCTGCCATAGTGAAGAGCTCTGTTCCACAAGGCACAGTACTCGCCCCCATCTTATTCCTTATCCTCATATCAGACATAAACAGAGATATACACCACAGCACCGTATCATCCTTTGCGGATGATACTAGGATCTGCATGAGGCTGTCATCTGCTGAGGACACGGTTAACCTCCAAGAAGATATAAACAAAGTTTTCCAGTGGGCAACGGTAAACAATATGATGTTCAATGAGGACAAATTCCAACTACTCCGTTATGGAAAACTGGAGGAGATAATAACTAGAACAGAGTATACTACTGACTCCGGCCATACAATAGAGCGGAAAAATAATGGAAGGGACCTGGGAGTAGTAATGTCTGAGGATCTCACTTTCAAGGATCACAACAGTGCCACGATCGCACGTGCAAAGAAAATGATAGGATGGATAATGAGAACTTTCAAAATGAGAGATGCCAAGCCCATGATGATCCTTTTCAAATCATTTGTTCTCTCTAGGCTGGAATACTGCTGTACATTAACATCTCCATTCAAAGCAGGTGAAATCGCAGATCTAGAGAGTGTACAGAGATCCTTTACTGCACGTATAAATTCTGTCAAGCACCTTAACTACTGGGAACGCTTGGAAGCACTTGACTTGTACTCGTTGAAACGCAAGAGGGAGAGATATATCATAATCTACACTTGGAAAATCTTGGAAGGAATGGTCCCAAATCTGCACACAGAAATCACTCCCTACGAAAGTAAAAGACTGGGCAGGCGATGCAAAATGCCCCCAATAAAAAGTAGGGGCGCCATTGGTACACTAAGAGAAAACACCATAAGTGTCCGGGGCCCAAGACTGTTCAACAGCCTCCCATCAAGCATTAGGGGAATTGCCAATAAACCCCTGGCTGCCTTCAAGAGAGAGCTGGACAGATACCTAAAGTCAGTGCCGGATCAGCCGGGCTGTGGCTCGTACGTTGGACTGCGTGCGGCCAGCAGTAACAGCCTAGTTGATCAGGCCCTGATCCATCGGGAGGCCTGGTCATGGACCGGGCCGCGGGGGCGTTGATCCCCGGAATAACCTCCAGGTAAGCAAGAAACAGCATGAGACACACTCAGATAATCTGATAGATAATCTTACTAAAACTCAAACTGACACTCAGTTTCTTACTAGTATAAGCTAGCCAATAATAGATCTTTAGGCAGCATTATCATGTTTGTGTGCGATGAACGATACACATTTAAAATTAAACCTTAGAGAGAGAGAGAGGGGGGGGAAGGGAGGGTAGAGAGAGGGGAGGAGGGTAGAGGGAGAGAGAGAAAAAGAGAGGGGGTCTACCTGGAGGATCTTCCGAGGATCAACACCCCCGCGGCCCGGTCCATGACCAGGCCTGCCGGTGGATCAGGGCCTGATCAACCAGGCTGTGACTGCTGGCCGCACGCAATCCAACGTACAAGCTACAGCCCGGCTGGTCAGGTACTGACTTTAGGTGCCTGTCCAGCTCCCTATTGAAGTCTGTTGGTAATTCCTCGTATGTTTGCTGGGAGGCAGTTGAACAGTCTGGGGCTTCTGACACTTATTGTTTTAACTCTGTGCTCATGGCATCCCTGCTTTTCATTGGGAGGATGTTGCACCGCCTGGCAAGTATCTTGCTTCCGTAGGGAGTGATTTCCGTGTGCGGATTTGGGACTAGTCCCAAATCAGTGCTTCCAGGTAGTCTTACTCTTTTTACAGTTGTGAAGCTCTCATTGAATCAACCAAGTCCTTCATATATTTGTCATCCTCTGTTAACTCCCATCTCCTCCTCCGGTCACATCACTGGGTGTTTTAAAGTTGTCTTCTTTCATGTGTAGTTTTATGGAATTTTAATTCAGTTTTGGTCTTTGGTAATATATTACAGGTCTCCATCCCTTCATCCGAAATTCTGAAATTCGAAACACTTCTGGCCCCAAGAGTTTCGGATAAACGGCTGCGACCTGTACTCGCAAAATGTCCTTCAGTACATTCTTTTAACTTTTCTAATTGTTGCAATGTTGTCTTCCACCTTGTGCTCATTATTTCTTTAAAACATTCTTGCAAATCCCCTTGGTTTCTCTGCATTCCTGAAACAGAATGCAGTGTTAGCAAGTCAGAGTTCAGAACATTGAGGCACTATCTTGGTCATTTTATTGTTGCTTATCCTCACAGCAGACACCTAAAAATGAGAACTAGGGACTGCTGCACATACATTGCGGACAATACCTAAGTAAGAATGAAAGTCGCCTCTGTGAAGTACAGAAATTACAAACAGGAGTCACCGAGGTTCCATGTTCGATGGGGACAAATTTTAGATATGGGAAATAATGAACTCAAAGGGAGCAGAGACTACAAAGCATTGGAGGACCTCATAGAACTAAGAAACATGTAAAATAGTTCTGAATATTTATGTCAGATGACCTATAATTTACCTGAGTCAAATACAGCAAAAGTAAGAGAACTGTCAGAGTTGGAGAAGGTACGGAGATCGTTTACTGTCCGTATAGCGAACAAAATGTAAACCACTGGGAACATCTTAAAACACTTGGAATGTACTCTGGCTGGAACAAACATTCCTGACAACATAAAAGATAATTTAAAGTAAAATTTCCAATTTGCGTATTCGGTACCATAACTAACAGTAGTGAGAAAGATGGTAGGAAGAGTAATGTAAATAGTGAAAAGCAGGGATACCATAAGCACCAAAAAAAAAAAAAAACTAACAACATCCTTGGTACCAGACACTTAAATTGCTACCAGCAAATATTAGACATTGCCCGAACAAAGGAAAAAAAATTCAAGTGTCAGATCAGCCAGACTCTCATGGCTGTGGGCGCACTGACTCTTAACTGTATCAGCCTGGTTAGCCAGGTAATTAACAAGGAAAATTGGCTTAAGACTGGACTGTGACTGTAGAACCACCCTCGAAACAAATCAAAAGTATGTTGAACCATCGATGCTCTGTTTTTCTTCAATTTCTTCATTATTATGAACCTTTCTATTGTCCCATAACACTTCTCATATGTGGCTTTTCCCTCCTCCAGTTGTCTTTCCCACTGCATTTCTCAAGCAAAAATTAAGAAATCATAGTACTTGGTTATGGCCAGGTTTTCAGTTTATCACATCCTCCACTTTTTCTACATCATCACTTCCAATAGGTACTTAACCCTAATTACTAGTGATAGCTGCACACAGTGTTGTTCCCCGTGTTAATGTCAACGATGTCACTTTCGTTTCGATGAAGTCTTGCTGACTCGTCTCCTTATCTCTGCTGCTTCATATATCAACTCCAAAATGTCTTCATTACTGTTTCCATTAGTTTTGCTCTGGCGTTTAAGATATCTCCGAGGGTCCCAGCTTTCCCAGACCTATAGTTTGAATCTTCCTGTTTCTGTAGTTTATCTTGCCATTTCAGTTTCTGATTACTATACGTGCATGTTTAGTGAACACTTTACAGTTGATAAAACATTGTGTTGCTTCCCTGATATATATGCCATTTTATAAAGTTAAAGCAAGAGCTTACTGGGTTTACACAAGACAGTGAAAGCAGGACCGATGTAGACACAATACAAGAACTCTTGTCAACATCCAGGGACCCTGACTATACGACACATTACCAGCAGGCATAAAAAAGTACTGCAGGAACAAAAGTAGATATCAAAAGGAAACAGGATCACTACGCCAAGTGCCACATAAACCAGGCTATGATTGATATGTGGACCAGCGGGTCCCCAACGGCAGTAGGATGGTTGACCAGGTCAACGATCATAAGAAGTTTGGCCCGAGGTCGGGCTGTGTGAGTAGGATAAGACTCGAAACAAATCGCAGGTATATCCTAAGATACGCCGGATGGTTGGCGTTCACTAAGGTGGTGCACTGAAGTACTTCCTTAAGGCAAACTCGTGGAAATCCTGTCTCGTCACCGTCTTCATCTCGCCAGCCTCCATCATGTTGTCTCACACCGTCTCCATCATGTTGTCTCACACCGTCTCCATCATGTTGTCTCACACCGTCTCCATCATGTTGTCTCACACCGTCTTCATCATGTTGTCTCACACCGTCTCCATCATGTTGTCTCACACCGTCTCCATCATGTTGTCTCACACCGTCTCCATCATGTTGTCTCACACCGTCTCCATCATGTGTATCCATCATGTTGTCTCACACCGTCTCCATCATGTTCTCACCGCCTCCATCATGTTGTCTCACACCGTCTCCATCATGTCTCACACCGTCTCCATCATGTTGTCTCACACCGTCTCCATCATGTTGTCTCACACAGTCTCCACCGTCTACAGGGATCATCTTCATAACTGTATACAAAAAAACCATTACGGCAGTAAAATAAGTTACAAGGTTTGTGTTGTTCTCCACCTGCCCTGTTTTTGTTCTCCACCTGCCCTGTTTTTGTTCTCCACCTGCCCTGTTTTTGTTCTCCACCTGCCCTGTTTTTGTTCTCCACCTGCCCTGTTTTTGTTCTCCACCTGCCCTGTTTTTGTTCTCCACCTGCCCTGTTTTTGTTCTCCACCTGCCCTGTTTTTGTTCTCCACCTGCCCTGTTTTTGTTCTCCACCTGCCCTGTTTTTGTTCTCCACCTGCCCTGTTTTTGTTCTCCACCTGCCCTGTTTTTGTTCTCCACCTGCCCTGTTCTCCACCTGCCCTGTTGTTCTCCACCTGCCTTGTTTTTGTTCTCCTGCCCTGTTGTTCTCCACCTGCCCTGTTCTCCGCCTGCCCTGTTGTTCTCCACCTGCCCTGTTGTTGTTCTCCACCTGCCCTGTTGTTGTTCTCCACCTGCACTGTTGTTGTTCTCCACCTGCTGTTGTTCTCCACCTGCCTTGTTGTTCTCCACCTGCCTTGTTGTTCTCCACCTGCCCTGTTGTTGTTCTCCACCTGCCCTGTTGTTCTCCACCTGCCTTGTTGTTCTCCACCTGACTTGTTCTGCACCTGCCCTGTTGTTCTCCACCTGCCTTGTTCTCCACTTGCCTTGTTCTCCACCTGCCCTGTTCTCCACCTGCCTTGTTGTTCTCCACCTGCCCTGTTGTTGTTCTCCAGCTGCCCTGTTGTTCTCCAGCTGCCCTGTTGTTCTCCACCTGCCTTGTTGCTCTCCCCCTGCCTTGTTCTCCACCTGCCCTGTTGTTCTCCACCTGTTGTTCTCCACCTGCCTTGTTGCTCTCCACCTGCCCTGTTGTTGTTCTCCATCTGCCTTGTTCTCCACCTGCCCTGGTGTTCTCCACCTGCCTTGTTGCTCTCCACCTGCCTTGTTGCTCTCCACCTGCCTTGTTGCTCTCCACCTGCCTTGTTGTTGTTATCCACCTGCCCTGTTGTTCTCCACCTGCCCTGTTCTTGTTCTCCACCTGCCCTGTTCTCCACCTGCCCTGTTCTCCACCTGCCTTGTTCTCCACCTGCTCTGTTCTCCGCCTGCCCTGTTGTTCTCCCCCTGCCTTGTTGTTCTCCACCTGCCTTGTTCTCCACCTGCCTTGTTCTCCACCTGCCTTGTTGTTCTCCACCTGCCCTGTTGTTCTCCACCTGCCCTGTTGTTCTCCACCTGCCCTGTTGTTGTTCTCCACCTGCCCTGTTGTTGTTCTCCACCTGCCCTGTTGCTCTCCACCTGCCCTGTTGCTCTCCACCTGCCCTGTTGCTCTCCACCTGCCTTGTTGCTCTCCACCTGCCTTATTGTTATCCACCTGCCCTGTTGTTCTCCACCTGCCCTGTTCTTGTTCTCCACCTACCTTGTTCTCCACCTGCCCTGGCATTGTTCTCCACCAGCCCTGGTATTGTTCTCTACCTGCCCTGGTGTTGTTCTCCACTTGCCCTAGTGTTCTCCACCTGCGTTTTCTCCACCTGCCCTGGTGTTCTCCCCCTGCCCTGGTATTGTTCTACACCTACCCTGGTGTTCCACCTGCCCTGGTGTTGTTCTCCACCTACCCTAGTGGTGTTCTCCACCTACCCTAGTGGTGTTCTCCACCTACCCTAGTGGTCTCCACCTACCCTAGTGGTGTTCTCCACCTACCCTAGTGGTGTTCTCCACCTACCCTAGTGGTGTTCTCCACCTACCCTAGTGGTGTTCTCCACCTACCCTAGTGGTGTTCTCCACCTACCCTAGTGGTGTTCTCCACCTACCCTAGTGTTCTCCACCTACCCTAGTGGTGTTCTCCACCTACCCTAGTGGTGTTCTCCACCTACCCTAGTGGTGTTCTCCACCTACCCTAGTGGTGTTCTCCACCTACCCTAGTGGTGTTCTCCACCTGCCCTGTTGGTGTTTTTCTCCACCTGCCCTGGTGTTTTTCTCCACCTGCCCTGGTGTTTTTCTCCACCTGCCCTGGTGTTTTTCTCCACCTGCCCTGGTGGTGTTCTCCACCTGCCCTGGTGGTGTTCTCCACCTGCCCTGGTGTTGTTCTCCACCTGCCCTGGTGTTTTTCTCCACCTGCCCTGGTGGTGTTCTCCACCTGCCCTGGTGTTGTTCTCCACCTGCACTGTTGTTCTCCACCTGCCCTGGTGTTCTCCACCTGCCCTGGTGTTGTTCTCCACTTGCCCTGGTGTTGTTCTCCACCTGCCCTGTTCTCCACCTGCCCTGTTGTTGTTCTCCACCTGCCCTGGTGGTGTTCTCCACCTGCCCTGGTGGTGTTCTCCACCTGCCCTGGTGGTGTTCTCCACCTGCCCTGGTGGTGTTCTCCACCTACCCTGGTGGTGTTCTCCACCTGCCCTGGTGGTGTTCTCCACCTGCCCTGGTGGTGTTCTCCACCTGCCCTGGTGGTGTTCTCCACCTGCCCTGGTGGTGTTCTCCACCTGCCCTGATGGTGTTCTCCACCTGCCCTGGTGGTGTTCTCCACCTGCCCTGGTGGTGTTCTCCACCCGCCCTGGTGGTGTTCTCCACCCGCCCTGGTGGTGTTCTCCACCCGCCCTGGTGGAGCTCTCCACCCGCCCTGGTGGAGCTCTCCACCTGCCCTGGTGGAGCTCTCCACCCGCCCTGGTGGAGCTCTCCACCCGCCCTGGTGGAGCTCTCCACCCGCCCTGGTGGAGCTCTCCACCCGCCCTGGTGGAGTTCTCCACCTACGAGACTAGAAAACACACTTGACCTTATTTTCACAAATAATGAGGACCTGGTAAGAGACATAAGAATATAAAAAACAACTAATTCCGATCACAACCTAATCAAAGTCCAGACGTACATGCACAGGGGTCCTGATCAGCAAAATGCATTTACCTGTGAAGGTGTCTTCACAAAATACAACTTCAACAACAAGAACATCAACTTGGACCAGGTAAACCATGTCCTAAACGAAATATGTTGGGAAGATATCTTAAATGACATGGATCCAAACCAGTGCCTTGAAAGGATCAACTTCCTGGCAGCTGAAGCATGTTCTAGGCATATTCCCCTGAGAAAGAAGAATAGCAGGAGTAAACTGGAGAGAGAAAGACGCTCCCTCTACAGAAGACGACGAAGAGTCACTGAGCTCCTCAGGAGTGCTAGAATATCTGATACACGAAAGGAGGCGCTGACCAAGGAAGTGGGAACTATCGAACTTAATTTAAATGGCTCTTACAGGAACCAGGAGAGACAGGAGGAGCTTAAAGCTATTAGTGAAATTGAAAGAAATTCAAAATATTTCTTTTCCTATGCCAAAAACAAGGCAAATACCACATCTAGTATCGGGCCCTTACTCAGACAGGATGGAACTTACACAGATGACAACAAGGAAATGAGTGAAATATTGAAATCCCAGTACGACTCTGTTTAGTGAACCACTAATCAGTCTTAGGATCGACGACCCAAATGATTTCTTCATGAATGAGCCTCAAAACTCCATAAATGTATGCCAGATTTCCGACATTACCCTAATTCCGATAGATTTCGAAAAAGCCATTGACAACATGCCCATGCACTCAGCCCCGGGCCCAGACTCGTGGAACTCTGTTCTCATTAAGAACTGCAAGAAACCCCTCTTGCGTGCCCTAAGTACACTATGGAGGAGGAGCTTGGACATGGGTGACATTCCACACACTTAAAACAACGGATATAGCCCCACTCCATAAAGGTGGCAGCAAAGCATTAGCTAAGAACTATAGACCAATAGCTCTGACGTCCCACATAAAAATCTTTGAAAGAGTGCTAAGAAGCAGGATTGCAAATCACCTGGATTCCCAAAAGCTGCACAATCCAGGGCAACATGGGTTCAGGGCAGGTCGCTCCTGCCTCTCACAACTACTGGATCACTATGATATGGCCTTGGATGCACAGGAAGAAAATCAGAATGCAGATGTAATATACACATACTTTGCAAGAGCATTTGACAAATGCGATCATGGCGTAATAGCCCATAAAATACGTGCTAAAGGAATAACTGGGAAAGTGGGGAGATGGATCTTCAACTTCCTAACAAATCGAATACAAAGAGTAGTGGCCAACAGATTTAAATCGGAGGCTGCCATAGTGAAGAGCTCTGTTCCACAAGGCACAGTACTCGCCCCCATCTTATTCCTCATCCTCATATCAGACATAGACAGAGATATACATCACAGCACCGTATCATCCTTTGCGGATGATACTAGGATCTGCATGAGGCTGTCATCTGCTGAGGACGCGGTTAACCTCCAAGAAGATATAAACAAAGTTTTCCAATGGGCAACGGTAAACAATATGATGATCAATGAGGACAAATTCCAACTACTCCGTTATGGAAAACTGGAGGAGATAATAACTAGAACAGAATATACTACTGACTCCGGCCATACAATAGAGCGGAAAAATAATGTAAGAGACCTGGGAGTAGTAATGTTTGATGATCTCACTTTCAAGGATCACAACAGTGCCACGATCGCACGTGCAAAGAAAATGATAGGATGGATAATGAGAACGTTCAAAACGAGAGATGCCAAGCTAGTGATGATCCTTTTCAAATCACTTGTTCTCTCTAGGCTGGAATATTGCTGTACATTAACATCTCCATTCAAAGCAGGTGAAATCGCAGATCTAGAGAGTGTACAGAGATCCTTTACTGCACGTGTAAGTTCTGTCAAGCACCTTAGCTACTGGGAACGCTTGGAAGCACTTGACTTGTACTCGTTGGAACGCATGAGGGAGAGATATATCATAATCTACACTTGGAAAATCCTGGAAGAAATGGTCCCGAATCTGCACACAGAAATCACTCCCTACGAAAGTAAAAGACTGGGCAGGCGATGCAAAATGCCCCCAGTTAAAAGTAGGGGCGCCATTGGTACACTAAGGGAAAAACACCATAAGTGTCCGGGGCCCAAGACTGTTCAACAGCCTCCCATCAAGCATTAGGGGAATTGCCAATAAACCCCTGGCTGCCTTCAAGAGAGCTGGACAGATACCTCAAGTCAGTGCCGGATCAGCCGGGCTGTGGCTCGTACGTTGGACTGCGTGCGGCCAGCAGTAACAGCCTAGTTGATCAGGCCCTGATTCATCGGGAGGCCTGGTCATGGACCGGGCCGCGGGGGCGTTGATCCCCGGAATAACCTCCAGGTAACCTACCCTGATGTTCTCCTGTTTACTCAAGCATATGCTTGAGTGAGCTAGAATTCTTTTCCCTGACCTCCCCAGAATTATTAAAACGTAAATTTACACCTTCCCAACTTTCGCCTCGCTCCTAATCTAGTAAATTTTTTTACGGTTCAAACAAGTCCGAAGTGGTTTTCTCAGTCTTGCTCAGCTCTATTTTAAGCCATATTGGGTACATCAGGAGGGTGTCGCTACCATACTGTTTACCTTAATAGGGAGAACAAGCGCTAATTATGTTTCTTTCCTCTGTTATATGACATACGGGATGGGCTTTGTACATTAAATAATAAGATATGTTGGCTTGGAGAATAATTACAACCCCATGAGTGGAACACTTCACCATAAGCCTTGTAACGACGTTTCAGTCCTACCTGCACTATTGTTGAGTCAGGTCGTAAGGTTCCTCTCCTAGTGTGGGTTTTGGTTAATAAGCCTGAACTGGGAAACATCAGTTGGAAAATGAAGGATATTGTCAAGCTTTCCACTATATTACTGTGTTCAGCAGTTACGGGAATTTCAAAGGTTTCATTCCAACAAAGCCGGAGTTACTATTACTTAGTATTTATAATGTCTTTGATGGTATATATCCCCCCCTCCTACACACACACACACACACACACACACACACACACACACACACACACACACACACACACACACGAGTCCTTGGTTTACCCGAAGGTGTAGGGAGGCAAAAGCTAAGTGCAACAGAAAATGGAAAAGGTACAGGAGGCATAGGACCCAGGAAAACAAGGAGATTAGTAGAAGAGCCAGAAACGAGTATGCGCAGATAAGGAGGGAGGCCCAGAGACAGTATGAAAACGACATAGCATCGAAAGTCAAATCTGACCCGAAACTGCTGTATAGCCACATTAGGAAGAAGACAACAGTCAAGGACCAGGTGATAAGGCTGAGGAAAGAAGGTGGGGAACTCACAAGAAACGATCAAGAGGTATGTGAGGAGCTCAACACGAGATTTAAGGAAGTATTTACAGTAGAGACAGGAAGGACTCTGGGGGGACAGACCAGATGGGGACACCAACAAGGAATACACCAACAAGTGTTGGACGACATACATACAGATGAGGAGGAGGTGAAGAAACTGCTAAGGGACATCGATACCTCAAAGGCAATGGGACCGGACAACATCTCTCCATGGGTCCTTAGAGAGGGAGCAGATATGTTGTGCGTACCACTTACCACAATCTTCAACACATCCCTGGAAACTGGGCAACTACCTGAGGTATGGAAGACAGCAAATGTAGTTCCCATTTTCAAAAAAGGAGACAGAAAAGAGGCACTAAACTATAGACCTGTGTCATTGACGTGTATAGTATGCAAAATTATGGAGAAGATTATCAGGAGGAGAGTGGTGGAGCACCTGGAACGGAACAGGAGTATAAATGCCAACCAGCACGGATTCACGGAAGGCAAATCCTGTGTCACAAACCTTCTGGAGTTTTATGATAAAATAACAGAAGTAAGACAAGAGAGAGAGGGGTGGGTTGATTGCATCTTCTTGGACTGCAAGAAGGCCTTTGACACAGTTCCTCACAAGAGATTAGTGCAGAAGCTAGAGCATCAGGCGCATATAACAGGAAGGGCACTGCAATGGATCAGAGAATACCTGACAGGGAGGCAACAACGAGTCATGGTACGTAATGATGTATCACAGTGGGCACCTGTGACGAGCGGGGTCCCACAGGGGTCGGTCCTAGGACCAGTGCTATTTTTGGTATATGTGAACGACATGACGGAAGGGTTAGACTCAGAAGTGTCCCTGTTTGCAGATGATGTGAAGTTAATGAGGAGAATTAAATCTGATGAGGACCAGGCAGGACTTCAAAGAGACCTGGACAGACTGGACACCTGGTCCAGCAAATGGCTTCTCGAATTTAATCCTGCCAAATGCAAAGTCATGAAGATAGGGGAAGGGCACAGAAGACCACAGACAGAGTATAGGCTAGGTGGCCAAAGACTGCAAACCTCACTCAAGGAGAAAGATCTTGGGGTGAGTATAACACCGAGCATGTCTCCGGAAGCACACATCAATCAGATAACTGCTGCAGCATATGGGCGCCTGGCAAACCTGAGAACAGCATTCCGACACCTTAGTAAGGAATCATTCAAGACACTGTACACCGTGTATGTCAGGCCCATACTGGAGTATGCAGCACCTGTTTGGAACCCGCACTTGATAAAGCACGTCAAGAAACTAGAGAAAGTACAAAGGTTTGCAACAAGGTTAGTTCCAGAGCTAAGGGGAATGTCCTATGAAGAAAGATTAAGGGAAATCGGCCTGACGACACTGGAGGACAGGAGGGTCAGGGGAGACATGATAACGACATATAAAATACTGCGTGGAATAGACAAGGTGGACAAGGACAGGATGTTCCAGGGAGGGGACACAGAAACAAGAGGCCACAATTGGAAGTTGAAGACACAAATGAGTCAGAGAGATAGTAGGAAGTATTTCTTCAGTCATAGAGTTGTAAGGCAGTGGAATAGCCTAGAAAATGACGTAGTGGAGGCAGGAACCATACACAGTTTTAAGACGAGGTTTGATAAAGCTCATGGAGCGGGGAGAGAGAGGGTCTAGTAGCAACCGGTGAAGAGGCGGGGCCAGGAGCTAGGACTCGACCCCTGCAACCACAAATAGGTGAGTACAAATAGGTGAGTACGTACACACACACACACACACACACACACACACACACACACACACACACACACACACACACACACACACACACACACACACACACACACACACACACACACAGTCGGCCTGACGACACTGGAGACCAGGAGGGTCAGGGGAGACATGATAACGACATATAAAATACTGCGCGGAATAGACAAGGTGGACAAAGACAGGATGTTCCAGAGATGGGACACAGACACAAGAGGTCACAATTGGAAGTTGAAGACTCAGATGAATCGAAGGGATGTTAGGAAGTATTTCTTCAGTCATAGAGTAGTCAAGTCATGGAATAGTCTAGAAAGTGAAGTAGTGGAGGCGGGAACCATACATAGTTTTAAGGCGAGGTATGATAAAGCTCATGTAGCAGGGAGAGAGAGGACCTAGTAGCAATCAGTGAAGAGGCGGGGCCAGGAGCTATGACTCGACCCCTGCAACCACAAATAGGTGAGTACAAATAGGTGAGTACACACACACACACACACACACACACACACACACACACACACACACACACACACACACACACACACACGAGATATGCAGATATTTTAAAGGTATCAGTGGGAGAGAAAAATAATTAAATGGGTACAATAAGGGAACACAAAAAGGGGAACACTATCAACATTCGTAGCCCCAGATTATTCAACATCTTACCAGAGAATATCAGAAACACTGCTGGAACGAGTGTAGAAGTTTTCGAGAAAATTGGACAAGTATCTTCACCTGGTGCCAGATCAGCTAGACTGATGGCTGTGTGGGCAGCGGGCCTTCAGCAGCAACAGCCTGGTTGACTAGGCTAGCACCGGACTCCGAGAGCAATAAGACACTCAAAACTCATTAAAGGTAAAGGGCGTTCGTTGTGTGGGTGGAGGTGTTATGACATAGACTTGATAAATTAGACACATGTGCAACTCTTGGGTATCTTTATTGAGGAAACGTTTCGCCACACAGTGGCTTCATCAGTCCATACAAAGGAGAATCTTGAAGAACAGGAGGAGAATGAGGTAATCAGTCCCTCAACCTTGAGTCGATGTGGTCAGTCCATCAATCTTCAAGATTGATGGACTGACCACATCGACTCAAGGTTGAGGGACTGATTACCTCATTCTCCTCCTGTTCAAGATTCTCCTTTGTATGGACTGATGAAGCCACTGTGTGGCGAAACTTTTCCTCAATAAAGATACCCAAGAGTTGCACATGTGTCTAATTTATCAACATGTCGGTTCTCTGAACCATTCATGACATAGACTTGTAGATTGAAAGGAGGGACCTAACGGCTGTTATCCAGGATATGTCTTACAGGAAAAGTTGAAATCACGGCAAATCCCACAAAGCGTAGGCCTACCCGCCCACCCATTTCAGGCTATCCACCACCATTACATGCATGACAAAAGAAAAAGTTTCCACCCGGAGGCATGGCCTGGGACCGCGCCATGGGAGAGATTGCCCTCCAGAGCCGTTTCATGGCAAACATGTCACCAGGTGAACACAGTTAAGCAAACTATGAACATCACTTCACGAGTTCAGTGCCCCAAGTCACGATCCTGGCGCCTTTACTGTTTCTCATTCTTATAGCTAACATCGATGAAAACACTAGGTACAGCTTGTTTGCGAGAGACGCCAGAATAAGCAGGAAAGTCACCTCGGAAGAAGACGGGAAAATTTTCTAGCAGATATAAACAAAGGTTTCTAATAGTAAGATATATGATGATCCATGATGACACGTTCCAGCTTCTCAAATACAGGAATGTATAGCCACATAAGCCTCAAGATTAATACCAGTAAAAGTAAAGTGTACCAGAAATATATAAAATACCGACAAAGTGAAAGTTAAGACACATGTGCAACATCTGGATATCTTTATTGTAGACGTTTCGCCATCCAGTGGCTTTATCAGTACAGATTCTAGGACGTAATTAGAAGACAGAACTATATACAAAAGATGAGCTAATCAGTCCCTCAGCCTTGGAGTTAGTGTTCACAGCATCGTGGTGGTGGAGAACCTGGAGCCACACGTCCTTATCCACTGACGCCTATATAACCGTCAGTCTTCTTGCCTTTGCTTCAGGTTCTCCTCCACCACGATGCTGTGAACACTAACTCCAAGGCTGAGGGACTGATTACCTCATCTTTTGTATATAGTTCTACTGTCTTCCTATTATGTCCTAGAATCTGTACTGATAAAGCCACTGGATGGCGAAACGTCTACAATAAAGATATCCAGATGTTGCACATGTGTCTTAACTTTCAAAGTGTACCAGCAGATAAGTAAGTTAGGTTGTAAGATCTTGCGTTTGGGCTGTATCATGTAAATTTCTCCCTCTCTCCATTTTCCTCAACTTGTAACAAAATTACTGACATTGTTATTCCGTTTTCAGGTGAGTTGCATTAGGCGTGAGTGCTGCACTATCTTTGCAGGTAGGTCAGAGGCTTGTGCACACAGCTAGAAATGTCGAGGAACACTGCAGGTTTGTACAGGTGCACAGTATTCTTGGCAGGGAGTAAGAAAATTTAATCTGATCTTTAAAGAAGAAAAAAAGTCTTTGCTCTCTTTTTTTTTTTTTGTACATGCTTTAAGACGAGCAGATGTGTGTGCACGTGTGTGTAGCAGTATTATACAGGAAATATATTTAGATTTAGAAGATATTGTCAAAAATTAGAAAGAATATAGGAAAGCACTGGTCTGGCAATAGTTGTAGACTAAATATCATAATTAATGAAAATACATTAGATAACTTTACAAAGAGTTTAGACAAGTGGGTATGTAATGGTGCGAGACGCCAACACTCAGTTGAAACAATTAGTTCTACCTGGAGAGATGTGATCAATGGTTTTGAAAACCGACAAGTTGATGGACTGAACACATCGATTCCAGGCTGAGGGACTGATTACCTCAAACTACTTCTCTCCTTGCCCATTTCTACTTTGTATTGGAATGATGAAGCCACTGTGTGGCGAAACGTTTCCTTGATAAAGATGCCCATATCTTGCATAAGTGTTTCAATGTTCTACCTGGAGAGAGTTTCGGGGGTCAACACGCCCGGTCCATGACCAGGCCTTGCGGTGCATCAGGACCTGATTAAACAGGCTGTTACTGTACGAACCATAGCCCGACTGGTCAGGTACTGAGCAATTATGTAACCTTCATGGACAATGTTTGGACAGAAGCCTGATAGTGAGCAGCGGTGAGGTGAAGACCAAGTGAGGCATCAACGTTCTAAAAGTTTTCTGGCAAGGTGTTCATCTTAATTGTCGAAACTGTTGTTCTGGTTGAAGTAGTTAATGACGAGTGCTAATTCAATTACTCTCCTGAGTGCCATCCTTCCTGGCAATTAGTAGTGCCTCATTTTAATTTACTAAGTGACTGTGAGACTTACGATGTATTAAACAAGGTAATCTGTTCTGCTGGTGTATTTTTTATGCTGAAAGTTGTTTGTTGAGGTCTCGATATGTCGCCTACGTGCATTTTGTTAACTATATTTGTCTCCTGGTTCTCCTTACCAGGTTTGACAGGTACACGAACAGTAGTGGTTGGGTGAGAGTGGAGACCAGTAGACCTATTGCATTGCTACACTGTTATGTATTTCAGGAGGACATTATTTTGCTACGTCATTTTAAACTACCTGCTGCTAACCTATCACTTAGATACCTAATCTCTATACTACGGAAAAATGAATCCAATTAGAATTTACCCATCGTCACTGAATCATTTTATGGTGTTGATTAAGCAGCCTGGTCCTTAAAAACATGTTTTTCGACCTAGTACTATCGATCGACTTTACTGATTTTTTTGGCGTACATTGCTTGATGTGCTTAGTTCGAAACCGTACAATCTATGGTGCTTACGTCAGACTGTGTTCAGCATGTACTAACAGAGAGGCCAGGTCTGGGATCATGCCATAGAAACAATGATCCTAAAGCAATATTTTGATTTTGTCACATTTTAGTCTAGATAATTAGTGTTACTCGCCAACCTCAGACAGAAAAATGTACTATCTAACATAAATGCAGTACTATACTTAAGATAATAAGAGATGTGTGTAGCACTTTGGTGTCTTTATTTAGGATATCGAAAGTAAAAGTAATCTTTTTTACACAGTAGGCTTTAGTCGACAGCAGAAGCAATGGAGGAGTTAAGATGTGATTATTCTACCATCCTTCTTGTAGATAAATTAGACACTTGGGTTGCACAAGTGTTGCACATGTCTAATTTATCAACTTGTCGGTTCTCTGAACCATTCATCAACCTTCTTGTAGTAGTTTTGAGGTGGTCAGTCCCCTCAGCCTTGAGAAGCGTCCAGCTCCATTGTCTCTATCAGTGTGAAGTTTTAATGACCTCTGTATTCGACTAAAGACGCGTACTGGGTAGGCGATAGGTTTTGCAAATAGTATACTGAAATGTTGAATATGAAAATGGTATACAGTACCGACGTGTTGATAATTAAGACGCATGTGCAGCAGTTAGATATCGTTATTCCGAAACGTTTCGCCTACACAGTAGGCTTCTTCAGTCGGTACAGAGGAATTAACAGAAGCAGGTGAGTTGTGAAGACTATGTAATCAGTCCATTACCATTGAAGACGTAGTTTTTAGGTAGTCAGTCCGCAGCATGGAAAAATTTTGTTGCATAGTCTGGAACAATGTGAAGTTGAAACGACAGTATGGAGACTTGTATACTGTCAGATGATGAGATGTAGTCCACTAGTAGAAGAAAGAAGGTAATTATTAAGAGGTCAGGTTCCTCTCAGATTCATCCCTTCTCACTTTAAAAAGGTGTCCAGGTTGTTTTCTGTACCGAGTGAAGAAACCCAATGTGTAGGCGAAACGTTTCAGAATAGAGAGACCTAACTGTTGTACATGTCTTACTCGTCATACTAAAATGTTGCACGTGTCTTTTTCATCTTGTTGGTACTAAGCATCATTATTATAGGGTTATTTAATAAGCTTCACCCACTGGGGGGGGGCAAACATCTTGTAATTAAAAATCCTAAGTGTTGCTTTTGTTTTAGTCAACAGATTGTCATTATTGTCATGCATGTACTTCTAATAGCATATCTGTGGCTCTTTTACATCTTCAGCTGCCATCAGTGTCCCCTATTTTCCTGTCAGTCTCTCTTTCTCTTTCTTACACAGGGTTTGACAAAGTTAGGTTAAGGATCCCTAGCTTTATTGACAAGCTATTTACAGGTTAAGGATTCCTAACTTTATTGGCAAGCTAAGAGCTAGGGAACAGGATGAAGTTGGAGCCATCTGTGGGCCAGCATTTTCATCTGATCAACTGACTTTATCTCGTTGACATCATAATGCTGTACGAATGTGTTCCACACTCGAGTCATCCTGGGGATGAATGATCTCAGATGAAGTGATGTTCTGGAGAAGGGTACAACCAGAGTGACGTTGCTGCTTTCTGCCCGTCTTGTGGTATAGAAGCTTGCTTCAGGCTGTCTTTGAAGTGGATCCAAGCGTGGTACTTTGACAATATTGGCCTTGTACATAACAGTAAGGCCACCCATATCCCTCCTGTGTTGAAGGCTCTGCTGAAATGACAGACCTATCCAGGATTTCTCTCTCTCTCTCTCTCTCTCTCTCTCTCTCTCTCTCTCTGTCTCTGTCTCTGTCTCTGTCTCTGTCTGTCTCTGTCTCTGTCTCTGTCTCTGTCTCTGTCTCTGTCTCTCTCTCTGTCTCTGTCTCTCTCTCTGTCTCTCTCTCTCTGTCTCTGTCTCTCTCTCTCTCTCTCTCTCTCTCTCTCTCTCTCTCTCTCTCTCTCTCTCTCTCTCTCTCTCTCTCTCTCTGTCTCTCTCTGTCTCTCTCTGTCTCTGTCTCTGTCTCTCTCTCTCTTTCTCTGTCTGTCTCTGTCTTATCTGCTGCAACTTCCTGAACATTTCGTATGCCATTATCAGGTTTTCCCTGGTCCTCCTATATTCTCGAGTCTTCTTGGAAGAATCCCAATACATCACAATCTCTAAACGGACGTTGCGAAGACATTTAACAGATGTTATTAACAGGTGTAAAAGTAAAAGCAGATAACTGGATTAGAATATAACAGAGAACACTGTAATAGTAGTAAGCGATGTAGAATCTAGTTAGTGTAAAAAGCTCAGTACTACAAGGCACTGTCCTGGCACCTTTTTGTTCATCCTTGTTACATAGATAAAAATACAAACCATATTTTTGTATCTGCGAATAACACAAAAATTAGCATTAGTCTCCTCACGAGAGGACGCTAAAAAACTGTAATAAGATATGAACAGTCTTCCAGAGGACAGAAAATGTATTCTCTGGAAGCAAATGCCAGTTGCTCAGATGTTCCTCAAAAATGAGGAACTCGGAAGAGGAACGGCATAGCCAACACAGGAGGGTCACTCCTATAGAAAGAGCTGGGTCTAATAATGTCATCTGGTCTATCTTTTAAAGAATGTTGTAAAACAAATGCTGTGAAAGCCAGGAAAATGATATGGCGGATAATGGTAATTTTCAAGACGAGAGAATGCCAGTGACAACGATATTCAAATCATTCGTACACACACACATTTAGAATACTGCTCACTGTTGACATCTCCGTTCAAGACAGGAGAGGTAGAATTTACTGCCTACATAGAATCAATAAAGGATTCAAATTATTGGAAACTCCTCAAAAAACTGGAATGTACAATGGAAAGAAAACAAGATATATACGTGATACGACATGGAAGATACTGAAAGTCATTGTCTCAAATATGAACACAACCATGACAACATACTGGAGTAATATATCAGTGGTCTTTGTATGTAATTCTGCTAGGCTGAGGGACTGATTACCTCCTCTCATAAAGTCTTCTGTTTGTCCCTGTATAATATTGATAAAGCCACTGATCGGTGAAACGTCTACCAAATAAATACCTATGTGTTGCACACATCTGACTCTTTAACGTATTGGAATTAGTGTTAAGGGAGGTAGTATAAAATAGACCAAATGAAAAGCAGGGAAGCGTGAGCACAACACGAGAACACTTAACAAACTGCTTAGTTTGGATGTGACTTCCCTCTTCACAAAAGTACCTACCAAAAAAGCCATCGAGGTTCTACGACGTAAAGTCAATCAGGACCTTAATCTTCCTCTACCTCCCGGAGATTTTGTTGACCTGATTGAACTGTGTTAATTTCAACTGTTTTTCTTTCAATAACAAGCTCTACAATCAAACCTACGGCATGGGAATGGGGTCCACCATCAGTGCCATCCTAGCCAACTTATACATGGAACACCTAGAGTCCGAACACTTCGCCAACATCATCCCTTCAAGCGTCACTTGGTTACGTTACGTGGACGACGTCCTCGTAATAACTCCCAAACGTTTTGATGTACGGAATCTTCAGGCAAGGCTCAACGCAGTTGAACCGGCGATCCAGTTTACACTAGAAGAAGAGTCCAGTGACAAGCTACCTTTCCTCGACGTCCTCATTCACAAAGTAGACAACAACCTAAGATTTCAAGTTTATCGGAAACCCACCAATAAAAATGATCTCTCACACTTCTATTCCAGTCAAGATACCAAGACCAAAAGAGGCATCATCATCGGGTTTTTCCTAAGAGCATACCGAATTTGTAGTCCTGAGTTTCTTGACGAGGAATGTACATACATTCACCAAACATTCACTGAGTTACATTTTCCTTTTTTTTTCATCAAAGACTGCAAGAAAAGAGCTCTTCAGATCATTAATTCTCCACGCATCAACACCACTCCCAACAAAGTTATAATTCTTCCCAACATCCAGGTTGCACTAAACGTCTCAAAAGTACTTTCACAAGCTAACACCAGAGTCACCATCGCTTCTAGCACTTCAATAAAGGATCTAACCAGGACAAAATCCAAGCATCACGAACCAGTCAATGCAGAGAGTTTACACTATACCCTGTGGAGGCTGTGACAAGATTTACGTAGGTGAAACAGCAAGAAACCTCGACACCCGCCTCAATGAACACATTTACGCATGTAGGAATGATAACTTGAACAACGCCTGTGTACAACACCGAAATTCCACCAATCATCTCATGAAATTCAGAGACGCCCAATTAGTGATCAAAGAAACTAATCTCCGCAGACGCAAGTGCCTCGAATCAGCACTGATCGCTGTTTCGAATACAATTAAACAAAACAACGGCAGCTTCACCATCTCCCAAGTCTTAGCAAGAATCCTACTGAAAACGGTAAACCCTGCCATCACATAGTCTCTCCTGTTATACTACACAAAGCACATTACAGAGAGTGAACACTGCAACAACCTGCCTCTTTCCAGTCTATATTTGTCCAACCTATTTTTATGTTACCCAAGTAATAGCTTTTATATCCTTTTACTCATGTACGAATTAATTGCGCTACCATATTGTATTACTTTTGTCACTACTACTACCACTAGTGAACATCGAAATGGTACCTCACTAGTAATGCACCTCACTCTGAGCCTTTATATACCCTCTGTGTCCATGTATTGTTTGTAATGGCTTGATAAAGCTCCTGGAGAGCGAAACGTTGCCACAATAAAATGTCACATTAGTTGCACTTGTGTCCTTTTACTTTACATATGCCAATGTTTTTGAAATTTTGTAGTTTCCAGTGTTGCGTTCTAGTGTCGGTGACGGCGATTAGTGAGGCTTCTAGGCACCGTCGGCGTCTGAGGTCTGGTTCAGTGAGAACGAGTTGTGCCTCATTCCAGTTCATCAAATGCCCCGTGGAGTCTGTGGAGGACACAGGCGTACCCTACATCGTCTCTGTTAGAGGCATTTCGATGCCTCTAAATACACGAGTGGGTGCGGGTGCGTGTGAGTTGGACCTGACTAGCTTGTGCTTCTAGGTCAGATGCCGTGCTCCTTCCTTAAGTGAATGTGACCTGACCTGACTAGGTTAGGCTTAAGCCGGTGGGAGACTTGGACCTGCCTCGCATAGGCCAGTAGGCCTGCCGCAGTGTTCCTTGTTCTTATGTCTCGTGTACCCGCGGCCACGTCCATGCACGTGAACCCGCCATTAACACTTCAAGAGATTTCAAGAACAACTCCCCAGTCACTACCTTCGAAAGTTGCCTTGAAGCTGAAGAGGGGCTCATGATCCATGAAATTGGAGCTTTTCTTCCCTTTCTCATCAAACCAGGTCAACCCCACTTTTCACATTCCCATTCTGTGTATTTTAATTAAAGATTCATTCTTCCCCGTGAAAATTATAACTAATATTTATTGCCAGTTGAATGACTTGTGAAGTGTGTATGCCTAGGCACGTGAACCTAAACAGTTGGCGGTGAGGTAAGGTAGGTGCTGGATTAATCGTTCACCTGCTGCTGCAACCCTCAAATTACAGGTAATGCCCCACGCTCACACTAGTAATTACATGACTCGTCGCCCACTCACCTGTCTCCCGGCATGTCCAGGTAGGTGTGGAGCTTAGCTTCAAGGACACCACCACACTGCCGACACTACGCCAGACCTTTATTCAAAAATAACATTTCGCCCGCATAGGTTCTGCCATATTTGTTGGATATCTTGCCATTACAATACAAGGCCACACCTTGTACGCCTTTTTTTTTTGGACTATCACTATTAGTGAGTCTATCACATAGTGGAACACTTATTGGGTGCGCCTACTATAATAGTTACATGGTGGGAACTCCCGTAGTTTGATGATGCCACAATAAAAATGTCACATTATAATACTGTTGGTAGAATTACCAACAATATGTGAAGTAGATGAATGGTTCAGAGAACCGACATGTTGAATTAGATACATGTGCAACTCTTGGATATCTTTATTGAGGAAACGTTTCGCCACACAGTGGCTGCATCAGTCCATACGAAGGAGAAACTTGAAGAACAGGAGGAGAATGAGGTAATCAGTCCCTCAGCCTTGAGTCGATGTGGTCAGTCCATTCAGTATTCTATTCAAGATTAATGGACTGACCACATCGACTCAAGGCTGAAGGACTGATTACCTCATTCTCCTCCTGTTCTTCAAGTTTCTCCTTCGTATGGACTGATGCAGCCACTGTGTGGCGAAACGTTTCCTCAATAAAGATATCCAAGAGTTTAGATTATGCTGCACAGTTTTGGTCACCGTATTACAGAATGGATATAAATTCTCTGGAAAATGTACAAAGGAGGATGACAAAGTTGATCCCATGTATCAGAAACCTTCCCTATGAGGATAGACTAAGGGCCCTGAAACTGCACTCTCTAGAAAGACGTAGAATTAGGGGGGATATGATTGAGGTGTATAAATGGAAGACAGGAATAAATAAAGGGGATGTAAATAGTGTGCTGAAAATATCTAGCCTAGACAGGACTCGCAGCAATGGTTTTAAGTTGGAAAAATTCAGATTCAGGAAGGATATAGGAAAGTACTGGTTTGGTAATAGAGTTGTGGATGAGTGGAACAAACTCCCAAGTACCGTTATAGAGGCCAGAACGTTGTGTAGCTTTAAAAATAGGTTGGATAAATACATGAGCGTGTTTGATAGGAGTGAATGGAGACAAATGGTTTTTAATACTTGACGTGCTGTTGGAGTGTGAGCAAAGTAACATTTATGAAGGGATTCAGGGAAACCGGCAGGCCGGACTTGAGTCCTGGAGATGGGAAGTACAGTGCCTGCACTCTGAAGGAGGGGTGTTAATGTTGCAGTTTAAAAACTGTAGTGTAAAGCACCCTTCTGGCAAGACAGTGATGGAGTGAATGATGGTGAAAGTTTTTCTTTTTCGGGCCACCCTGCCTTGGTGGGAATCGGCCGGTGTGATAATAAAAAAAATAAAAAATACATGAGTAGATGTGGGTGGGTGTGAGTTAGACCTGATAGCTTGTGCTACCAGGTCGGTTGCCGTGTTCCTCCCTTAAGTCAATGTGACCTGACCTGACTAGGTTGGGTGCATTGGCTTAAGCCGGTAGGAGACTTGGACCTGCCTCGCATGGGCCAGTAGGCCTTCTGCAGTGTTCCTTCGTTCTTATGTTCTTATGTTCTTAAACGGACACAAGCGCAACTAATGTTACATTTTATTGTGGCAACGTTTCGCTCTCCAGGAGCTTTGTCAACAGTTTGACAAAGCTCCTGGAGAGCGAAACGTTGCCACAATAAAATGTAACATTAGTTGCACTTGTGTCCTTTTATTTTACATGTGTCCATTCTGTTTCTTCAGCTTCACATTGTAAGCTGGTTGTGAGATATATTCTCTCATAATTGATCATATGAGTGAGCTCCGTGTTAGACGATTTTCCCCCTGACAGATAGCCTAACAACCTAACTTTCAGCTCTGGGGTAAATTGTTATAAACCTAATTAAAATAGATCAAAGTTCTTACAAATGTGGCAGCAGCTTCTCTTCTTTACGTATACATGTTTGGTGAAGATAGGTCAGCAGTATGACGCCAGATCTTCTGTGAAGGACTCGTGATGTCCCGGAATGCTTGCGTATGCCTTTGAAGGGTATTGAGTGTTTCTACTGCAGCCTGGGCCAGACTTGTCTGGGTAAGACACATATGCAACAGTTAGGTATCTTTATTTCGAAACGTTTCGCCTACACAGTAGGCTTCTTCAGTCGAGTACAGAAAAGTTGATAGAAGCAGAAGAGACTTGAAGACGATGTAATCAGTCCATCATCCTTAAAGTTTTGAGGTGGTCAGTCCCTCAGTCTGGAGAAGAGCATTGTTCCGAAGTCTGAAACAATATGTCCTTGTTTCAGACTTCGGAACAATTCTCTTCTCCAGACTGAGGGACTGACCACCTCAAAACTTTAAGGATGATGGACTGATTACATCGTCTTCAAGTCTCTTCTGCTTCTATCAACTTTTCTGTACTCGACTGAAGAAGCCTACTGTGTAGGCGAAACGTTTCGTAATAAAGATACCTAACTGTTGCATATGTCTTACCTAACAACCTGTCGGTATTTTATACCATTTTAATGTTCATTACGTATACATGTTTGGTGAAGATAGGTCAGCAATATGACGCCAGATCTTCTGTGAAGGACTCGTGATGTCCCGGTATGCTTGCGTATGCCTTTGAAGGGTATTGAGTGTTTCTACTGCAGCCTGGGCCAGGCTTGTCTGGTTTATCTGGTCAATCAGACTGTTGCTGTTAGCGGCCCACTGGCCCACATAACCTTCATGGTCTGGTTGATTTGCTGAAGTTACATGGTGCTGTGGGGGGGGGATGTGGGGTTGTGATGAGAGGTATATTTTGGGGAGGAAGAAGGTGCGTGTGCACTCGTCTGTTTCCTGGCTTCAAGGCTTTCTAACACCCGACCTAGAGATACAGGCGCCTCATTTTCTCAGATGGAAATGTGAGGTAGCTGGCCGCCAGCAGCAACAGCCTGGTTGACCAGGTGAGCACCAACCAAGCCTGGCCCATGATTGGGTTGCAGGAGTAGGAAAATTCTCGAAATCCATTAAGTGTATATCATTGGTAAGAGGGATCATAAACTGCCATTCCTGCTGAACGAGACGGGTACTTACCACGACCAGAGGGCAACTCTGTGTCCGGGTCACTTCGGAGAAGATTCCCGGAACCTTAAACTCGTAAAAAAAAAAAACAGGTAAAACTAGTATTATATTATTGCTTCTTTGACCAGTCATAACTATCTCGCGCGAGCTGCGGTGATGTAATTATTTGACGAGGCGCTGGTGTATTGTGTTAGCAGGAAGCGTTAGTGGGAGGACGTGTTGGAGTAATAGAGGAAAGGTGTATTGTCAGCGTGGGTCAGTGATGGTGAAGGACGTAGTATTGTGTTGAGTAGACAAGGTCCACACCCTCCTCCCCTCCCTGGAGAACCACCCACTCCCATCCCACCATCACAACTCTGGTTTCCTACCTCCACCCCCACCAATGAACCACTACCTAACCCCCGTCTCAGGTGCGTTACCCCTACCAACCCCAACCTGTGAGCTCCCACCCTCCCGCAGGTGAGTCCACCGCTGCCGGGGTAGGATGGATGTTCACGTCGTGTCATCTTCAAGGATGTTGCTGTACAGGAATGGTATACAATACCGACAAGATGAAAACTGAGACATGTGCAACATCTGGGTATCTTTATTTTAGACGTTTCTCCATCCAGTGGCTTTATCAATACAGATTCTAGAACATAATTAGAAGACAGAACTATATACAAAAGATGAGGTAATCAGTCCCTCAGCCTTGGAGGTGGTGTGAAGAGCACCGTAGTTCTACTGTCTTCTAATTATGTCCTAGAATCTGTATTGATAGTCACTGGATGGCGAAACGTCTACAATAAAGATACCCAGATGTTGCACATGTGTGTCAGTTTTCATTAAGGATGTTGCTGTCTTGTGCTCTCTCTTTCTCTGTCTCTCTCTCTTTCTCTCTGTCTCTCTCTGTCTCTCTCTCTCTCTCTCTCTCTCTCTCTCTCTCTCTCTCTCTCTCTCTCTCTCTCTCTCTCTCTCTCTCTCTCTCTCTCTCTCTCTCTGTCTCTGTCTCTCTGTCTCTCTGTCTCTCTGTCTCTCTCTCTGTCTCTCTGTCTCTGTGTCTCTGTCTCTGTCTCTCTGTCTCTGTCTCTGTGTCTCGCTCTCTCGCGCGCGTGTACACTTACTAATCTAGTTGTACTTACCTAGTTGTGGTTGCAAGGGTCGAGTCACAGCTCCTGGCCCTGCCTCTTTGCTGGTCGCTACTAGGTCACTCTTCCTGCTCCATAAGCTTTATTAGACTATTCTACTTCTGACAACTCTGTGACTGAAGAAATACTTCTAGCATCATTTGTGATTCATCAAAGTCTTCAGCTTTCAGCTTTCAACTGTGACCCCTTGTTGTGTCTCATCTCTGGAACAGCCTGTCCATGTCCACCTTGTCGTTTCCTTTTAGTATTTTATATGTCGTTATCATATGCCCCCTCTCCTGTCCTCCAGTGTCGTCAGGTCGATTTCCATTAACCTCTCCTCGTAGGACATGCCCCTTAGCTCCGGGGCTAGTCTAGTTTCCTTATGTGCTTAGCAAGGTGTGGGTTCCAAACTGGTGCCGCATACTCCAATATGGGCCTAACGTACACGGTGTACAGGGTCCTGAACGATTCTTTATTAAGATGTCGGAATGCTGTTCTTAGGTTTGCTAGGTGCCCGTATGCTGCAGCAGTTATTTGGTTGATGTGCGCCTCGTGAGATGTGCCCGGTGTTATACTCACTCCAAGATCCTTTTACTTGAGTGAGGATTGTAGTCTCTGGCCCCTTAGACTGTACTCCGTCTGCGGTCTTCTTTGCCCTAACTGATGGCCCCGTTCAAAGCAGGAGAAATATCAGAGCTGAAAAAGATACAAAGATCGTTTACGGCTCGCATTGAGCCAGTAAAGCACCTAAATTACTGGGAACTCCTTCAAGTCTTGAACATGTACGCATATACCTGAAAAGTACTCGAGGGCTTGGTCCCAAATCTGCACACTGCATAACAATATACGGGAGCGAGAAATATGGGAGGAAGTGTAAAATAAACCCAATGAAGAGCAGGGGTGCGGTGGGGACAATAAGGGAACACTGTATCAACATCCGGGGTCCCAGACTATTCAACATCTTACCAGAAGCTATCAGAAACACGGCTGGAACAAGTGTAAAAGCCTTCAAGAGGAAACTGCACAAGTATCTACACCAGATACCATATCAACCAGGCTGTGATGGATATGTGGGCAAGCAGGCCTCCAACAGCAACAGCTTGGTTGACCAGGCAAGCACCAGACGAGCCTGGCCTATGGCCGGGCTCCGAGAGTAGTGAAACTCTTGAAACTTTTCAAAGGTATATCAAAGGCTTCTCAATCTTCATGACTTTGCACTTGGTGGGGTTGAACTCCAGGAGCCAGTTGCTAGACCAGGCCTGTCCAGATCCTTTTGTAGTTCTGTCTGGTCCCCGTCCGATTGAATTCTTTTCATCAACTTCACATCATCTGCAAACAGGGACACTTCTGAGTCTGTTCATTCCGTCATGTCGTTCACAAATACAAGAAACAGCACTGGTCCTAGGACTGGTCCCTGTGGAACCCCGCTCGTCACACGTGCCCACTCTGACACTTCGCCACGTACCATGACTCGCTGTTGTCTTCCTAACGGGTATTCCCTGATCCACTGCAGTGCCTTCCCTGTTATCCCTGCCTGGTCCTCTAGCTTTTGCCCTAATCTCTCGTGTGGAACTGTGTCAAACGCCTTAGTCCAAGAAAATGCAATCTACTCCACCCCTTTCTGACCTTGTTGCTGTCACCGTGTGTGTGTGTACTCACCTAATTGTGGTTGTGTGTGTGTGTGTGTGTGTGTGTGTGTGTGTGTGTGTGTGTGTGTGTGTGTGTGTGTGTACATTTGCTCGCGCACGTACTCACATACATGGCAGTTGTCACTCAGGTGCTGGCGGATCCTGTCAACGAGTTGCACATTACTGTATGTCACTGTGATGGTCACTCAGGAGTAAGTTAAGGTCCCAAGGTAAACTGAAGTTTAAGACTCTCTTCTAGAGGCTTTTGAACTTCGAGTGATATTCCTGATGCTGTCATCATAGCCACCATTAAAAACTAGGTATCAGACCTTTCAACCTTTCGCACATACACAGCAATGTTCTTGACATAATCTACAAATACCAGATGTGGACCACGATATACGTTGAACTGCAAGGCGATCGAGAATGCGTCAACATGAGAGCACAGTCTGACATAACACTAACTCCACTGGACTTTGAAAAAGCCGTTGACAACATGCCCACGCACTCTGGCCCAGACTCATGGAACTCCATGTTCATCAAAAACTGCAAGAAACCCCCTTGTGCAAGAAAGGTATAAAATACCGACAATATGAAAGTTAAGACACATGTGCAACATCTGGATATCTTTATTGTAGTAGACGTTTCGCCATCCAGTGGCTTTATCAATACAGATTCTAGGACATAATAGGAAGACAGTAGAACTATATACAAAAGATGAGGTAATCAGTCCCTCGGCCTTGGAGTTAGTGTTCACAGCATCGTGGTGGAGGAGAGTCTGGAGACTCTCCAGACTCTCCAGACTCTCCTCCACCACGATGCTGTGAACACTAACTCCAAGGCCGAGGGACTGATTACCTCATCTTTTGTATATAGTTCTACTGTCTTCCTATTATGTCCTAGAATCTGTATTGATAAAGCCACTGGATGGCGAAACGTCTACTACAATAAAGATATCCAGATGTTGCACATGTGTCTTAACTTTCATAAGAAACCCCCTTTTCGTGCCTTAATTGTGCTATGGACAGGGACCTAAAAACGAGTATAACGTCACTCCATTAAGGTGGCAGCAAAGCAATAGGAAAGAATTATGTACCGATAGCTCTAACGTCCCACATCATAAAAATCTCCAAGTGGTTGGCAATGGTTTTAGAGCAAGTCGTTCTTGCCTGTCGCAACTACTGGATGCACTGGAGGACAAATAATTCAGATGTAGTATACACAGACTTTGCAAAAAACCTTTGACAAGTGCATTCATAGTGTAATGGCTCACAAATGTGTGCTAATCTTCAACTTTCTAACCAATAGAACAGAGCAAGGATCACCAGAGTGAAGTCGGAGGCTGTCACAGCGAAAAGCTCTGTTCCACAAGGTACAGCACTCGCCCCTATTCTGTTCCTCATTCTCGTATCAGTCAGAGATGTAAACCACCGTATCTTTTTCAGGCGAGACTAGAATCTGTATGAGAGTGTCATCCATTGAGGACATAGTAAATCTCCAAGAGAATATAAAAGTTTTCGAATGAGCATCGGAAAACAATGATGTTCAGTGAGGACAAAGTTCAGTTACTCCCTTATGAAAAACTGATGAAATAATAGCTAGAACAGTGTACTACAAACTCGAACCAGACAATAGAGCGAAAAATTAATGTGAAGGATTTGTGAATGTTAGTTACATTGTTGTGATCCTTGAAGGTGAGATTTTCTTACATCATATCTGCAAGGAAAATGATAGGATCGCTGATGAGAACTGTCAAAACAAAGGATGGCAGGGTAATGATTGTCCTTCTTAAATCACTTTTTCTCTACTCTGAAACACTGTTGTGCACTAACAGCTCCCTTCAAGGTAGGTGAAATCAGACATAGAGAATGTAAAGAGAACCTTTACTGCACGTATAAGTTCGGTCAAGCACTGTAATTTCTGGGAACGTTTGGAGTCACTTGACCTGTACTCACAGGAGCGCAGGCGAGAGAGATCATAATCTACACATGGTAAAAGTACAAGGTAAATGGTCAAAGTCGGACTGAAACGTCGTCGTAAGCTCCTCTTTCCTATGTGCAGGTTGTGTGTGTATTGCTCCAGTCACGATATTGTGCCTTTTTGTAATTTCTCGAGGGATTGGTCCCAAATATGCACACGGAAATCACTCCCTGCGAAAGCACAAGACTAGACTAGGTAGACAGTGCAACATATTCTCAGTGAAAAGCATAGGCGCCCTGAGTACACTAAGACAAAACACAAGAAGTGTTCAGGGCCCAAAACTGTTCAGGAGCCTCCCACTGTGCATAAGGGGAATTGCCAATAGACCCCTGGCTTCCTTCAAAAGGGTCAGTACCCGACCAGTTAGGCTGTGGTTCATACGCGAGATTAAGTACAGCCAGCAGTAACAGCTTGGTTGATCAGGCCCTAATCCACCGGAAAGCCTGGTTATAGATTGGGCAGCAGGGGTGTTGAAACCCCCTTCCCCCCGGAACGACCTCCAGGTAGGTAGACTTGGGTTTTCTTATCCTCGTGTCTCATTTGTCATCAAACATTGATGAAGGAACTGGTATAAGTTCGTGCATCAGTACATATTTGATGTCTCTCAAGCTTTCTAGAGCACCATATATTGATGCGTCAGCTTTCAATCCACTTGACTGGATATTTGTCGCTCCTGACTGTCGACATGCATTCTCTGTGGTACATTAGACAAATAACCCGCACAATGGAGACTGACACTTATGACGACCATTAACTAGTCATACAATGTGACTAGTTGAAAGTCCAAGTCCGACCGAAAGGTCGCAAGTTTGTTTCCTATGTGCGGGTTATTTGTGTATTGTGCCGTTTTATTCTCTGCGGTAGGTTACAATGACCGTACAAAGAATGTGAAGTTCCTTCTACTCGCAAGCGTACTCCTTGAACCCATTCGCCATTCCTTATTTTGTAGGCATTAATAACATCCTTGAAGGTGTCTTGATGTTGCTCCGTCAACAGTTCGATAATGACCAACACTTAAATCAATCTGGATATCGTGGATCGGGTATCAGTGAGATTTTCTTCAACAGATGATTTTTTAATGAACCTGGTCAGTGTTTGACCTACGCTGACGCTTGACATCATTGAAGAGTTTTCTTCAGGCGATCCAACTGACATTTGATATGGAGTTTAGGTGTTTACGTTGGCGCTTACGTTGGCGCAGTCTTTGTGTACATAAAGTTCAGATGCCAAAGTGTCTTCTGGTATGTCAGTTTCCAGGTACAGTTGATTGCCGCTCTGTATGTTGCCTTCCCTAATTGACTTCCGCCTGTCAACTTGACAGATTGAAGCCAATTAGGCCTGAGGATTGTTTGCTGCCATGGAAATTCAAATATATTCTGGAGAATACATACGATATGTGGAGTATTTGATTCAATCAAAATCTGTCAATAAATAAAAACATTCTATATCTACACTACCGCCACCACCACCGTCACCACCACCACCACCGTCACCACCACCACCGTCACCACCACCGTCACCACCACCACCACCGTCACCACCACCGTCACCACCACCACCGTCACCGTCACCACCACCACCGTCACCACCACAACCGTCACCACCACCAGTACCACCACCGTCACCACCACCAGTACCACCACCGTCACCACCACCAGTACCACCACCGTCACCACCACCACCGTCACCACCACCACCGTCACCACCACCACCACCGTCACCACCACCACCGTCACCGTCACCACCGTCACCACCACAACCCTCACCACCACCAGCACCAACACCCTCACCACCACCACCACCGTCACCACCACCACCACCACCACCGTCACCACCACCACCGTCACCACCACCACCGTCACCACCACAACCGTCACCACCACCAGTACCACCACCGTCACCACCACCACCGTCACCACCACCACCGTCACCACCACCACCGTCACCACCACCACCACCGTCACCACCACCACCACCGTCACCACCACCACCACCGTCACCACCACCACCGTCACCACCACCAGTACCACCACCGTCACCACCAGTACCACCACCGTCACCACCACCACCACCACCGTCACCACCACCGTCACCAGCACCAGTACCACCACCGTCACCACCACCAGTACCACCACCGTCACCACCACCACCACCACCGTCACCACCACCACCACCACCGTCACCACCACCACCACCACCGTCACCACCACCACCGTCACCACCACCACCGTCACCACCACCACCGTCACCACCACCACCACCGTCACCACCACCACCACCGTCACCACCACCGTCACCACCACCACCGTCACCACCACCACCACCGTCACCACCACCGTCGTCACCACCACCACCGTCACCACCACCGTCGTCACCACCACCACCGTCACCACCACCACCGTCACCACCACCACCGTCACCACCGTCACCACCACCGTCACCACCACCACCGTTACCACCACCGTCACCACCACCACCACCACCGTCACCACCACCACCACCACCGTCACCACCACCACCACCACCGTCACCACCACCACCACCACCACCACCACCACCACCACCACCACCGTCACCACCACCACCACCGTCGTCACCACCACCACCACCGTCGTCACCACCACCACCGTCGTCACCACCCACCACCACCACCACAGTCTGGAATGTTTCTTGCCTACAGTAGTTTAGTTAATATAAAGTCTGCAGGTTCATAAACCAGCGAAATTGAAAATACAGGCAGATTCCAAATAGTGTCTTTTGTAAGTAAATAAAAAACAAGAAGAGTTACTTGGGAGTATTATAATATGTAGTTGTTAGTCTTGGACTCTTACACACGCTACTCCAGGTAATTATATTAAACATTAATTGCATAATTACCACCGCAAATTGTGAATATATTGTGAATAACATTTTACTATAATATTGAGACGCATCTCACTATAGCAGGCGTCGCAATATTGAGACGCATCTCACTATAGCAGGCGTCGCAATATTGAGATGCATCTCACTATAGCAGGCGTCGCAATATTGAGACGCATCTCACTATAGCAGGCGTCGCAATATTGAGACGCATCTCACTATAGCAGGCGTCGCAATATTGAGACGCATCTCACTATAGCAGGCGTCGCAATATTGAGACGCATCTCACTATAGCAGGCGTCGCAATATTGAGACGCATCTCACTATAGCAGGCGTCGCAATATTGAGACGCATCTCACTATAGCAGGCGTCGCAATATTGAGACGCATCTCACTATAGCAGGCGTCGCAATATTGAGACGCATCTCACTATAGCAGGCGTCGCAATATTGAGACGCATCTCACTACAGCAGGCGTCGCAATATTGAGACGCATCTCACTATAGCAGGCTTCGCAATATTGAGACGCATCTCACTATAGCAGGCGTCGTAATATTGAGACGCATCTCACTATAGCAGGCGTCGCAATATTGAGACGCATCTCACTATAGCAGGCTTCGCAATATTGAGACGCATCTCAACATAGCAGGCGTCGCAATATTGAGACGTATCTCAACATAGCAGGCGTCACAATATTGAGACGCATCTCACCATATCAGGCGTCGCAATATTGAGACGCATCTCACCATAGCAGGCGTCGCAATATTGAGACGCATCTGAACATAGCAGGCGTCGCAATATTGAGACGCATCTCAACATAGCAGGCGTCGCAATATTGAGACGCATCTCACTATAGCAGGCGTCGCAATATTGAGACGCATCTCAACATAGGCGTCGCAATATTGAGACGCATCTCAATATAGCAGGCGTCGCAATATTGAGACGCATCTCACTATAGCAGGCGTCGCAATATTGAGACGCATCTCACTATAGCAGGCGTCGCAATATTGAGACGCATCTCAACATAGGCGTCACAATGTTGAGACGCATCTCAACATAGCAGGCGTCACAATGTTGAGACACATCTCAACATAGCAGGCGTCACAATATTGAGACGCATCTCAACATAGGCGTCACAATGTTGAGACGCATCTCAACATAGCAGGCGTCACAATGTTGAGACACATCTCAACATAGCAGGCGTCACAATGTTGAGATGCATCTCAACATAGCAGGCGTCACAATGTTGAGACACATCTCAACATAGCAGGCGTCACAATATTGAGACGCATCTCAACATAGGCGTCACAATGTTGAGACGCATCTCAACATAGCAGGCGTCACAATATTGAGACGCATCTCAACATAGCAGGCGTCACAATATTGAGACGCATCTCAACATAGCAGGGGTCACAATATTGAGACGCATCTCAACATAGCAGGCGTCACAATATTGAGACGCATCTCAACATAGCAGGCGTCACAATGTTGAGACACATCTCAACATAGCAGGCGTCACAATATTGAGACGCATCTCAACATAGGCGTCACAATGTTGAGACGCATCTCAACATAGGCGTCACAATGTTGAGACGCATCTCAACATAGCAGGCGTCACAATGTTGAGACGCATCTCAACATAGCAGGCGTCACAATGTTGAGACGCATCTCAACATAGCAGGCGTCACAATGTTGAGACACATCTCAACATAGCAGGCGTCACAATGTTGAGACGCATCTCAACATAGCAGGCGTCACAATGTTGAGACGCATCTCAACATAGCAGGCGTCACAATGTTGAGACGCATCTCAACATAGCAGGCGTCACAATGTTGAGACACATCTCAACATAGCAGGCGTCACAATGTTGAGACACATCTCAACATAGCAGGCGTCACAATGTTGAGACACATCTCAACATAGCAGGCGTCACAATGTTGAGACGCATCTCAACATAGCAGGCGTCACAATGTTGAGACACATCTCAACATAGCAGGCGTCACAATGTTGAGACGCATCTCAACATAGGCGTCGCAATATTTCGTGTTGTTCCAGTCATTATTTTTCCTATTAATATTTATTAAAAATGTTTCATTAAGATTCATTTTTAATTTTGCAGATTTCAACGACCTGCATATATTTAGAAAACTATTTTTAGATGACATTCAGTATTTTTAATAATATTTCCTAGTTTTCACAAAGAAACTCGTTCGTTTTTTATTATCTTTAAAAAAAATGGTGGCGGCCGTTTCGAATTTCACAATTTTTTTCCCATCGATGACATGTCATTTTGTGAACAAGTAGTCTTCAATATATTTTTTTTTCTCTCTGCTTCCCTCCTAAATGCAAAATACTAGTTTCACTGCCGGACTATAAGTGTCTAGATTAGTGCCCCAACGCTTAAGTATTTTCTGGAACGCAGAAAGAGATGAATCATAAGCTGAGGAACTTTGCCCCTCAAGGAAGGTTCCTTGATGTTGGTGAGGGGCTCTTGATTTAGGGAATTGGATCTGTGCTCCAGTTCCCCGAATTAAGCCTGAATGCCTTCCACATCCCCCCCCCAGGCGCTGTATAATCCTCCGGGTTTAGCGCTTCCCCCTTGATTATAATAATAATAATGAGGAACTTTGCATACCTTTGGCTAATCTTTTCAATATATCACTACAAACTGACATAATGCCAGACAAGTAGAAAATGGCAAATGTAATACCTATTTACAAGGCAGGTGACAGATCCTTAGCTTCAAACTATAGACCAGTTAACCTTACCTCCATAGTTGGTAAATTTATGGAATCGATAATTGCCGAAGCAATTCGTAGCCATCTTGAAAGGCATAAATTGATTAATGAATCTCAGCACGGTTTTACGAAGGGGTGTTCCTGTCTTACGAAGAACTTAAGGCACACGGATTAGCAGGAGAATTTTTTTCTTGGGTAGAGGCATGGTTGACAAATAGGCAGCAGAGAGTTTTCATAAATGGGGAGAAATCAGAATGGGGACACGTCACAAGCGGTGTTCCACAGGGTCAGTGTATGGCCCCTTGTTGTTCACAATCTACATAAACTACATAGATTAGGGAATAAATTGCCACATAAGCAAATTTGCTGATGACACCAAAGTAGACTGTCCAGTTCTAATGAAGACAATAGAGCACTCCAGGATGATTTGAATAGACTGATGCAGTGGTCGGAGAAGTGGCAGATGCAGTTTAATATACACAAATGCAAAGTTCTAAATGTTGGACAGTAAAATAACCATGCCACATATAAACTAAGTGTAAATTTTAATATTACGGTTAGCAGTAATCTGAAACCAAGACAACAGTGAATAAGTGTTCGCAATAAAGCTAACAGAATCCTTGGATTCATAGCAAGAAGTATAATAGAAAGTCCTCAGGTTGTTCTTCAACTCTGTATATCTTTGGTTGGGCCTCGTTTAGATTATGCTGCACAGTTTTGGTCACCATATTACAAAATGGATATAAATGCACTGGAAAGCGTACAGAGGAGGATGACAAAGTTGATCCCATGTATCAGACATCTTCCATATGAGGATAGACTGAGGGCCCTGAATCTGCACTCTAGAAAGGCGTAGAATTAGAGGGGATATGATTGAGGTGTATAAATGGAAAACAGGAATAAAGGGGATGTAAATAGCATGCTAAAAAGTATCTAACATAGACAGCACCCGCAGCAATGGTTTCAAATTGGAAAAATTCAGATTCAGGAAGGATATAGGAAAGCACTGGTTTGGTAATAGAGTTGTGGGTGAGTGGAACAAACGCCCAAGTACTGTCACAGTAGCTAAGACGTTGTGTAGTTTTAAAAATAGGTTGGATAAATACACGAGTAGGTGTGGGTGTGTGAGAGTTGGACCTGACCAGCTTGTGCTACTAGGTTGGATGCCGTGACTGACCTGACTAGGTCAAGGCATTGGCTTAAGCCGGTGGAAAAATTGGACCTGCCTTGCATGGGCCGGTAGGTTTGTTGCAGTGCTCCTGCTTTCTTATGTTCTTAAATCTGCAAACTAAAAGTACCTGTCACGAGAGGAGGGGGGTCGGAAAATAGAGGTTAATACTCCAGTGAATATTAGGGATGCAGCTAAGGCACTAAGAGATAAACTTAACAAGTGAAAAGGTCCAAGACTTATCAATATCCTTCCTTCGTACACAGGGGGAATTACCAGGAGACCCCTGTTTGTCGTCAAGAGGTCTTGGCAAGTCCCCCAGATATTTCCTAATCATCCGGGTTGTAGTGTTGGGCTGCATGCTGCTGTGACCACTAATTTGATGAAGTCATGAACAGGGCAGGAATTAAGAAGTACGTAGGTTGATTAGCACTCCATCGCTTTAGCTCTTGTCACCTCGTCTTCGTGTAGGACAGCAGTACACTGCAGATGTACTCAGAACTGCTGAATCATGAGTGTCCCTGGACTGGTGTGTACGAAGGGTCCACTCTTGAGAAACTTGTATGTGACCTCCCCTGGAGTGTGTCGTGAACGTGATGTAGCAGCCTCCAGATGTCACGTACCTGTCATCTTAAGTGCTTTCCCCTCACCCACCATGATTCCCACCTTTTCCTTGTCCTTAACCTCCCTCTCCCTTTCCACCTTAACTCACCTGGTCAACAGTGATTATCGTTGACTCGGCACGCTATCCTCGCACGTTCGCAAAACCAATCCTGGTATCGCATATGAACACTACTAAATATACGAATAATAATGGTAGAGTAATAATATAATGATAGTACTGCTACATGGTAAAAAAAAATAAAAAGGCCTTAGAAAAGTCCAGAAAACTGAAGGATGAGTAGTCCTTGTGCTACTGGAGGCATCCTAGTTCCTACCACACTTCTTTCTCTATCCTGCCACCTCTCCTATCTTCCACACACCCTCTCTCCTGCTACACAATGCTGCTACTTTTGTGGTCCATCGCTGTACTGTGAAGACTGATTCATCACTATACTATTAACCTGTGAATATCCTGTGACATATTAAGAATTTTTCTTCAGGTTGGTAGCCTCTGGCAGTTTAAACTGACTTCTACTCTAATACCAACAATCAGACTGACAAATCTGTCTACGTGCAACAAAGGCAGTAGGCAATAAATTGATAATCCACCATACCATTGGCAGGCTCTGATCCACCAGGAGGCCTGGTCACAGACCGGGCCGCGGGGGCGTTGACTCCCGGAACTCTCTCCAGGTAAACTCCAGGTAGACTGTAGTGGCATTACAGTGCTTTAGTCATTCATTATGTTGTAGTTTATTGCTTATTTTCCCAAACCGTAATTAGTAAATAATACCCAGTCTGAGTTGGAGCGGCAAGTGAAGTCCATTGTGTGGTGGTCCGCTGAGAGGCCCATGGGTATCATATTCGCATGTTAGTAGGTATCAGTCTATATATTTTAAACAGTTGGTTACGTGTACTCTTTAATATTGCAGGTGCTCGATGCCTGTTACGTCTTCATTATGCAACTGTCATCAGTGAATAGTTTATTTTACAACAGGTGTTTTTTTTTTCTAGAACACAACAAGGAAACCACTGGGTAAAAAGTTCCCTGAAGATCAGTTGGGTTGGTTGTGAGAGTTGGTGACCACAAAGTTTCAGTGAAGGCTTGTTAAGGAAGAAGAGCTGCTAACACCTTAAATTACTTACCGTGATTGACTATCCTCCAAGTTGGGAGACTTTTGTCGCCGGTAAAAGTCGTAAGGAGCTCCACGATTGACTACTGGCATTTGAATGACCCTCTATTGATTGGCTGCCTGGCGTGCTGCCTACCTGGCATACTGCCTGCCTGCCTGGACAACATCTTGGGGTGGAAATAAATGGTATAAAATACCGACACAATGGAAATATAAACATATGCAGTATAATGTGATCCTTTATTGACAACGTTTCGCACACACAGTGGGCTTTTTCAAGTCACAAACAGATCTACCTGGGGTGGAAGGTACGCGAGTATTTATAGTCAGGTTCAGGATGCTGAGGTCAGGTGGAGAATGCTGCATCTGATGATGTACCGAGTGAGGTTATAGAGTCTAAAATCTTGGGTAGCTACCCAAGATTTTGGGTAGCGTATCCCCACACATTCGTGGACAGACACATGGCTTCTGCCGAAAGGAAGAGGTCACGATGTTCCAGGGACACGACGGATGACTCGGATTTAGAAATGGACGACTCGGATTTAGAAATGTGGGGCGCAATCCTAGCGAAGAAGTTGCGAGACCACTCCGTGTCATCAGAGGAAAAGTCTCCAGTTCTAACAAGCCTAACCATGCAGCCAGAGAATACGGAAGGATGGATCAATGTGAACAGTAAGACACGCCGTCCCTCCAAGGAGCAGGTAAACCAGCTCAAATCACCTTCCAGATTCCAGGTAAAGGCTTATGGGGAACACAAAACCCACTATGGCGTGGTTACACACCTGGAAACACGGCACAAACTGAGGTTCAAGATATGGTTCAACCTGAGGGGAGAACCAATACTGACTCCTATCAGTAGGGAAATGCATATCACCTTGAAGAAAGTCATGGAGACAGACTACTCCTTCACCCTGGAGGAACTGGATTCTCGGCAGAAGGTCACCAAGAGTGTAGTGATGCGATACCCGCTGATGATGCCCATCGAGGCAGTAGCAGCTCACCCCAGTGTCGTGTCAGCTCAGCGTCTCAAGGCAAAATCGGCAGGCAACGCACCAACCCGGCAGGTCCTCATTCAGCATGTAGGACCGCTGCCATCCCAGCTGGACCTCGGTTCTTGGGGCAGGTACGATGTCAGGACCTACACGGCAGAACCAGTTCGCTGTTTCAAGTGCCAGCGTTACGGACACCCGGGTGCACTCTGTCCGAACAGAGTAATCTGCGGTGTCTGCAGTCAGCCCCACCCTACCGAGGAATGCATCACCAAGCTGAAGAATGCATCGCCACCCACTCCACGATGCCCGAATTGCAGGCAGAAACACCATGCCTGGAACCCTCGATGCCCTGAGAGGCTCACTAGAATTCGTGAGGCCTGGAAGACACCAACGACGAGACAGCAGGCTACGGCAGAGCATCACCCTCAGCAGACGATGGGTGCAGAGAATCCTGCCATACTGCAGAACTCTCATCAGGCAACCCAACTCAATGCCCAGGAATTTCCGACCCTTGAAGACTCAACCAGGCGTCATGAACAGGAGCATCTTCTCCCCACTACCGCAACGAAGAAACAAAAACATGAGGAACAAGCGGCGCCAACAGGAAACATATAGGCAACGCAATCAGCAGATGGCACTACACGAGCCCCCACCGGCCTCCTTGCCAGGCACAGCCACTATGCAGGCTGTGGCTGCACCTCACCAGCAGATGCCGGGTACACAACTTGGCATACAGCAACAGGCCACGGTGTGCACAGTGAAGAAATGCAACCCTCAGCAGTCCCCACAGATTACAACAGCCCAGATAATATCCACTGCTTCGAACCCACCGACAACGCAGACCCTCAACAAAGAGGATCTCTTAATACTCATCAAGGCATTCACGGATATTATCTGCAACACAATCACCTCCACGGAACAACAGAGCATGTTCCGGCAGATGGTCAGCACACTCCTGAGGGTGTGATTACTGACAGAGCAGGAAACAGTGGATGCCATGAATCTGCAGATTATCAGAGCGGACAGAGCCCAGTCCCCAGCTCAGGAAACAGCTGAGATGGAGTAACCTCAGTCGCTTATGAGGCACACTAGCTGAACTGTCCGGAACAGTGCTTGAGCAGCATATGCTGCGACAGTGAAGAATCAATTCTCCTTCAGGAGCCAGAGACGGGTCATCTCAAGATTAAGACCCGTGCCAGGACCCTGGTCTTGGCGAACATTATACATACATACACCCCAGGTTGTTAAATTAGACACATGTGCAACTCTTGGGTATCTTTATTGAGGAAACGTTTCGCCACACAGTGGCTTCATCAGTCCATACAAAGGATAAACTTGAACAGAACGCGTGGCACAAGTATGTGGAGTTCTTTTGGTGTCTGGGACATGTTGTCCCAGGAATTAACAGGCTGATATCGAGACAAAGGCTGCTGTAGCGAGCCCACTCTGCAGTAAACTTTTGCCTTAGTGACCTCATGGGCCATATCCACGTGCCCTTGGGAAGTGAGCAGGCTAGGTGGGCTCCTACATACGAGAGAAAAGTTATACAGGAATCGGCAGGACGTGAGTGTTTGGCCCTCCAATAGGAATAGTCGGAGATTAATCTTACGAGAATCGGGAAAAAACACACATATCATCTAAAACAACTTGTTTGAAAATGCTTTTGCCATCCTTTGTGAAGCTTATGCAGCATAGGCCTCTTTATTTTCCTCGCGATTTTTTAATGGGGTGCCTGGGGTCTACCTGGAGTGGCTTCCGGTGGTCATCGCTTCTGCAGACTGGTCCTAGACCAGCCCTGCTGGCTGCTAGCATGATCGATCAAGTTGTTACCTCCCGCCGCGTGCAGTCCAATGTATGCACCACAACCCGGCTGATCAGAAACTGTTCTGAGGAATCTGTCAAGTACCTTATTGAAGACGGCTGAGGGGTTTGTTGGTAATCCCTCTCTTGCATGGAGGAAGTGTAATACGAGTTCTAGACACTTAGTTCTAAACACTTAGTCTATTGTAGTATATTGACATAGTAAGATGAAACCCAACCTTCAGCACGTCTGCTTCCTATCCTGGTCTGCTAACTTATCGGCCTACAGCCCAGCCTGGCACCTAGCCAGGCTGGTAGAAGGGAAGTCGTGTGACAGTAACGCTCAGTCAGAGGGGCTCCATATGGATGAGTACATATTACTGACAGAAGGGTGTTGCAGAGTCGCGGTCCCTTAACACTTGAGCTTTGTCTCAGTGTACTCATCGCTCCCCAGCTTTTCATTGGAGGTATCCTGTACCGTTTGCCAAGACTCTTGTGTCCATAAGCATTAATTTTGGTGTGTAGGTTTGGGACCAATTCCTTTAGTATCATCAGGTGTAAATTATATCTTTCTGGCTTACCTTCTAAGGAGACCAGTTCTAGGGACTTAAAGTAATTTAGGTGTTTGACTGGGTTTATACGAGCCTTGAAGGTTCTCTACATTTTCCAGCTCTGCAATTTCGCCTGCTTTGAAGGGAGCCATTAGTACTCAGTAATATTCCACCTAGAAAGAATGACCTGGAGCGTATCATTGGCCTGTCATCTCTTGTTTTGAAGGTTCTAGTTATCCATCCTATCATATTCTTTGAAGTTGCGATAACCTTGTGCTCCTTGAACGTGAGATTGTAACCTCCAAGTGTTTTACATTTGACTCGCATTACTGAGTGGTTTGAATTTGCCTTGTACTTTGATCTTGTTTTTATTTTCGCCATTCTTCCCTGATTTAACTGAAATTTGAAATTTGTCCTCATTGAACATCGTGTTATCAGTGGCGCACTAGAAGACTTGGTTTAAGTCAGCTTGTAGGCTCGCTGTGTCTAATATGGCTGCCGCTTTCATACAAATTCTAGTATCATTTGCAAAGGATGGTAGTGTTATGATTTACGCCCCTGAATGTCACTAGGAATGAAGAAGAGATATTGGATGAATACCGTGCCTTGGGATTCGCATCTTTAAACGTCAGCCTTGGCACACGCCTCGACCCCACAGACCATCAGCATTGGTGTTGACCTTCGACTTGCCACCCCTATGCTCGCCGAACACAGGTGTATTTGTGGCATTGAAGCAGCAGACCGATTTGGGTAAAATGGTCTTGTGTGCCGTAAATCCGAGGGAAAGATTGCAAGACATGAAGAGGCTAATAACATTTTTCAACAGAAGCCTCACAACAACCGGATGCCCAGCAATAAGAGAGCCACCCGAATTATGCAGATCTGATGGCAGCCAAAAGCGTCCAGATGGTATTACCCTTCAAGCCTGGACAGACGGCAGGCAGGTGGTGGTGGTGGTGGCGGCTGATACCTATCTCCAATACACCAGGGAAGGAGGAAGAGCAGGTGCCAGCTTCATGGAGTCCCAAAAGTCTAGAAAATAGAGAACTTGCCTCTCATTATATGTTTGTTCCCATAGGCTCGGAGACCCTTGGCTCATAGGGAAAGAATGCATCCAAGTTCGTTAAGGAGCTAGGCAAAAGACTGATCATGGTAACTAGGGATCCCATGTCAGCTAGTTTTCTGTTCCAGCGACTCAGCGCTGCTGTTCAGAGGGGTAATGCCTGTTGTATCTTGGGCACGCACCCCAGCTCTGAGGAGCTGGATGAGATTTTCGCATTATAATCAATGACAAACACGTAACAATATGTACTAGACATGTATCTCATGTACTGTATATGTCATCGTTACATCAGCAATGTAGCTCTGAAATCTTTTGCACCATGTTGTGTATATCTGTGTGTGTGTATATATATATATATATATATATATATATATATATATATATATATATATATATATATATATATATATATATATATATATATATATATATATGCATATATATATATATATATATATATGCGCATCGTAATGAACGGTTGTTAATAAATGGAATATTATGCCAAGACTCGAATCGTGGGTCCAGCCATGTACTAGGACTGCAATTCAAGTCTCTGCCCAGTTTTCTGTTTATTCATTAACAGTCGTACATTAAGACTCAACATAAGAATGGAGGAACACTAGCTGACCTGGGATCCCTAGTTACCCTGATGAGTCTTCCCTAGCTCCTTGGTTTATGAACTGTGTGGCTTTTAGGGGCATGAAAATAATGTTCTGGAGCTGTGAAGTTAGTAAGGTCACAGATGGTGCTGTTGATACAATTTAGTCAGTTGTGTTTCTTGTAAAAAAAAAAATGATCCTACTGTAACCTCAGTGGGTGAATGGCTATGACGTTGGGCCTAGTATATAAAAGGACTACGGTTGGAGTCCCCCTCCCAGTATATATTTTTTGTGTGTATGTATGCACACAAGTATAAGTAGTTTTGAGTCTGTACATTGATTTTCACTCTCATTTACCAAATAACTGAAACAATTCACTGTGGGGGCAGTCTTGAGTTGTGGCAGTAAATAAGCTGAGTGAGGCAGCTTCAAGAAGACTTAAACGTGTCATGAGCATGTGCAGCGAGCGAGACTTGAGGCTACCGTCTGTGGCTGCCTGCCTCACGCATAACTGTAAATGTTTATACGTGTCTTCCATGTGTTGGCGGTGGTAGGAAGGGCTCTGCTTGACCTATTGTGCTAGCAGCATGGCGACGCTGCTAGAAGTATGGCGACGCTGCTAGCAGCATGGCGACGCTGCTAGAAGTATGGCGACGCTGCTAGCAGCATGGTGACGCTACTTGCGCACACCTGTTTTCACGTGGTTGCATTAAAATGTTGCAACATCTCTAATTTAATCAGTGACACTGTCTTGGGTGTTCCTTGATAAAAAAAAAACTACTGTTACTTTGGGAAAGGTTACGTTACTAAACTTTCTCGTCTTAAATCTCCGTCCCTCCCTCTTTATATTTCATTCCAGTTTTTCGTCGCCAAAATGGTCTGAGGTGATTAGTGTCTCCTACGCTATTCTAAGCTCATTCTAGATGGACTTGATCTCTATTGGAAGCGAATTTTCTTGGTTGATAGCGTAGAGTTTAGGGTCTCTTGTGTGTCATTCCGTGTACGTTCTTTCTAGCTAGCTAGCTCACTCTGTTTACCCCTTCACGTATTCGTTAAGGAAATTGATGACGTCATGGTCACGTGGACGGAGGCATTACTACCACTTCTGAGAAACTTGAAGTACAGAGAAATTTACTGTGGACACGTCTAGGAAAACCCAGGACATGTCGAGTGAATCAGATATGACAGTTGACAGCGTCACGAGGAGACGCTTTCTCACTAGTACGTTGGTTAAGGCCCTCATGGACCACCTACCTGGAGTCTACCTACCTGGAGGTCATTCCGGGGATCAACGCCCCCGCGGCCTAGTCCACGACCAGGCCTCCGGGTGGATCAGGGCCTGATCAACCAGGCTGTTACTGCTGGCCGCACGCAGTCCAACGTACGAGCCACAACCCGGCTGATCCGGCACTGACTTTAGGTATCTGTCCAGCTCTCTCTTGAAGGCAGCCAGGGGTTTATTGGTAATTCCCCTTATGCTTGGTGGGAGGCTGTTGAACAGTCTTGGGCCCCGGACACTTATGGTGTTTTCTCTTAGTGTACCAGTGGCGCCCCTACTTTTAATTAGGGGTATTTTGCATCGCCTGCCCAGTCTTTTACTTTCATAGGGAGTGATTTCTGTGTGCAGATTCGGGACCATTCCTTCCAGGATTTTCCAAGTGTAGATTATGATATCTCTCTCTCCTGCGTTCCAACGAGTACAAGTCCAGTGCTTCCAAGCGTTCCCAGTAGTTAAGGTGCTTGACAGAACTTATACGTGCAGTAAAGGATCTCTGTACACTCTCTAGATCTGCAATTTCACTTGCTTTGAACGGAGATGTTAATGTACAGCAGTATTCCAGCCTAGAGAGAACAAGTGATTTGAAGAGGATCATCATTGGCTTGACATCTCTCGTTTTGAACGTTCTCATTATCCATTCTATCATTTCTTTGCACCTGTGATCGTGTTACTGTTGTGATCCTTGAAAGTGAGATCCTCAGACATTACTGCTCCCAGGTCCCTTACATTATTTTTCCGCTCTATTGTATGGCCAGAGTTTGTGGTATACTGTTGTAGTTATTATCTCCTCCAGTTTTCCATAACGGAGTAGTTGGAATTTGTCCTCATTGAGCATCATATTGTTTTCCGTTGCCCACTGGAAAACTTAGTTTATATCTTCTTGGAGGTTAACCGCGTCCTCAGTAGATGACAGCCTCGTGCAGATCCTAGTATTGTCTGCTAAGGGTGATACGGTGCTGTGGATTACATCTCCGTCTATGTCTGATATGAGGAACAGGATGGGGGGGAGTACTGTGCCTTGTGGAACAGAGCTCTTCACTATGGCAGCCTCCGATTTAACTCTGACCACTACTCTTTGTGTTCGATTGGTCAGGAAGCTGAAGATCCATCTCCCCACTTTGGCAGTTACTCCTTTAGCACGTATTTTGTGCTCTATTGCGCCATGATCGCACTTGTCAAATGCTTTTTTTTAGTCTGTGTTTTTTACATCTGCATTTCTGATTTTCTTTCAGTGCATCCAAGGCATCAGTGCATCATTGTGATCCAGTAGTTGTGAGAGGCAGGAGCGACCTGCCCTGAACCCATGTTGCCCTGGATTGTGCAGATTTTGGGAATCCAGGTGGTTTGCAATCCTGCTTCTTACCACTCTTTCAAAGATTTTTATGATGTGCGACGTTAGAGCTATTGGTCTATAGTTCTTAGCTAATGCTTTGCTGCCACCTTTATGGAGTGGGGATATATCCGTTGTTTTAAGTGACTGTGGAATTTCACCCATGTCTAAGCTCCTTTTCCATAGTATACTTAGGGCACGTGAGAGGGGTTTCTTGCAGTTCTTAACGAACACAGAGTTTCACGAGTCTGGGCCTGGGGCTGAGTGCATGGGCATGTTATCAATGGCTTTTTCAAAGTCTGTCGGAGTTAGGGTAATGTCGGAAATCTGGCATACATTGATGGAGTTTTGAGGCTCATTAATGAAGAAATCATTTGGATCATCGATCCTCAGACTGATTAGTGGCTCACTAAACAGTGTCATACTGGAATTTCAGTATTTCTCTCATTTCCTTGTTGTCATCTGTGTAAGTCCCATCCTGTCTGAGTTAGGGCCCGATACCAGATGTGGTATTTGCTTTGTTTTTGGCATATGAAAAGAAATGTTTAGAATTTCTTTCAATTTCACTAATATCTTTAAGCTCCTGGTTCCCGGAAGTCCTTTAACTGAAGTTCGATAGTTTCCACTTCCCTGGTCAGCGCCTCGTTCCTAGTATCAGATATTCTAGCGTTCATGAGGAGCTCGGTGATTCTTCGTCGTCTTCTGTAGAGGGAGCGTCTTTCTCTCCAGTTTACTCCTGCTCTTCTTTCTTAGGGGAATATGCCTAGAACATGCTTCATCTGCCAGGAAGTTGATCCTTTCAAGGCACTCGTTTGGATCCATGTTATTTAAGATATCTTCCCAACATGTTTCATTTAAGATATGGTTTACCTGGTCCCAGTTGATGTTCTTGTTGTTGAAGTTGTATTTTGTGAAGACACCTTCACAGTTACATGCATTTTGCTGATCAGGACCCCTGTGCATGTAAGTCTGGACTTTCGATTAGATTGTGATCAGAATTAGTCGTTTTTGATATTGTTATATCTCTTACCAGGTCCTCATTATTTGTGAAGATAAGGTCAAGTGTGTTTTCTTGTCTTGTTGGCTCCACTATCTGCTGGCTTAAGGTGTTTATCGCAGACACTTAGTAGCTCACGTGTGTGAGACTTTTCATCTGCGCTGCCTCCAGGGATTGTTTCTGCTATAACATTATTCGCTACATTCTTCCATTTTGTATGCCTTAGGTTGAAATCACCAAGCAGTAAGATGTTTGGGGATGTAGCTGGAAATCTTTCCAGACAGTAATAAATTTTCAGTAGCTGTTCCTTGAACTGTTGGGAGGTTGCATCTGGTGGCTTATATACAACCACAATGACTAGGTTTTGGTTCTCGATCTTTGTTGATAGAACTTCAACTACATCATTTGTGGTGTTCAGGAACTCCGTGCAGATGAGCGACTCTTTGACATACAGGTCAACCCCCCCCCCCCCTTGTTGCCTGTTCTTTCTGTCGCATCTAAAAGGTTTTATCCATATTTCACTGTCAAAGTGATCTTTTGTATTGGTCTCTGTGAAGGCTGCAAACATTGCATTAGACTAGAAGTCCACTGATAAAAGGCCCTGTATACTAGACGGAGAAGGCGGCTAAGGAAAAAACTACACAATTTCAAGAGTAGATATGATAGACCTAAAGGTCAGGAGATGATAAAATCTGTAGCTAAAAAGATGGGAGCTACGACGCGACCTGCCATCACAACTAAATAAGAGAGGTTGGAGGTATGATCAAGTACACTACGCCCTGGCACTAGTGAGGTGTAGTATTCGTCTGTGCAAAGTTCCTTGATGTATAAATATTGCCAACATATTTTCTAGCACTAATTATTTCAACTCTTCTAATATTGTTGACTAATAGACTTGCAGAATAAAGTTTACATTGATAGCTTAAATCTATGAGTAATCTTAGTTTATTGATAACGTCTAGTTGGCATCTTGCAGATTGGCACTCAGTGATACCTAAGTGTTGCAAGTTTAGACACTTGCAACACTCGGGTATCACTTTTGTTGAACTTTTTTGTCTGCACGACAGGCTATTGAAGTTCAAAATAAGAAATTATTACACTAGAGACAGTAAGAGCGGAGAGGTACTTCTGAGGTGATTATTCCCTCAAGTTTGATAGGTGGTGGTCAGTTCCTTAACCATTATAAAGGAGAGGCATGAGACCAAGCGAAATATATTAAATGATGCCATACTACAAGTAGTGTTTTTTCAGGTTAGTAGGTGGACTGTGAGAAGGTTGAATATGAAACGAGAAGCATGAGCATTGTTAGAGCAGAGGGTCACCAGGACTCGTGGCCACAAACCAGTCTGTCAGGGCAACCATTCTGGGAAATAATTACCGCTGACTGGGTGTGGGTGTGTAGACGGCAGTTTTTTTTTTTTTTTTTTACCAAAACTGGATGCATCATGAACGTCCTACCCTATTCTGAGTTACATAGGGAGAGCAAGAGGTAGCTGTGTAACGCATTTATTTTTCATCACAAGGGACAATTTAATGCAGTGTTGAAATTAGTCAGTCTCCTCCATAAACAGAGAACAGTATTTGTTTATAATAGGTGTGGAAGTCTTTAAAATACCAGATCAACCAGGCTGTGTTGGTATTTGCGCCAGCGGGCCACTGACAGAAATGCCTGGTTTCAAACTTGTTGGCGGGAGTAGGAAGATATTTGAAAACGGCCACGGGTATGGTGGGGATAGTGTATATTTACCACACATGTTAGAAGAGGTTGAATCTTAGCTCCTGGTCCAGACGCTCAGGCACTAATTACCACATGTACTGATTCCTCCTTTCAAACACAGTGCCTCGATGCTTATGAAGTGCTATTCATCCAAGGCTTCGAACCTTCCCTTCATTACTCACATCGTACCTAATTACCTCCCATTCCTCAATCGCTGTATAACCCCTGTGAGTTTAGAGCTTCCTGATGAATATAATGTGCATACTCGTGGCTTCGTATTGACGTAGTATTGTAGCAGTGTATAGTTGTCCACCACCAACACCATCTTATTATCACTGTATTATGGCTTCAGCTTCTGACAATACCCTCATTATTACATTCATCACCAACTCTGGCCACTGCCAGTGATGTTTCATTGCTGTGCGTCTGCTGTTCCTTGTTACTTTACCATCTGGTGACTTGACCGACTGACACTAGTCTATACTATACTCCATAGTAAAAATTTATCACTAAAATAGGAATTAAATAATATTCTGTAACTGCTGAGATAAATGCATCTCTGTGTTTATAACCTGTGACCCTGGGCTAACGAACGAGTATACAGAGAAGACTGTTGAGGGAGAGCTTTGAAGTGGGAACAGGCTGAGACCAAATCTTAATAAGCAGTATCTTGGAGTGTGTGCCAGGGCTTTACTCAGCTTCTGAGCCACGATGCTAGCTTACAGGCAGGCCATAGGCAGGCCCCCAGGCAGACCCCAAACAACCCTCATGCAGGCCTCCAGCAGACCCCAGGCAGGCCTCAAGTAGGCCCTCAGGCCACAGGCAGCAGCAGGAACTGGGCCGGCTAGTGCGGACGCTTAGTGTGGTATCCTCGTATCGGAAGTAATTTATTTTCATGGGGTCCAGTTCCACTCGCAGTAATGATTTTGGAATGCGATTCCATTCTTAAACTCATGGAACAAATTTCAAAGCATAAGGTAGGGAGCTCTGTGATTGGATAAGTAATAACAGTTAATCACTACAGTGCAGATTACTCGAACACACTTAAAATACCCAATCAGCAACTTGCTGCTGTTGCGGGATCTTATTGGCTGAGCAAGTCTCAGCTTCTCGCTCACACCGATGCTCGGACTAAAATCCAGTTCTCCAATTTGTTGATATAAACTTGATTAGCGTCGTGTTTGTAACCCGCTACGATTTCTACTAAGATTACGAATTTTACTTTACTACTACTACTACTACTACTACTACTACTACTACTACTACTACTACTACTACTACTACTACTACTACTACTACTACTACTACTACTACTACTACTACTACTACTACTACTACTACTACTACTACTACTACTACTACTACTACTACTACTACTACCACCACCACCACCACCCCAATGGAAATAAGTCACTCTGACTTTTTTGGGTTATCCTAGGTTCTCTACACATATGCTGCTATGTATGATAATTCTATGTAACTGTATTTGTGTATACCTGAATAAACTTACTTACCACCACCACCTAGTACTGCTGCTGGTGCTCACTACTACTACCTACTGCTCCTGGTGCCGCTGCCACCACCACCTAGTACTGCTGCTGGTGCTCACTACTACTACCTACTGCTGCTGGTGCCGCTGCTACATGATACTACCACTGCTGCTTACTACTATTACTGTTTATTACTAAGTACTACTTACTCCTGCTTGCTACTAAGTACTACTTATTGCTATTAGTTGTTGCAGATCGCTGGACCTTTACGGGTTTTTGAAGATGGCCACGAGAGGTATTCGCAAACTATAAACATAAGAGATATTTCATCAGGTTAATATTCTATGCCAGCGCTGCATACTTCACGACTTGTTCGACATGCGTCATGTATAAAGCCGAAAAGGAATCCGATGAGGATCCTGAGGCCTAAAAGATTTACATAGATATTTTGCAACCATTCAGAGAGGAACTACCGTCATGTCACTTGTACAAACCTTTCACTTTACAGACATGTTTTGTTCTGGTGTTACTGCTGGTCTTTACATTTTTGCCTGGGAAACGCGTAAGATGGCAAGTAAACATAATAAAAGTTGGAACTTTTAAGAGGAAAAGTGGATAACTACGTCGTCCAGGTTCCTGATCAGTCTACTGACTGCTAACACCAACAGCCTAGTTGATCAGATGGCCAACAGGAAAAACTGGTGTCGGGGTTACAATTCTCCAATCGGGTCACAAGTAATGTACACTTGCAACTGACTAGGCATACTAGTGGCCTTCTTTGTAATAAGTATTTTATAATATGTAATAATATCTTATATAAACCCCACATTGTAATATTAACAGAGAAATAAAGAATTTTAATTTTAACTACATTCATTCTCTCCCTCTCTTCTCTCTTCTCTCCTCTCTTTATCAACCCCCACTCCCTCCCAACCGTAGGCAAGAAGTGAGGTGAAGGATCGTGTGAAGCCTCGTATGGGCCAGTAGGCCTTCTGCAGTGTTCCTACATTCTTATGTTCTTATGTAAGCCTCCAGCAGCAGCAGCAGCAGCAGCAGTAAACAGTTTGACATAAGAACTTAAGGAGGAACACTGCAGGAGGCCTGTTGGCCCATACTAGGCAGGTCCTTTACAATTCATCCCACTAACAAAACATTTGACCAACCCAATGCTACCCAAGAAATAAGCTCTGATGTGAATTTTTTTTTTTATTATCACACTGGCCTATTCCCACCAAGGCAAGGTGGCCCGAAAAAGAAAAACTTTCACCATCATTCACTCCATCACTGTCTTGCCAGAAGGGTGCTTTACACTACAGTTTTTAAACTGCAACATTAACACCCCTCCTTCAAAGTCCAGGCACTGTACTTCCCATATCCAGGACTCAAGTCCGGCCTGCCGGTTTCCCTGAACCCCTTCATAAATGTTACTTTGCTCACACTCCAACAGCACGTCAAGTATTAAAAACCATATGTCTCCATTCACTCTTATCAAACACGCTCACGCATGCCTGCTGGAAGTCCAAGCCCCTTTTTGTGTGCGAGGGGCTTGGACTTCGAGCAGGCATGCGTGAGCGTGTTTGATAGGAGTGAATGGAGACAAATGGTTGAACAAGTGTTGAAGAATTCTTTGTAACAAGATCCCATGATGCTGCTGTGTCTGACAGTTGTGATGAATGGTTTGAAAAACCGACAAGTTGAAGATTGAGACACTTATGCAGCATATGGGAATCTTTATTCAGGAAACATTTCGCCACACAGTGGCTTCATCAGTCCAATACAAAGAGGAAGGCGTAAGGAGAGGAGGAGAATGAGGTAATCAGTCCCTCAACCTGGAGTCGATGTGTTCAGTCCATCAATCTTGTAGAATGTACAGCATAGGGCCGTAGACGTGGCTTATATACTTGTTCAACCTTTGGACGAAGACCTACTTCGACTAGTGGATGGTACCACTATGACCCCGCCTCCGCCTGCTTCACCTCACCTCACTACAGTATATAAGCCACGTCTACGGCCCTATGCTGTACATTCTACAAGATTGATGGACTGAACACATCGACTCCAGGCTGAGGGACTGATTACCTCATTCTCCTCCTCTCCTTACGCCTTCCTCTTTGTATTGGGCTGATGAAGCCACTGTGTGGCGAAACGTTTCCTGAATAAAGATTCCCATATGCTGCATAAGTGTCTCAATCTTAAGATTCTTTTGTTGCAAAATTAAATTTTTTTACGTTATCATTAATGAAAAAAATCTATCTTTAAACGTATAAGAGAAAATTTTTGGAAGGACTTAATTTTAAATTCTTGCTAATTGACCGGTTTTACATATTCGGCACGACATTATATATATATATATATATATATATATATATATATATATATATATATATATATATTATGTCGTGCCGAATATGTAAAACTGGTCAATTAGCAAGAACTCATTTAAAATTAAGTCCTTTCTAAAATTTTCTCTTATACGTTTGAAGATATATTTTTTTCATTAATGTTAATGTAAAAATTTTTAATTTTGCATCAAAAGAATCTTAGAAAACTTACCTAACCTTATTATAACAAGAACAATTTATTTTGGCCTAACCCAACTATATATATTTTAGATTTGTTTACAGCAATTTAATACTAAACAAATACAGTGAAATATATTTTTTTCGTTAGGTTCAGAATGATTTTAGCGAAATTATTGCATACACAAATTTTCACTTGTCCTATATGGCAAGATGAGCGTTGCTATTTAAGCCAAGATCGCAAGTTCTGCCTATTCGGCACGACATATATATATATATATATATATGCTGTGCCGCATAGGCAGAACTTGCGATCTTGGCTTAAATAGCAACGCTTATCTTGCATATAGGACAACCGATAATTTGTGTATTCAATATTTTTTCCTTGAATCAAACGTGTAGCGCATGCTACACGCCAAGGTATTTGTCCAGTGTGGGTAGATTGGTAAAGCACTGCGTACCTTGTCCTAAGGTTCGTAGGTTAGAGTCTCCTCTAGCCAGAGATCAGTGTTTGTGTATATTTCGCCTGCTCTCGCGAATTCCTTATATATATATATATATATATATATATATATATATATATATATATATATATATATATATATATATATATATATATATATATATATATATATATATATATATATATATATATATTTTCTCAAACAGCTTCAGGGAGAATATTGAGTTTTCCCTGAAGCAAGTTTATTCTTTTCTCTGAGGATGAGGGTCCCTATAATAGTTCTAGAGGTGGTACCTCCCTATATTTTATATTCTAAAAATATTATATATATATATATATATATATATATATATAATATTCATTCATTCATTTATAAAATGGAGAGATCAGGTCTCACACGAGGTAATTAAGTAGCAAGATTGTGAGCAGACGTGAACTGTGCCTCCATGTGACGTCTGTATCCCAGCTTGACCTCATGGTGCTCGTGAGACTCGCAAGGCGGTGTAATTGATCATTCCTGTGTACTTGATAAAGGCCAGCCTTGGGATAACCGTTGTATTAAAAGGATCCTCTGCTACCATTGACTTCATTCCCGCTTGTCGGCTTTTTTCCTGTGTTTACCAGTGAACCCGACGTCAGGCATAAAATGAGAGCCTGGGGTTACGATCTCTTTAGCAAGTTATCATGTGTTTCCTGTTAACAGACGTAAGCCGCTTGAGTAATTGGTGGTTAATTAGACGTAAGTATAGGTTACTTTGTCATAATAAGTTAACCTAATCAAATTTAAATTGAGCTTGATGAACAAATTACAATTTTCGGTTGCTATTTAGATAATTCAGAAACAGTAGTACTTGGTACAAATTAGTAATACATGGTACAAATAATATTAATAGTACAAATAGTGTACTACAACAGTCACAACATATACTGGCTTCTACAACAATAACTCCTCAAGGGAGGTTCCTTGACGCTGGTGAGGGGCTCATGATCTATGGAATTGGAGCTGTGCTGCAGTTCCCTGAATTGAGCCTGAATACCCTCCATCTTCCCCCCCCCCACAGGTGCTGTATAATCCCTACGGGTTTAGCACTCCCCCATAATTATAATTATACAACAACTATAGAACTAGTGTTACTAACAATGAAAGTTGAGAAATCATAATACAAGACCATCCTGAAGACTCTTGTCTTCAAGATGGTCTTGTAGTTCCTTCAAGCTGTTTGGATGACCTAGCTTTGCTTACCTTGGACTTTTTTGCCGTAACTTAGTTTGACCGCGCCTGGTACTGGGCGTGGCCTCCTGGCCAGTAACCATAGGATTATAAACAAGTGTACGTAGAACCAGTGAGTGCTTACAGAAATTTAGGTATAAACGATATAGTTTATATAAGCTGACAAGGACTAACCACAACTTGGTTTCCCTTGACTTTTGTCTAGATACACAAGAAAGATAATCTAGCTGAAGGCTACACTATCCCTCTGATACCTACCCAATATATACATAACATACTTTAAGGCCTAGTCACAAATTTACACAAATTTAGAGGATAAACAAAATACAGATGTAGTATACACATACTTAGCAAAAGCTTTCGACAAGTGTGACCATGTAATAGCACACAAAATGCGGGATAAAGGAATAACGGGAAAAGTTGGTAGTTGGATCTACAACTTCCTGACTAATAGAAACAAAGTGTAATAGTTAACAGAGTAAAGTCCCAGACAGCCATGGTAAAAATGCTCTGTTCCACAAGGCACAGTACTCGCTCCTATTCTATTCTTCATCCTCATTTCTGACATTGACAGAGATGTAAGCCATAGCTCCGTGTCTTCCTTTGCGGATGACATCCGGATCACCATGGCAGTGACCTCCATCGAAGACACCTCGAGACTTCAGGTGGACATAAACCAAATCTTCGAATGGGCCACTCAAAACAATATGAAGTTCAACGAGGAGAAATTGCAACTACTCAGATATGGGAACCTTCAAGAAATTAAAAATGTGTCGGGGTATGCAACAAATTCTAATGTAATGTGAAGGACCTGGGAGTGATAATGTCAGAGGACCTCGCCTTCAAAGACCACAACAATTTATCTACCTCATCTGCTAGGGAAATGATAGGATGGATAATGAGAACCTTCAAAACTAGGGACGCCAAGCCCATGATTCTCCTCAAATCGCTTGTGCTCTCTAGGTTGGAATACCGCTGTACACTAACGGCCCCCTTCACGGCTGACGACATTGCAGACCTGGAGAGTGTACAAAGAACTTTCACGGCACACTAAGTGCGATAAGGCACCTATACTACTGGGAACGGATGAAGGTCCTTGATCTTCATTCTCTCGAACACAGGCGAGAGAGATACATGATATACACTTGGAAGGTCCTGGAGGGGTTGGCACCAAACCTGCACACGAAAATCACTCCATATGAAAGCAAAAGACTCGGCAGGAGATGCAACATTCCCCCGATGAAAAGCAGAGTCGCCACGAGTACACTGAGACACAAAAAGTGTCCGGGGCCCAAGATTGTTCAATTGCCTCCCAGCATGCATGAAGGGGATTACTCATAGACCCCTGGCTGTCTTCAAGAAGGCGCTGGACAGGCACCTAAAGTCAGTACCTGATCAACCGGGCTGTGGTTCGTACGTCAGCTTGCGTGCGGCTAGCAGTAACAGCCTGGTTGATCAGACCCTGATCCACCATGAGGCCTGGTCTCAGACCGGGCCGCGGAGGCGTTGACCCAAGAAACCCTCTCCAGGTAAACACCTAAAGTTGGCAGTATAGCGAGGAACCAGGCAAGACAAGGACAATACAAACACAGCAGGGGTAGTTTTTTCTGTACCCGTATATTACTTCACCACTATGTAGAATACTTATTAAGTTATTAACTTAACAGTATAATAAGACACAACAAAGAGCCACTTAAAGCAGGGGTGGAGGATTCGAGCATATTAAGTCTCTGCCCCAGCCTGGTAAGCAGGTGTGACGTCACCGCCGGCTCACCTGATTGGTGCGTTGAACTGGACAATTAGTACAGTAATGGAGCCCCCAGAACTTCTCTACTCTGCCAGTTGGTGTGGTGGAGAGGTCATGCCAATGGAGGTGTGATGAGTCTCGAATAAATTTTAACACACTCGGGGCACGCCACATCGCACAAAATGTGTCGACAGGAATAGGCTACAAGTCTCTACAAAATTAATATATAAATAGCTACTAGAATATACTCCCAGTATAAATAACATATATTATGTTTTGTGGTTGCATTAATATATATATATATATATATATATATATATATATATATATATATATATATATATATATATATATATATATATATATATATATATATATAATATGATGGGGGTCCACCTCTGGTGTAAATTGTGGGACCCATCACAGCCTCGGAGAAGTAGATAAAAAAAGCTTCAAGGAAGAATATTTGGCTTTCTTCCTGAAGCCGTTTGAATATTCCACTTCCCCTAACCACCCCATCTTTTCATTTTTTTACCAATAGGCATATTTTATTATATAATTATGGTCGTGACCCTCTGGTCACGACCATAATTCATTCCAAAACTCACTGGAATGTATGTAAACACGATTAATCTGTCCCAGACCCCTACGAACTGAATGTATTTTTTTTAAATATTTTTAAGAACAAAAATAGTTAATTATACTATAGAATGCACAGTATAATAGTAAACTAAATGTACCATACCACGGGCGGGGATAGAACCCGCGATCAGTGTGTCTCAAAACTCCAGACCGTCGCGTTAGCCACTGGACCAGCTAGCCACAATAAGATTCGTCTGTAGAAACTTTTATTTGTGGTCACAGTTGTGCCTATGCTAATCTTCCTATGGTGTAGAAATATACCTAGTTGGACGAATCTTATTGCGGCTAGCTGGTCCAGTGGCTAACGCGACGTCTGGAGTTTTGAGACTCTCTGATCGCGGGTTCTATCCCCGCCCGTGGTATGGTTTGTTTGCAATCGTGTCATTACGATTTCGTGAGTCAAACTAAATGTAAAAAAAACCTTGAGCAGAGAAAAGTAACATTGTACTAGTCCTAGGAGTTTTAAGAGGCATCTTATGGCTAAGCAGTGAACTCCGTTATTTATCGTTTGATTTCTTTCATTTTTGGTGTACATTAAGAAGCATCTTTCCCTCATACATTGCCCAAGTTTCAATAAGATAACCCAAAAAACAACTGAGAAAAAAAATATTTACCGAAAATCATATATGGCAAGCCCTAGCCGGGTACTGGCACTGCGAACTGTTTCGGCACTACCTGCTGATAAAACATTGCTAATCCGAATTTATTACGGTCGTAATGATAGGAAGTGGGGAAAATTGGCCCGGAATGTGAACATTGGCGCGGCTGTGTTTGTTCAGCACTCGATTATGTGTTCGTGAGCAGATGCAAAAATTTGGCAAATTTTTTGGTCGTGAACCGATTTGTTTATGTTCGGAAGCGATCGTGACCAGAGGTTCCACTGTAGACGAGTGACCTCATGGCCTGGCTGGCAAAGCTCTCGCTTCTTGTGTTCACACACACAGGGCCCGGGTTCTTTTCCCGGCGGGGTAGAAAAATTTCGAAGCATTTCCTTACACCTGTTGTCCTGTTCACCTAGCAGCAAGTAGGTACCTGGGTGTTAGTCGACTGGTGTGGGTCGCATCCTGGGGGACAAGATTGAGGACCCCAGTGGAAATAAGACAGTCCTAGATGACGTATTGCCTTTCTTGGGTTATCCTGGGTGGCTAACTCTGCGGGGTTAAAAATCCTAACGAAATTCTCTCTCTCTCTCTCTCTCTCTCTCTCTCTCTCTCTCTCTCTCTCTCTCTCTCTCTCTCTCTCTCTCTCTCTTTCTCTCTCTCTCTCT
>NC_091307.1:29805845-29933345 GCF_038502225.1 Cherax quadricarinatus | reverse complement strand
TTACTCTCCATATACTCTGCTCTTCTTATAACACTTCTGCTTTGTAAAAACCTCTCATAAGCTACCTTTTTCTCTTTTATCACACCCTTTACTTCATCATTCCACCAATCACTCCTCTTTCCTCCTGCCCCCACCCTCCTATAACCACAAACTTCTGCCCCACATTCTAATACTGCATTTTTAAAACTATTCCAACCCTCTTCAACCCCCCCCCCCCCCCCCATGAGACCAGACATACCACCGCATAGCTTGGAGTCAGTATACAACACTGGTTAGCTTCAAAACAGCCTTCAGGGATTTTAAAAAATGCTTTAGGACTTCATAAACAGCGCATGCCAGAGCAGTTAGTCAGCATAGTGCACCATTATGTGATGCATGTTCAGAAACTATAAAAGTTTACCTTATAACGCTTCTTTTGACCATTTTCTTCCCGGTAGCCCGGTCCCAGAGCAGAACTGTTTGATGGCCTGATCGACTGAACTGTTGGTGCTGGGCGCACTCAGCCCATTGTACTCATCATGGCAGATCAGGAGCTGATTTGAGGAACTTGTCAAGTAATTTTTAGAAGACGCTAGAAGTTTGCTGGTGACGTATGTACGAAGGGAGTGTGGTGAAGAGTCGAGTTCTGACGTTGAACGAGTTCTCGTGTAGCATATTCCTCGCACCCCCTGCTTTTTTATTGGAGGTACTTTGCCCCGTCTGCTAAGTCCCTTGCCCCGTCTGCTAAGTCCCTTGCCCCGTCTGCTAAGTCCCTTGCCCCGTCTGCTAAGTCCCTTGCCCCGTCTGCTAAGTCCCTTGCCCCGTCTGCTAAGTCCCTTGCCCCGTCTGCTAAGTCCCTTGCCCCGTCTGCTAAGTCCCTTGCCCCGTCTGCTAAGTCCCTTGCCCCGTCTGCTAAGTCCCTTGCCCCGTCTGCTAAGTCCCTTGCCCCGCCTAAGTCCCTTGCCCCGTCTGCTAAGTCCCTTGCCCCGCCTAAGTCCCTTGCCCCGTCTGCTGAGTCCCTTGCCCTGTCTGCTAAGTCCCTTGCCCCGTCTGCTAAGTCCCTTGCCCCATCTGCTAAGTCCCTTGCCCCGTCTGCTAAGTCCCTTGCCCCGTCTGCTAAGTCTCTTGCCCAATCTGCTAAGTCCCTTACATTTATACGGAGTTAGTTGTATGTGCAGGTTTGGGAGCAGTCCCTGCAGGATTATCCAGGTGTAAATTATGATGATTGTTCTCTCTCTCTCTCTCTCTCTCTCTCTCTCTCTCTCTCTCTCTCTCTGTCTCTCTCTGTCTCTGTCTCTGTCTCTGTCTCTGTCTCTGTCTCCTGTCTGTCTCCCTCCTCTCTCTCTGTCTCTTCCTCCTTTCTCTCTCTCTGTAAAACAAGCCATTAAGTTAGAAAATAGCCGTCTCTAAGCCTTTAACACTATCACCATTGTTTCTCCACGAGCTATAAATGTTGATAGGTAGATGGAGTGAAAAAATTTTTGGAGGGAGGTGTGTAGGCAGTGTAGTCGGCTTCATGTCCTTACTCATGGAGCCAGGACATGCCATCTTCACTGCCTCCAGCTGCATCTTCACTGCAGCTTTTAATGTCCATGCCTCGTACCCATAAAAGTTTGTTGGTACTCTTGGTACATTTTCATTTTTGTTTCCATAGTTTTTGGTCGTAAATATCTCAGTTCAGTACCTAACTTACCCCCCCCCCCTTATGTCTTTTGTACATTCAGACATGAATATGCACACTTCATGTTCGTGGGGAAGGGCTGATGTTTAGGCGTAAGAATGGTGGTAATGTGAGAAGCATTACCTCTGGTATATTACAGGGGTGTGTGAGGATGTAGGCGCAAACCTGAGTGTTAAGTTGACTAGTCTTGAGTCACCTGCCACCACGGGTTTTTTCTTCTCTGACGTACGTATATCATAGCTCAGTGTCCGCTTCTTACACTCTGCTCACTACCTACCTACCTACCCTCTCGCCAACCCTACCTACCCTCAGACCAACTATACCTACCCTGAGACCAACCCTACCTTCCCTCTGACCAACCCTTCTTACCTAACCTCTGACCAACCCTTCCTACCTACCCTCTGACCAACCCTTCCTACCTGCCCTCTGACCAGCCCTTCCTACCTGCCCTCTGACCAGCCCTTCCTACCTACCCTCTGACCAGCCCTTCCTACCTACCCTCTGACCAGCCCTTCCTACCTACCCTCTGACCAACCCTTCCTACCTACCCTCTGACCAGCCCTTCCTACCTACCCTCTGACCAGCCCTTCCTACCTACCCTCTGACCAGCCCTTCCTACCTACCCTCTGACCAGCCCTTCCTACCTACCCTCTGACCAGCCCTTCCTACCTACCCTCTGACCAACCCTTCCTACCTACCCTCTGACCAACCCTTCCTACCTACCTACCCTCTGACCAACCCTACCTACCTACCTACCCTCTGACCAACCCTACCTACCTACCCTCTGACCAACCCTACCTACCTACCCTCTGACCAACCCTACCTACCTACCCTCTGACCAACCCTACCTACATACCCTCTGACCAACCCTACCTACATACCCGCTCGCCAACCCTACCTACCCACCTCACTCCCGACCTTCCTACCCACACACCAACCCTACCTACCCACACACCAACCCTACCTACCCACACACCAACCCTACCTACCCACACACCAACCCTACCTACCCACACACCAACCCTACCTACCCACACACCAACCCTACCTGCCCACACACCAACCCTACCTGCCCACACACCAACCCTACCTGCCCACACACCAACCCTACCTGCCCACACACCAACCCTACCTACCCACACACCAACCCTACATACCCACACACCAACCCTACATACCTACCAACCCTCTGATCAACCCTACCTACCTACCAACCCTCTGATCAACCCTACCTACCTACCAACCCTCTGATCAACCCTACCTACCTACCAACCCTCTGATCAACCCTACCTACCTACCAACCCTCTGATCAACCCTACCTACCTACCAACCCTCTGATCAACCCTACCTACCTACCAACCCTCTGACCAACCCACCTACCAACCCTCTGACCAACCCTACCTACCTACCAACCATCTCACCAACCCTACCTACCTACCAACCATCTCACCAACCCTACCTACCTACCTACCAACCAACCATCTCACCAACCCTACCTACCTACCTACCTACCAACCATCTCACCAACCCTACCTACCTACCTACCAACCCTCTCACCAACCCTACCTACCTACCTACCTACCAACCCTCTCACCAACCCTACCTACCTACCTACCTACCTACCAACCCTCTCACCAACCCTACCTACCTACCTACCTACCTACCAACCCTCTCACCAACCCTACCTACCTACCAACCCTCTCACCAACCCTACCTACCTACCTACCAACCCTACCTACCTACCAACCCTCTCACCAACCCTACCTACCTACCTACCAACCCTCTCTCCAACCCTACCTACCAACACTCTCACCAACCCTACCTACCAACCCTCTCACCAACCCTATCTACCTACCTACCAACCCTCTCACCAACCCTACCTACCAACCCTCTCACCAACCCTACCTACCTACCTACCAACCCTCTCACCAACCCTACCTACCTACCTACCAACCCTCTCACCAACCCTACCTACCTACCTACCAACCCTCTCACCAACCCTACCTACCTACCTACCAACCCTCTCACCAACCCTACCTACCTACCTACCAACCCTCTCACCAACCCTACCTACCTACCAACCCTCTCACCAACCCTACCTACCTACCTACCAACTACCTCACCAACCCTACCTACCTACCTACCAACTATCTCACCAACCCTACCTACCTACCAACCCTACCTACCTACCAACCCTACCTACCTACCAACCCTCTCACCAACCCTACCTACCTACCAACCCTCTCACCAACCCTACCTACCTACCATCTCACCAACTCTACCTACCTACCTACATACCAACCCTACCTACCTACATACCAACCCTCTCACCAACCCTACCTACATACCAACCCTCTCACCAACCCTACCTACATACCAACCCTCTCACCAACCCTATCTACCTACATACCAACCCTCTCACCAACCCTACCTACCTACATACCAACCCTCTCAGCAACCCTACCTACCTACATACCAATCCTCTGACCAACCCTACCTACCTACATACCAATCCTCTGACCAACCCTACCTACCTACATACCAACCCTCTCACCAACCCTACCTACCTACATACCAACCCTCTTACCAACCCTACCTACCTACATACCAACCCTCTGACCAACCCTACCTACATACATACCAACCCTCTCACCAACCCTACCTACCTACATACCAACCCTCTGACCAACCCTACCTACCTACCTACCAACCCTCTGACCAACCCTACCTACCTACCTACCAACCCTCTCACCAACCCTACCTACCTACATACCAACCCTCTCACCAACCCTATCTACCTACATACCAACCCTCTCACCAACCCTACCAACCTACATACCAACCCTCTCACCAACCCTACCTACATACCAACCCTCTCACCAACCCTACCTACATACCAACCCTCTCACCAACCCTATCTATCTACATACCAACCCTCTCACCAACCCTACCTACCTACATACCAACCCTCTCACCAACCCTACCTACCTACATACCAATCCTCTCACCAACCCTACCTACCTACATACCAACCCTCTCACCAACCCTACCTACCTACATACCAACCCTCTCACCAACCCTACCTACCTACATACCAACCCTCTTACCAACCCTACCTACCTACATACCAACCCTCTGACCAACCCTACCTACCTACATACCAACCCTCTCACCAACCCTACCTACCTACATACCAACCCTCTGACCAACCCTACCTACCTACCTACCAACCCTCTGACCAACCCTACCTACCTACCTACCAACCCTCTCACCAACCCTACCTACCTACATACCAACCCTCTCACCAACCCTATCTACCTACATACCAACCCTCTCACCAACCCTACCAACCTACATACCAACCCTCTCACCAACCCTACCTACATACCAACCCTCTCACCAACCCTACCTACATACCAACCCTCTCACCAACCCTATCTATCTACATACCAACCCTCTCACCAACCCTACCTACCTACATACCAACCCTCTCACCAACCCTACCTACCTACATAACAATCCTCTCACCAACCCTACCTACCTACATACCAACCCTCTCACCAACCCTACCTACCTACATACCAACCCTCTCACCAACCCTACCTACCTACCTACCTACCAACCCTCTGACCAACCCTACCTACCTACCTACCTACCAACCCTACCTACCTACCAGCCCTACCCACCTACATACCAACCCACTCACCAACCCTATCTACCTACATACCAACCCTCTCACCAACCCTACCTACCTACATACCAACCCTCTGACCAACCCTACCTACCTACATACCAACCCTCTGACCAACCCTACCTACCTACATACCAATCCTCTGACCAACCCTACCTACCTACATACCAATCCTCTGACCAACCCTACCTACCTACCTTCCAACCCTCTGACCAACCCTACCTACCTACCTACCAACCCTCTCACCAACCATACCAGCCAACCTACCCTCACACCAACCCTACCAGCCAACCTACCCTCACACCAACCCTACCAACCTACCTACCCTCACACCAACCCTGCCAACCTACCTACCCTCACACCAACCCTACCAACCTACCTACCCTCACACCAACCCTACCAACCTACCTACCTTCACACCAACCCTACCAACCTACCTACCCTCACACCAACCCTACCAACCTACCTACCCTCACACCAACCCTACCAACCTACCTACCCTCACACCAACCCTACCAACCTACCAACCCTCTCACCAACCCTACCTACCTACCTACCTACCAACCCTCTGACCAACCCTACCTACCTACCTACCTACCAACCTACCAGCCCTCTCACCAACCCTACCCACCTACATACCAACCCACTCACCAACCCTATCTACCTACATACCAACCCTCTCACCAACCCTACCTACCTACATACCAACCCTCTCACCAACCCTACCTACCTACATACCAACCCTCTGACCAACCCTTCCTACCTACATACCAATCCTCTGACCAACCCTACCTACCTACATACCAATCCTCTGACCAACCCTACCTACCTACCTTCCAACCCTCTGACCAACCCTACCTACCTACCTACCAACCCTCTGACCAACCCTACCTACCTACCTACCAACCCTCTCACCAACCATACCAGCCAACCTACCCTCACACCAACCCTACCAGCCAACCTACCCTCACACCAACCCTACCAACCTACCTACCCTCACACCAACCCTGCCAACCTACCTACCCTCACACCAACCCTACCAACCTACCTACCCTCACACCAACCCTACCAACCTACCTACCCTCACACCAACCTACCTACCCTCACACCAACCCTACCAACCTACCTACCCTCACACCAACCCTACCAACCTACCTACCCTAACACCAACCCTACCAACCTACCTACCCTCACACCAACCCTACCAACCTACCTACCCTCACACCAACCCTACCAACCTACCTACCCTCACACCAACCCACCTACCCTCACACCAACCCTACCAGCCTACCTACCCTCACACCAACCCTACCTACCTACCATCATACCAACGCTACCCACCCTCACATCAACCCTACCCACCTACCTACCCTCTCATCAACCCTCCCTCCCTCTCACCAACCCTACCTCCCTCTCCATACATACCCCTTCCTGTACTGTTCCTCTATCTTCCCTTCCTCTCGCATCCCCTGTCCTCTGCTCTCCCCTCCTTGCTATCTCCCACTTTCATCTTCCACACTTCGACCACTGTCATAATTATACAAGTCTTATTGGCAATATTAAATAAATTAGAGCAATAAGTGTCATTGTGTGTTAATGTGGATGCTTAGTGTATAACAATGAAGATGGTCGCTTGTTTACCTCAGCCATGTTGTTACAACCCCCCTTGTTGATCTGTTGGAATCTCCTTTTTGTTGCTCTCTTAGAACCCCCCTCCCCTTCGTTGCTCTCTTCGAAGCCCCTTCCCCTTTGTTGCTGTTGGAACCTGTTTCCCTTTGTTGCTGTTGGAACCTGTTTCCCTTTGTTGCTGTTGGAACCCTCCCTTTGTTGCTCTATTGAAACCCCCTTCCCTCTGTTGCTCTGTTGAAACCCCCTTCCCTTTGTCGCTCTGTTGGATCCCCACCTCTCTTTGTCGCCCTGTTGGGACCCCACCTCCCTTTGTCGCTCTGTTGGAACCCCACCTCCCTTTGTCGCTCTGTTGGAACCCCACCTCCCTTTGCTGCTCTGTTGGAACCCCACCTCCCTTCGTCTGCAGTGTGGGTACCTAACCCTTAAACTGTCCAAACATAGATCTGCGTTTTTCAACATTTGAAAGTATATAAAAAAGTAGATCTTTTTTTTTTTACATTTGAAAAACGTGTAAAAAAAACTTTGATCTACTTTTTTTTTGTTATATTTGAAAATATGTAAAAAAAAAAAACGTAGATCTACTTTTGGAGCACTACACATGTGAACGTAGATCTGGTTGGACAGTTTAAGGGTTAAAGAGATATTGGAGTAAGAAATATACTCGGATGGTTTAGGAGCCGTATATTACAAGTGTCTTGAAGGGGAAAAACCCAGGCCTGCCTGTCGAGTCTATGCCTAGGGTGAAAGTGCGGAGGAAGCCTGTGGCCAACCACTCACATGAACGTGACTCGTGACATCATGGCTAGCCAGGGAGCCTATCTATAACATAGCTCGGATTAACTATGTGTTCTACACAAGTAATACAAGTAATCAGTGACACACTACTGACAGTTCGACCACGTCAACATATGGCGTCTCGACATACAGCTACTAATACAAACTATAGACTGCAGGCATTAAGACATTGGGCTGATTCTATATAATGTCAAATACACAACAGTAAAACATAAGAACTAATCATAAGAATGGTAACAGATTGTAATGGATGTTATTGTAATGCATTACAAATTATGGTAACTGATGGAATTAATGGTGGGATAGTACAATAAAAGAGATAGAAATGATTGATCGATCTGAATTCATGTGATCTATGGACTCTGAGGAAGTATATTTACAGAAGAAGAAAGCAGTTAACAGAAAAGGCAGACTTGGTGCACACAAGTCTTTTACTGTTAAATTTCAGAATTTGGAGAGGACATGAACTCCAAAAATTTTTTTCAGCATTAACCCTCTAACTGTCCAAACATAGATCTACATTCACTCGCGAAGTGCTTTGAACGTAGATCTACGTTTTTTTTTTACTTTCTTGTGGAGAAAATCAAGGTTGGAGTGCTACACATGCACATGTAGATCTACATTTGGACAATTTAAGGGTTAATAAGTAGGTGTGGTAACACAGTAGATGGAATCTCTTAAATTAGTTTAGCTATCTGTACAACTTGCTAACATTTAACCACAACTCTGCTAGGGTGAGATTTACATATGCAGAATGGTTATCAATGCTAGGGGGATCGAAATCTGTTGCAATGGCTAACACGTGCCCTGGTTGAGGAGAATCTGAATTGGTATTTACAGATGATACTTGGGGATTCCTCATTACTTTTCATGCACATAGGGAATAACGGCATTCAGGTTGTTCATCTGACTGATTGTTAGAGGTAGAGGGTACAGCATCAGGAGGATTTTTAAAGTCTGTCTCATTTGTCAGGCTGTCAGGGACCTCATCCTCATTGCATACTAACTTTATGTGATCTAAATGCAATTCTTTTGATTGAGCTTAGGCATTATGGATGTTTTATTAAAATTAGTCAGCATTACTCTCGAACCTACTTCAATTCTGGTGGGATTTGCTCAAGTATTATTAACTCTTGTAAATTCTGCTGTTGATTTATGAAGTGTTTCATGGATTCTTCAGAAAACACCTTGAGCTAAGCTGGTAAGAGTTCCTATGAAATCATCAGGGTTGGTTTCAGTTCAGAATACAGGAAGTCATAAGGCAACTGCTTATCTACACCATACAATGCATAATGAGGAGTGTCACTTACAGAAGCATTATAAGCAGAATTTATGGCACATTGTACATCAGGTATGACTTCATCCCAGGTTGCTCTATTGGGATTAATAGTAGCTCTCAACACATCGAGGACTTTTTTATTAGTTATTTCCGCTAAACCATTACTGGCAGGGTGGTGAGGAACAATAGTCGACTTAGTGATCTTATACAAGGTACACACCTTTTCAAGTGTCTCGTTACAAAATTCACCTCCATTATCTGTTATTAGAGACTCAGTAGTAGTATGTCTGTAGATTATATGTTCCTTAAATGCTTTAGCTACTGTCTCGGCAGTCTTATCTGCAATTGGGACTAACTCTCAATATCTTGTGAAATGGTCTACCATAACACACATGTTTATTACCCTGGAGGGAGCATTGGAAATTAGTTAATAAGTCCAGTGCATCTCTTTCCCAAGGTTCACTAGTAGTGGGATATACTTGGATTGGATTAGGACCATTAGCATTACCTTTATGCTGCATACAGACACTACATTTCTTAACATACTCAGATATCAGTTGCCATACGAGGCCAAAAGTATTTCAGCTTTACTTGTTTTACAGAACGATCCATACCAGGGTGTGCAACACCTGGTGCATCATGAACTAGCTGTAAGGATACATTCAGTAGTGACTGTGGAATTACTAACTGGTATACCCGTCTGCAACAAGTACCCAACTCGCCTATGCGATACAGTAATTCATGGTTCATGACAAATCACTGATAAGTGCTGGTGGCTTCACAGTCACATGGCTCAGAAGTGTTTTAAAGACCATACTATTGCTAACGCTTCTTGCTCAGTTACTGTATAATTACGTTCAGCCTTTGTAAGGACACGACTAGCAAATGCAACTGCGTTGTACTTGCTATCGGTCTTCTGAGCTAGGATGGCACCTATGCCAATGGAACTAGCATCAATGGTTAAGTAGAAAGGCTTGGAAAAATCTGGGAATTTCAAAATTGGGGCAGATGTTAACTTTTCTTTAAGAGTTCGCAAGGCTCTTTCCTGATTGAAGGTCCAAATGAAAGGAGTGTCTTTCTTAAGCAACTTGCTTAGAGGAGCTGCTATGGAAGAAAAATTAGCAATGAATGATCTATAGAAGCCTGCTAGGCCCACAAAGGATCTTACGGCATCAGTTTTGGGAGACGGAAAATTTAATGCTCCAGTTACTTTGGTCAGTCATAACCCCTCTAGGAGTGACTGTGTGGCCAAGAAATTTATTTTCTGATCTGAAAAACTAACATTTTGACAGTTTGATCTTTAAATTCGCTTCTTCAAGCTTACTGATTACCATGTCGATTCTCTTCAAGTGTGTGTCCATGTCTTCGGAAACAATCACATCTAAGTACACCATAAGTACGTTACGTATGAGGCCTCTAAAGATATTAGTCATGAGCCTCGAGAAGGTGATAGGCGATGAGCGTAACCCGAAGGTCGTTCTGAGGAAATGATAATGACCTGTAGGAGTTGAAAATGTGGTTAGCTCTTGGCTGTCATTGTGGAGAGGGACTTGCTAAAACCCTTGTAACAAATCCAGGGTCAAAAAGACTTTATTGTCGCCGATATTACATAAGAGATCATCAAGTACAGGAAGTGGGAAGCGATCTGGAATAGTTTGAGTGTTTAACTTCCTAAAGTTAATCACTGGGTGCCAAGTACTGTCCTTCTTAGGTACTAGGATCAAGGGCACATTCCAAGGCGAGTTACTAGGTGCGATAACACTGTCATCAAGCATCTTGGTGATAAAATCTTCTGCGACAGCAACTTGCAAATGAGGCATTCTGTGCATAGGTACATAAATTGGTCTAGTACCAGGTTCAAGGGGGATATGATGGAACAAGTTCATTACACCCAACTTCTTGCTTGGTAAGGCAATGACTTATTGACATTTGTTCAACAGATTCAACAAATGCTTGACCTCGTCTGGGAAGCCAGTAGGAGCTAAGTCTTTCTCCTCTACTGGTTGAGTGGATTGATCCAATGGAGTGGATGGACTCTCCTCGGTTGAAATAGCACCGACCCACTGGTCAGGTGACAACTCGTCCTCTACCCGAGCAGGGTAAGGATAGTGAACAAGGTCAACAGTAGTGGTATTTGCACTGAGATGAGCTCTGTGACCAATAGGGTTAGCAAGAAAGAAATGGATGTTACTATCTCTTACAACATGTAAGGATGACTCAACCAACAAACTTTTCAAGAATCACTGTCAACTAGGATATTATCACCATCTGGAACATGAGTTACAACAACAGACACCCTAGTGAGTGCACTGGCCACACAGACACATCTTTCTGCAGACGGCCTGTGTTCAACAAGAGATAGCACTACTAGTTTCAAGTCATCGTTTTCTGACAAGGCGTCCCATGGGGAGGAACTACCACTCGAACTCATGGTTATTGCAGAGATAGGCTCAGCACTCAAGGTTGTCCGGGGTACCTCCAACACCTGAAGTAACTGAACACTATCTTGCATGCCTGAAATTGTAGGTGGAACACAGACAGGAGTGACGGGATTACCAGTGCTTGATCGCTTGGTTAGACTACTAGAAATTTCACCGGCCTGTGAAGGCTTAATCCGAACTTCAAACTCTGCTGCAGTATGGCAGATCTTGGATCCAAGCTGGTAGCCCCAAAATGGTACGATCAAGTTGTCAATTTGGGCATGCCATCTGCTAGGGTCAAGCACAATTCGTAAGTCTCGCATAGACGCGAATCCCAGTAGAAGATCACCAGGGAAACTAATCTGGTCGACAACAAGGAAGGAAGCAGTAAAGTCTCTACCTTGGATAGAAAAGGTGAGGGAAGTCTTTCCTCAGACACGGAGGCTAGAACCAAACACACCACTGAGGGTTGGTTCTACTAGGAGGACATGGCACAACTGCTTATCCTTGAGTAAACTAGACCTCAATGTTTACTTGCACACCAGAGTCTATGAACACATGAATGGGCAGGTTAGAACAGATGCTAGTACTAAGTGGCCTACTGTTGCATTGGAATGAATATGCAAACAAGGAGGGGGGTCATTATCAGAGAAGGTATCTTCCACTTCATCCCCAAAATTATCTTCGTCGACAACATTTAAAGCAACATCGCGATTGTTTTCCTCGAGACCGCATAGGACATCGAAGGAATTTTGAACAGGGAAAGAGTACTCATTGTCACCTATCATCACCACGGGATGGTTTGACTGGGGCGCTCGGATTCCCCCAAATTTGAAGGATGAGATTGGTTCTGGTTTTTCTGAGAACTCCGACCTCCAGTTCATCTCCTGTTTCTGCATTAGTAATGGCCACAAAAGGGTCTAGTGTGTGTACTATTATAGAAGGCATAGCACTTGGATATATCATGTCCATGTATTTTATGATAAGTACAGTATGGCAGGTCTGACTGGAAGTCATCAGTACGACACTTCTTAGGTTGGCTATCGAGACAGTTAACTGCAATATGACCTCGGTAACCACAGTTATAACACGTTCTCTTGCTATGGTTACTGAATGTACTGCAAGCACTACAAGGATAACGACTCGTTACATTAGCCTTGGTCGACTGATGTAATTGATTTCTATTAGGACTTTTCGCTGTTATTCAAACAAGGGGTGGCGCTGGATGATTCATAGTAGACAATGTAGGTTTGATGCATGGAAAAGTACCTTGAGGACACAAAGGCACGTGCATGAATAAGGGCAGCAAGCGGTTCCATATTTACATTTGGAGGGTTGTCGGTATAAGCACACAGGGAAGCAGGCAGCATTAACTCCTTGATGGCTCCAGAGGCTGCCAATTTAGCAAAGGAGGAGGTGGATCTTTTATCCCCGTCAGGTATAAATTCTGAAGATTGTAATGATTTAATGAATGACGACCAAAGTTTATCTTATTGAATCGCGAAGTCACCCAATGATTCGTCTGGCATAGGTGTTGAATTCACTAGTTTCCTAAGGTCAGTATACGGATCAGACACACTCACTGGTACAAGAAAAGAACGAATCAAATTCTCATACTCTGACCACATAGTAAGATTCTCGAGTCATTCATTTGGAGGAGGTTAATGACATTCATGGCATCTAGTGATCGAGTAAGGCTTTCTAGTGCAGTCCCAATAAGACTGTCCTGTGATGGAGGACCTTCTACCCGGGCTTTAGCTCTGAAATGAACGGCAGCAAACCATACTTCAAGATTATTCACATTACCATTGAATAAGGGCAAGGCATGAATAGGGTCACGAGCAAAACTATATTGTCTCGGTGTCTGTTGTGGTCTATCAGTCTATCAATGCCGCGTCAGACTTTGCACTGATGCGGCATTGGCCTGACTGACGTTATTCATCTAAAGGTTGCTCAATGGTAGCCGAGACATGATTTCAGAGAATTTACACGAAGACATGGAAAGCAAGAAGAATAAAAGAAAAATATACAACACAATGTAGCTTAATAGAAATTGAAGATGCTTAACTAATTCTGCATACTAAATAAAATTTTATAAGACACTGAATGAGAAAGGAAAACTCACTGAAATTTACTTGGCAAGGGTAACTGTGAGATTTTAAGATGAAGGGAGGTATTACTTTAATCTGAATTAATTGCAAAAGTGAGCTGTCTTTTCTCTCATCAATAAAGAAATTTGATAATGAAATTATAAATTAATGCAAAAGTGATCTTAAATATGTCCACTGCTGTGGGCACAGTAAGACATACTTTAAACATCGGTGGGTCAAGGTTATTCAAAACTCGAGCAGATAAGAGAAACAAAACACTGTCGTGACAAGTGTACGTAGAAGTCTGAGGTAACTGCGCAAATACATCCGCCAAGTGCCGGATCAAATAGTATGTGATGGATATGTGAGCCAGTGAGCCGCCAGTAGCAATAGCCAGGTTAACTAGGCAAGCACCAGACAAACTTGGCCCCAGGACCTGGCTCCAGGACTAGGATGAAAGGTACAAGCCTTCTGCTGATATTTTGTCAGTATTTTAAGTATGCATTTAAAGTATGGTTCAGGTATTTCAAAGTTTCTGCGATCTCTTTCATTTACATAAATATGTATTATATACACCTTGTTAGACACAACAACATGATGAAATCTTGGTACGGGACATCTCCACAACAACTTACTACTCCTGGCCCACCTCTAGGGCATGATCTACTTCCACAGGGAAATCCCGCCTACCAGTGATAATGTCTTTATCTCATTTGATTCCAGTATGTAAACCCAAGTCTTGCTGCCTGTGCTTCAGATTCATCAAGACTAGGGTACGGAACACCTACTCCTAAGCTGAGGGACTGATTACATCATCTACCTCTTCACTCTAATGTATTGCATTGATAAAGCCAGTGGTTACAGAATTAAGATACCTAGATGTTGGACAGGTGTCTAATCCAGACGAACCTCGCCCATGACCGAGCTCCGAGAATAGTAAGACTCGAAACTCCAGTGACGACAGTTGGTGTGATGCTTCAATAGTCTGAGCCACCTGCGTTATCGTCAAATTCTTGAAGTGTGCTTTGATCCGCTTACCTCTGTTTCAAGTACATGTGATCACCTTGCGTCTGTGTCAAGTGCTAGCATTATTCTGCCATGCACTCGAGTCATTGCTAAGGGCTGCTGTAACGTGGTGCTTAAGTGCGGGTTTAATAGCCTCGCATTATTGCTTGTTAAACGTATCTAGCTGTAATTGACTCTTATTGCTGTAACAAGCTGTTGATGGAGGTGATGTTGCTGTGTGTGGCGGTACGGTGTTCATCGTACGGCAGAGCTTTGCAGTCTTGCCAGTTGACTGCTTCATGTATTTGCATGCTTCACTACCTGTCTTGCATGCGTGTCTGCCTCCCATGCTTGTTTGCTTGTTTCTAGCCTGCCTTGTCACTTGCTTGATTGTTTAGAGAGATGCCTGCTTGTCAATATGTTGCGAACCCTGGAAGAGTCTTGGTGTAATGTGCACCGGATGTATGTATGTATGTATGAGTGTTGGCGGGTTCCTTCCTGGTTCCCCTCTCAACAAACATCCGCCCTCCACCACATCCCGGGTTCACACTCTTATTTATATTTCCCCGTTATGAAAACTGTAGGATATAAAATCATAGAAGAGCTGCAGAGGACTGACAGACTTGGGAATAATATAAAAATCTTAAGCTTAATGACCAGCTGGAGTTTACCTGGAATCACTTCTGGACGTCACTGTTCCGCGGCCCAGTCCCAGACCTAGCAGTCCGATTGCTGGTCTGATCGATCAAGCTGTTAGTGTCCACCGCCTGCAGTCCAACGTATGCACCACAGCCCAGTTAATAAGGAACTGTTTTTGATTAATCTATTGAAGGGAAGGTGTTGAATCGTGGTCCCTTAACACCTATTGAGTTCTCTTTATGTATTCATTACACCTGCTTTTCATTGGAGGTATCCTGCACCGTCTGCTTAGTTTGTGTTCGTTAGCAATTTCGGTGTTCGGGTTCTAGGTCAGTCCCTCCAGTATCTTCCAGATCCAGATTATGATGCATCTTTCTGGCTTACCTTTCTGAGGAGTAAAGTTCTAGGGATTTCAAGCGCTCAATGTAATTTAGATACTTGACTGAGTTTGTAAAAGCTGTGAAGGTTCTCTCTCCATTTTCCAGCTCGTCAATTTCGCCTGCCTTCAAGGGGGCCGTCTGTACACAGTAATACTCCAGCCTAGGAAGGAGTAACAACCTGAAGTGTCAACATGAGCTTGGTATTTCTTGTTCTGAAAGTTCTAGTTATCTAACTTATCCATTTTCTTGCAGCTGCTATAATGAAGTTGTTTTCCTAGAACTTGAGATCCCCTAACGTTATCACTCCCTGGTCTCTCACATTTGAATTGCATTCTGTTGAGCGATTTGAGTTTATCTTGTACTCTGTTTTTATATTTCCTCCCTTCTTCCTTCGCTTAATAACTGAAATTTGTGCTGTTATTGAAATGGATGCCAAAATTCTGGATTCTTAAATCCTTCAAAACAGATGTGAAGACTTTTACCTAGTTTTGATTCTGAGGAGACATTACTCTGCTGCCCAGTCCCAGACCAGGGCTCCTGTGCGAGTTTGAGCTTTGCATTTCAGTCTAGTGTGTACAAGCATCTTGAAAAGATGATCGGCTTGGCAGATCAAGGTTCGAAGGTTCTTGTTATTCAGTATATTTTTTTCCCTTGGGTTGTGATATTAAGACTGTGAGCTTTAACGCAAGATCTGACATTGTTGCTCCTGTGTTGTTTATGTTCCTCTAGCATGCTTGGTGTTTATGAATGTTGTATTCTATCCCAGTTGCTCTAGAAATACTTCTGAAAAATTTGACAGACCTTTCCAGTATATATATATGTATGTATGTATATATATATATATATATATATATATATATATATATATATATATATATATATGTGTGTGTGTGTGTGTGTGTAATTTAAACTCGCATGATTGGCATTAGTACAATCCTTGTAGTTGTACTCAGTATGTCAATAGTACGAGTCGTATATTGATAAGTGTATCGTCCGTAATTATGTCGTAGTGGCTGAGCAGTTGTCACAAGTGTGATCTCCTAGTTCTAAAATTATTCTGGTTTGAGTTGTGCAAATTGTGCTGTCCATAAGGTTCGTAATTTGGCATTTCGTCACTCAGACTTTCAATGTGTGGGTTACTGATCTCTAATTTTTGGCTAGCACTCTACTACTATACTTATGCAAAGGAGCTATGTCTGCACTCTTTAAGGTCCCTGATATTTCACCAAGATCTAAGTTCTTTCTCTAAAGGATACTGAATCCTCTTGCTAGTGATACTTTGTACTTTACAACAAGGATTTCCATAAATCTGGTCCAGGTGCATTGCTCTGAGGAAAATTTGAGATGCAGTCTATGTTCCTTGTGTACTGGCGACAAGCACTGTTACTGCAGTGCGAGGTTGCCCAGCCACAGTAGAGCCGAGCTGTCAGTACGAGTCTTGTACTGATACATGTATCGTCTGTTTGTAGCAGTCTGAGTGTACTAAATATTTGTCCTTGTACAAACTATGCACGAGTCGTATAGCCGCTGGGTATCAGTGCCCAAGGACCAGCTCAGTGCAAATCTTGGAGCCACTGTGTATGGGCATGTTACTGCATGTTACTCTCTCCTGTACAATAAAAGGCAGAACTTGAATTGTTTATTACTGTCATCTAATGAACCCATGACATACTCAAGTAGGGCATGGCACGAGGATGCAGGCCAGAAATGCATATAATTTACTCGTGGAATATACTGCAAAGCCTAGTTGCAAATCTGCAACTAATCTTCCTATGAGAAAGAGGCAAGAAATAATACTCCCAAGGAAAAAAAAGTGTAATATGCTTCTAATTTGCAGAACAATTACTTATTTGAAGAACAATTATTTACAAACATTTATCTCAAGCGAGAGTAGGTTTGAACCTTCACACCTAGAGGCAGTGTGTGTAATACTATCCACATGAAGCTAGACTGGTGCCCACTGAACTAAGCGTCTGCTCCGGAGCCATTGGCACCAGGCTGGTGATTAGTCCTTCATCTCCTCGTCTATATAGCTATGAGATGTAAAGGGGTACCTGAAGGATGCTTCTGGGGTTAATACCCCTGCAGCATTGTCCCAGACCAGACCTCCTGGTGAATAAAGGCACGATTAAGCAGACTATTACTTCTGGCAGCATATAATGCAAATGTATGAACCACAGCCAGGTTGGTCAGGAATGGATTTGAGGAGCTAGTCCAGTTCTCTCTTGAAGACAGCCAGAGGTTTGTTGGCAATTCCCTTTAGGCATGGAGGGAGGGCACTGAATGTCAGGGACCCCTGATGTTAAGTTCTCTCAGTGCACATGTCACGCCCATACTGTATATTGGAGGTACTTAACACCAGAATGATTACAATGTGCAGGTTTGGGACCATTTTCTCAAGGATTTTCCACTTGTAAATTATGATGTACCTTTCTCACCTTTCCACGGAATATACTTAAGGGGATTTCCGGTGTTTCCAATAGTTTAGATGTATGAGTGTATACGAGCAGTGAAAATTCTCTGTACAATCTCTAGCTTGGCAATCTCGCCTTCCTTGAAGGAAGCTGCTAGCATTCCAACCTTGAGAGAATGGATTTGAAGAGTAACATCACTGGCTCAGCATCCCTTGGTCTTGAAATTTCTTGTTATATAGTCTTATTTGTCTCGCAGTATCAACATCATCATTATGATCCTTGAATGTGAGATCTTTTGACATAATTACTCCCAAGTCTCACACATGAAACTTATGCTCTGTTGAATAATTTGAGTTTGTCTCTTGCTCAGTTTCTTCATTTCCTCCATTTTTCTGTAAGGGACTAACTGAGATTCCTCTTTTTTGAATATCATATGTTGTCTGATGTTCACTGGAAGACTTATATCCTGTTGATAATTCACTGTCTTTTTAGTGGACCCCACTTTAATTGACATTTCTGGTGTCATCAGCAAAAGATGTTTTGGTGCTATGATTTATATGTCCTTGTCTGTCTGAAATAAGAATAAGAAACAAGTGAGGAGCGTACAGTGCCTCGAGGAGCAGAGCTTTTCACTGTAGCAGCCTCTGACTTCACTCTTTCACTATACTTAGTTCTCTTTGTTAAGAGGTTAAATATCCATCTGCCTGCTCTACCAGTTTTACCTTTTGCACGCATTTAGCTTGTCTTGCAGTTCATTCAAGACCCTGCCGTAAGAATCTAGCAATTGTGAAGGCAGAAGCAACCGGCTCTAAACCCATGCTACTCTGGATTGTGTAATTGCGATTCCACGTGATTGGCTCTTTTGCTGCTTAGGACCCATCCAAAGATTTTGACAATGTATGAAGCTAGTGCTAGTGGTCTGTATGTTTTTGAAGTTGCTTTACTGCCACCTTTTGTGAAGTGGGGTAATATCATTGGTTTTCAATGGCTGTGGGATGATACCAGTGTCAGGCTCCTTCGTAAAATACTAAAAGCCCAAGATAATGGTTTCTTGCAATATTTGATGAGTATGGTGTTAAGTCTGACCCTGGGGCAGAATGCATGGGCGTACTGTCGATGGCTTCTTCAAAGTCAACCGGTGATAGGGTTTAAGACTTCATCAGAAATTGTGGGGACGTCGGTGGTGTTTTGAGTCTCGTGAAAAATTCGTTTAGATTATCGATGTGAGTACTAGTAAGCGGGTCACGGAACACAGTATTGTGACTTCAGTATTTCACTCGTTTCTTTGTCATCAGTGTATATTCCATCTCTCGTAAAGACACTATACTAGATGAGGTTTTTGTCCTCGATTTGCACTACAGGAGTAGTATTTAGGATTCTTTCTGATTTACTCTATGGCTCTTTTTCCACCATTGTCTCTGATGTAGGTGGAGCACTTCTTTCTCGAGTTGAGGTATGTTTGATACATTAAGCACCACCAAGCTCACACTTCCTAGAAATTAGTTTGAATCGGCGGTGGTAGTATCTTCTTCCCCATCATATTTCGTTAAGGTCATATTTTATTTGGTCCTGCTTGTCTCGTTGAATTTGTTGAAATCGTGCTCTTCATTGAGCCAGTTACTGTCGCGGGCCACTGTGTGTAAGGGTCTGAAAGTCGATTATGTTGTGGTCGGAGATTGCAGTCTTCGACACCTTTATGTCGCGGGTCAGGTCATCATTCTTGGTTTCCCAGTGTGGTCGGCTCGGCGATCAGCTGGTTTAAAACTACTTTATATATAGCAGAGGTTTAATAATTCTGTCGTGTTTGACTGTTCTCCAAGAACAATCTGCAATTACAGTCCTGGCTACAATCTTTCGTTCCAGGTGCCTTAAATTAAAATTGCTAAGCAGCAGGTGCTGGGTTTGCAATACAATGCTCTATCTTCAGTAGCTGGTCATTAACTGCTGGGAAGTTCTGGTTTTCGATTTTCAGTAGCTCGGTGCATACGAGTGATTCTTTTAACATGCATGCCAGCCCCTTATCTTCGATGCCTGTTTTTCCGGTTGCGTCTAAATAGGCTTTACGCTGGTGTAAGGTAGGTTATCCAACCGGGAGTGCATGCATGCACGCACCCCTTGGAGGTGAGCGTCTCAGCAGGGGGTGCGTGAATGGTTGCCAAGATACAACAGGACTTTCTACTATTCTTTAGTAAACGAATATTTTATTAATTAAAAATAATGTTTATAAATTATGGAATATATTATGAATCAATAACATAATCAGATAATCTTGTTGAAAAAATAAGAAAGTAAGCTACTGGTTGCTAAGTGACCAGAATGAATAATATGTAAGACCAGAAATCTTACTGAACTGTTTGTTTATTTTTTCCGGCTAAGACGAAATAATTCACACTTTTTTTTAATTTCAGACAAATTATTTTTTTTTTTAATTTTGAATATATACATTTTTTCTTGGCTCTACAAGCCTGCAATAAAATGTGAATTCAATATATTTTGGATGTTAATTAGTTTTTTTTTTTTTGTATAAATTTGTTTAGGAAATGGGGTGGGTGGGGGGTTGTTACAAGTTAATAAACGTTAGACAACCCTGATTTAGGGATTTAAATACACATGAAATATAAGGGAAATATTAACAAATTCGTAATTGGCTTTAAATTCTTTGTTTCTAAACAGCCAGGCTGCGTGCCGCTAACACAAACATGAATGACTTAGTCATCCATCATTCAGGTCAGAGACCAAGCTTCCGCCACTCTCATCCGCCTAAGCACCCACCACCCTCACCCCTTCCCACCCACCACTCTAATTCCTCCCCAACGCTGGGTCACCTTAGCGTGGTGGTGAGGTATTTGTGCTTAAGGATTGGGGAGGGGTCTCTTCTCTGGGAGGGGTGCCTGGTTGACCAGGCTGCCACCAGACGAGCCTGTCCCATGACCGGACTCCGGAAGTAGAAAGATTGTCGACACTCTTCAAAGGTAAAGGCATATCCCCACAAGGTGATTGCCTAAGTAATAACTCAGCATTTGTTTTGGCATAAATGGTGGGAATATTTTCCCCTTTCTGAATGTTCTCGTGCTCCTGGCCGATGACATGAAACGTTTTATGGATATGGATTGTGGAATGTAAAAAAATAATTTTGAATGGTTTTACTTGCCTTGTGGTTTGTGCAGTGCGAGTGAGTTGGTCACGACAGTAGCAAGTCGGTATTGATAGTGCAAATTTGTTATATGTCAGAAACTGTGTGTTTAAAGTGCTGAAGAACCGAAAGGTTCTAGTGTTTTGTGAATACAATATAAGTCACCACCACCATCCACCTATCCAAGATAAAGAATTTTTGTTGTGGACACTAGAAGGCTACGGGATGACCTGTACCGGTTGATGTGGTCGGAGACGTAACAGATGTAGTTCACTGCAGACAAGTATAAGATTCTGATCTTAGAAAAGGGGAAATAACTATGGCACTTATAAGTTAAACATTGTTGATCTTCAAATTGAATGCGAGAAGTTCTGGGTAGGTAGCAAAAGTATAAATAAAAGAAATACTAAGGTTATATAGCTTTGGCTGGACCTCATTTAGATTATGCTGCCCAATTCTGGTCTCCATATTACACGATGAACATAAATGCGCTCGAAAATATAGAAAAGAAAAGTTTGACAAAGTTGATTTCATGTATTAGAAATCTTTCTATGAAAATACGCTGTAGGCATTGAACTTGCATGCTTTGGAAAGGCGTAGAATTAAGGGAGATATGATAAAAGGGTAGAAAGAGAAAACAGAAATAGAGGATATAAATAGCTTGTTGAAAATATTTAATCAAGACAGAACTCACAGTAATGGATTAAAGTTGGAGAAATTTAGATTTCTGAAGTACTTGTTGTAGATGGCTGGAACAAACTTCCAGGTAGCGTTATTGAGGTAAGAATCTTAGGCAGCTTTAAATATAGATATACCAGGTACATGACCGAGTGTGGGCGGTGGTGTGCTTGTGTTGAGGCAGTGTGTGGTGTGCTTGTGTTGAGGCAGTGTGTGGTGTGCTTGTGTTGAGGCAGTGTGTGGTGTGCTTGTGTTGAGGCAGTGTGTGGTGTGCTTGTGTTGAGGCAGTGTGTGGTGTGCTTGTGTTGAAGCAGTGTTGGTTGCAGTGCAAGGCGGCGAGGACAGACTGAGGCAGCATGTAGTGAGGGCAAGTGGCAGTGTGCAGTGAAGGCAGCAGACGGAGCGAATGTGTACCATGCACGTGTGAAAACAGCAAAGGCAGCAAGCAGTGTCAGCGACCTGGGTGACCCCACTTAGGTTGTAACCTGCTGTCAATCAAGTGATGGCTGCCTCAGCAGTGCTTGATGGTAGGTGTTCTCCCCATCCCTCCCTCATCCCCTGCTAATTACTACCTCAAGCACTTGTAGTGGTGTTTGTCTGTGTGTCCAAGATGTACCCGTGACAGTTTTCAGTTGTTCTACCCAGGCAACGCATGCTGAGGTCAGGCTTTCTTGTTGATTGCCTGTTCAAACAAGCTGCTTACCGTTACCTGGAGTCTACCTGCCTGGAAGGTGTTCCGGGAGTCAACGCCCCCGCGACCCGAAGTGGTAAGTTTAGTGGTACCCCATAGCTATCCTATATTGTAGAATGGATGATGGGCAGTGCCCTGCGGAAGCAACTACAGGTAAGCGGGAAACCTTCAGGTAACCCTCATTTTTGTAATGTGCTCAGTCATCCTTTCCTTCACCATCCTGCAGTAATACACTTCATGTCCCTTCTGCTCTTCCTAGTCAAAAACCATGTGGCTATTTTTCCTTTCGTATTTTCTTTTTTCCTGTCATATATTCAATTCTCCCTTAACCTCGTTTGTGTACTCGCCAAGTTGCCCTCAGAGTTGTTTGTGGAGGTCGAGACTCGGCTTCTGGTCCCGCCTCCTAGACAACATTCATTGGCATCACTGACTTCTAGCCTCTTGGGTCTCGTATCTTCTCGTAAAGGTATGCCTCTTTACATCACTGGTTTTTCTATCTTCAGCTTTCACCTATGTTCCTTTCATTCTGGTTCCTTTAATTCATTGCGCCCTATCAAATCGTACGATTTTCTCAAGTCTCTCCACCAAAGTACATTCCTGTTCAGATATTGGTATGGTTACAAAATTTTGGACATTTTATACCATTTGCACGTGTTTGATTGGGCGTGGTCTCCGTGCAAGGGTCGTGTATTTAGTGATTGGTCATGCAGGGGCCGTGTATTCAGGGATTGGTCATGCAAGGGCCTTGTGTTTAGTGATTGGTCATGCAAGGGTCGTGTATTCAGTGATTGGTCGTGCAGGGGCCGTGTATTCAGTAATTGGTCCCTCATATGTCCCATATGACGTTCTGAAAAATTATTCGTTAAAGCTTCCTGGATGTTGTAGTGAGGTCTGTTAGGCTTGCATAAACCGCCGACTCCTACGGTTTGTATTATGGGTTGAGAAAGGTTGGTTGCATGGGGCGACTAGAGCTGCTTGATGTACATACCGTATTTTCCGGGATATAAGGAGCACAAAATTATCCTAGCGATAAATCAGTAATCATGTTCGCGGGTTAATTACCCTCTTATTTTAAGCTAAAGCGTAACCCAAAGCCTAACCCAACATGACTACCCTTGACGCTGACCTTGATCATATAAGGCGCAGGGTGTTTTTCCAAATTTTTGAGGGGGGGGAGGAGGAGGAGGAAAGGTGCGCCTTGTATGCAAGAAAATGCGGTAAAGTATGGACGAATGGCGCTTCACTGGTTGACTAGCTCCACCTAGCATGTTGACAACTATTCCAAAAATTGAAGGTAGACGTTGCGGTCTGTGATGGTCTTGATAAAGGTGCAAGACGGACCAGAGCATCGTTGAGTTTCATCACCAATTTGTGGGGGTAGTTGTGAATTGATCCAGCCAGGGTATTGTGACTTCCTTTGTTCCTTAATGGCTGGTTATGTATGACTGGCTATAACTGGCTAGGGCTGGCTGGCTGACGAGTTATGGCTGACTGCCTATGGCTGACTTTTACTGGCTAATTATGGCTGGTGTTGGCGGGTTGTGGCTAGTTGTGGCTTGCTAGCTAGCTAGGCTGGCTCTGAGTTGTTGAGTAATCAGGAAAATCAATATTGAACATTCCTGTACCGCAGGTGGCGGTGGCGTCGTACTTGGTGAACGAAAGTTACTGCAAGTTACTCAACACTTGATGAGTGTCTTGACGCTCAAGTCGTCAGTGTTGGAGTTTTGCATCAGAGTTGTTAATTGCCAGAAATAATTGAAAGAATTTTGTTTGGAAACTGACACGTTCTTTGTAGCAACCCTGTGTACTAGCGAGGGAGTTTTTAATATATATATATATATATATATATATATATATATATATATATATATATATATATATATATATATATATATATATATATATATATATATATATATATATATATATATATATATATATATATATATATATATAATATATATATATATTTGTGTGTGTGTTTAACCAGATGGGATACATCAACATTGTGCTTCTACTCTATTCTATATGATAGTTACAAAGTGGGAACAAAAGCCAGCTATGGGTCACATATATAGTGTTGAAATCTGTCAGCCTGAGCTGAGAGATTTCAGTAGACCAACGAGGATATCGTTAACTATTCCATTAATGGTTTAACAGCTACGGGAGCTTCAAAGGTTACATAACATCAGAGCTGAAGTTTCGAGAGGGGAAGAGGGACAAACTAAGGCTTAATTTGTACATCCCTTTGGTCATCCAGGACGGGAGGGAGGAATGAACATCAAGTATATTGCTGTGAAGACTGGCACAGCAACGATGAACAGTATGGTGCAGCAGCCGGGCACCAGCAGGTGGACCTGCATGCTGCATCAGCAGGTGGACCTGCATGCTGTACCAGCAAGTGTGCCTGGATGCTGCACCGGCAGGTGTGCTTAGATGCTGCACCGGCAGGTGTGCCTAGATGCTGCACCGGCAGGTGTGCCTAGATGCTGCACCGGCAGGTGTGCCTGGATGCTGCACCGGCAATTGTTTCATGAACAGACTATTACCTGCAGAATGTACCAGAGCAGTCAGGATGTAATGGTTCCATAGACCTGTTTGATGCCAGCGCCAACAGAAAGATTAACGAAGGTGGCACAGTTGCCAGCATCTCGGCGTGGTGTTCCTCTGTAAACACTAAAATATTGTTCTTTTTCACTGTAGTTTTCAGCTTTTGTTTAAGCCATAAACCTTGGCGGTCTTGGTCTGCTGAAAGGTAAAAAGAGTTAATATTTCCCTTGGCGCTGTGTGCAACATTTGTTAATTTGGGGAGTTACCAGAAAGAAAGTGTAGTTAACGCTATTTTACGGAGGAAGGAGTTCACTTGCGTTATTGTACGAGTAGTGTTGTATAACAATAATTATTGGGTGTTTTGTGATTGGTGTGTTCCTGAGCTTGCAGTGTGTACCAGGGAGGGAGGGAGTGTGATAACAGTGCGGAGGGAGGGCAGTGTGATAACAGTGCGGAGGGAGGGCAGTGGGTTGAATTGTTTTGAGTCTGGATAGTGGATAGGGAAGGGCCTGGGTTCTGGGATAGTGGATAGGGAAGGGTCTGGGATAGTGGATAGGGAAGGGCTTGGGTTCTGGGATAGTGGATAGGGAAGGGCCTGGGTTCTGGGATAGTGGATAGGGAAGGACCTGGGTTCTGGGATAGCGGATAGGGAAGGGCCTGGGTTCTGGGATAGCGGATAGGGAAGGGCCTGGGTTCTGGGATAGCGGATAGGGAAGGGCATGGGTTCTGAGATAGCGGATAGGGAAGGGCCTGGGTTCTGGGATAGCGGATAGGGAAAGGCCGGGGTTCTGGGATAGCGGATAGGGAAGGGCCGGGGTTCTGGGATAGCGGATAGGGAAGGGCCGGGGTTCTGGGATAGTGGATAGGGAAGGGCCTCGGTTCTGGGATAGTGGATAGGGAAGGGCCTGGGTTCTGGGATAGCGGATAGGGAAGGGCCTGGGTTCTGGGATAGCGGATAGGGAAGGGCATGGGTTCTGGGATAGCGGATAGGGAAGGGCCTGGGTTCTGGGATAGCGGATAGGGAAAGGCCGGGGTTCTGGGATAGCGGATAGGGAAGGGCCGGGGTTCTGGGATAGCGGATAGGGAAGGGCCGGGGTTCTGGGATAGCGGATAGGGAAGGGACTGGGTTCTGGGATAGTGGATAGGGAAGGGCCTCGGTTCTGGGATAGTGGATAGGGAAGGGCCTGGGTTCTGGGATAGTGGATAGGGAAGGGCTTCGGTTCTGGGATAGTGGATAGGGATGGGCTTCGGTTCTGGGATAGTGGATAGGAAAGGGCCTGGGTTCTGGGTAGTGGATTGGAAAGGGCCTGGGTTCTTGGATAGTGGATAGGGAAGGGCCTGGGTTCTGGGATAGTGGATAGGGAAGGACCTGGGTTCTGGGATAGTGGATTGTGAAGGGCCTGGGTTCTGGGGTAGTGGATAGGGAAGGACCTGGGTTCTGGGATAGTGGATAGGGAAGGACCTGGGTTCTGGGATAGTGGATTGTGAAGGGCCTGGGTTCTGGGATAGTGGATTGGGAAGGGCCTGGGTTCTGGGATAGATAATGGATTGGGAAGGGCCTGGGTTCTGGGATAGTGGATTGGGAAGGGGTGTGTGGGCGGTGGGACTGGATATGAGGTGAGTGAGTGTTTGAGAGTCTAGGAAAAAGGAAGGGAGGTGATTGGAACCAGGAAGGATAAAAAAAAAAAATCACGAGAATAAGAGTGAGAATAAGAAAGCTGCCGATCAACTAAAATGTGATGGATGTGTTGTCCAGTGAACACCAGCGGCCTCCTGGATCACAACTTAAGAACAATAAGCCAGAGGGAGAGAGAATATGGAAGGTGATTTAATTAAGGAGATGGGTAGAGAATGAGATGTCACGTGATTCAAAGGGGGACTACTACTCACTTTCCTGACTCCACCCAAATACTGTAAAATGTTTGTCGTTTTCCGATGGTCTTTAGCAATGTCTTGCGCGCTCGCACCTCTACAGGAGAAGACCGCAATATCAGATCTTGAGTGTTAAGACACTTGTGCAACATCTGGTTATCTTTATTGTAGACGTTTCGCCATCCAGTGGCTTTATCAATACAAATTCTAGGACATAACTAGAAGACAGAACTATATACAAAAGATGAGGTAATCAGTCCCTCAGCCTTGGAGTTGGTGTGAAGAGCACCGTGGTTGTAGAAATTCTGGATCACAGGCAAGGAGGCTGGCGCTTATATAGGCGCCATTGGATCTGGATGTATAGCAGACGAAGACATAGTCACTGGTAGGCGGGATTTCCCAGTGGAAGTAGGTCATACCCAAAGGGATGGATTAGTAGTAGTAGCCGTGAAGAAGGTTATGTAGATGTCCTCTGAACCATGATTTTATGATGTTGCAGTGTCTGACAAATTGTGCAAGAACGGTATACAATACCGACATGTAGAGGACATGTACATGACCTTCTTCACGGCTACTACTACAGGGCAGAAGTATCAGAGCTGGAACAAATACAGAGAGCGTTTACAGCCCACTTAGTCAATAAAGCATTTAAATTACTGGGAACGCCTTCGTCTTAAATATGTACTCACTGGAACTGATGAGATAGATGCATGATAATATATAGTACCTGGAAAATGCTTGAAGGCCTGGTCCCAAGTCTGTACACTGCCATAACATACTGGAGCGATAAAGATGGAAGTGTGTGCAAAATAAACCCAGTGAAAAGTACGGGTGCAGTGAGCACAACAAGTGAACACAGTATAAACATCCGTGGGCCCAGACTATTCAACATATAACCAGAACATATCAGAAATACTACTTAGACAAGTGTAGAAGTCTTCAAGAGGAAACTGGACAGATATCTTCACGAGGTGCCAGATCGACCAGACTGTGATGGATATGTTGGTCAGTAGGCCACCAGCAACAATAACTTTGTTGTTCTCCTGGCGAACACCAGATGAACCTGGCTTAAGGTCAGGCTCTGAAAGTAAAAAAACTCAAAACTAATCAAAGGTGTGTCAAAGGCTGAGATTAATGATGAGCTTGGAGAAAGCGATCACAAATCAGTTTGTCTTCACTATATCATGGAATTACCTTAAGCACAACCAAATCAAATGTCCCTGGCTTCCACTTGGCCAATTTCAGAATGAGAAATTACCTGGGTGCGGTGAACTAGTGTGATTTGTTTGGTCATTATCCCGTGGGTCAGGTAGGTGGTGATGGTTGCAAATATGACATTTTTCAAAGCATAGTTCAAGCCACCCAGACTACTGATGTTACATATAAGGAAATTAGATGAAACAAAAATGACCCTGAATGGAACATCTCATAGGTCAAAGGAGAAACATTTACAAGCGAATCAAGAGAGAGAGGAGGTACGCTTAAGAAATCAATAAATTCAACTAAAAAGAGAAAGAAAAGACAAGAGAGATTAAAGAAGTCGCGGGTGCATATAGGAGTAAGATTATGGACAAGATAGGCCCACTTCAGAGTTGTGCAGATCAGCTTATTGACTATGACAAAGAAATGTGTACAATCGTCAACACTTATTTCCTGTTTTTACGGTTGTACACTATCAAAGTCACTAGTGACATGATTCTCAGACAAATAGATTAAAACCTGATGAACCGTTCTCAAGGGTTATATAAGAATGTAAGGAGGAACTTAGCAAACCATTGGCTGGTCTTTTAAACTTATCACTACAAACTGGCATTATGCCAGAAAAATGGAAAATGTGATACTCATCTTTAACGTCGATGGGTCCTTATCTTCAAATTCAAAGTTTATTCTCTATAAGGATTACAATGCTGAGTTTACAGAAATTTGGTCATTGTTTGGTTTACATGTAGTAAAATTGAGATTACAGAGTGTACCACTAGAACGCTTAGCATGGCTAGGCATTTCGGGCATACTTAGTTTTATTCTTAATTGTAAAATATTACAAATTATGAGGTAAGTTGGTATTATGGCTAAGTGACTAAATACTAGTTTGTGAGTTTAGCAATGTGAATGCTTTTGTTTTGGCACAGTACATAGTTTCAGTATTGGAGTATCACAGGATTCGAATTATAGACTGACTAGCCTAACCTCCATTGTGGGGAAAAATTGATGGAATATATAATTACCGAGGCTATTTGAAACCATGTTGAAAGATATAAATTAATCATTGATGTTGTGTAAATGGACTTAACGTGAGGCGTTTGATAGTTCCATATGAGAGATTGAGGAAAGTAGAGGCACACGAAATAGGAGAAATATTTTCTTCGATACAGGCTTGGTTAACAGACAACAGTGTGTTTGCATAAATGAAGAGAAATCTGAGTGGAGACACGTCACAAGCGATGTTCTGCAGGGGTCAGTGTTGGGCCCTTTGTTGTTCACAATATACATAGACGAGGGAATATATAACGACATAAGTTTGCCGATGACGCTAAAATACGCCTTCGCATTAATTTTGACGAGGACACTAGAGCACTACGGGAAGATCTGAACAGACCGTGATCGGAGAAGTGGCAGATGTTTAATATAGACAAATGCAAAGTTCTCAATCTTGGGAAAATAACCATGGCACTTGTAAACTAAACAGTAAATATTTCCCAAATGTTGCACAAGTGTCTCATTTATCAATACAATGCATCAACTGAAGACTAGAAATACTATATACAACAACAAAAAAAAAAAACGGAAGACGAGGTAATCAATCTCACATGTTGTGCATGTGTGTAATTCATGAAATTGTCGGTACTGTATATCATTGATATACAGTTTGTGAGACGCAGCAACGTCATGGAATCTTGGTACAGAGGACATCACCACAACCTACTTGCTAACTCCTTGGGATGGCCTACTTTCACTGGAAAATTCCGCCTACAAGTTACAGTGCCTTTGTCTGATGCACTTCGTCTCCAGTATATAAGCGCCAGTCTTCCTTCTGTGCTTTACATTCTTCAGTACTACTGTGCTCTTCACCCACTCATAGGTTGAGGCATTGACTACTCGACTTTTACTGTCTTTTATTACATAATATGGTACAAAGGATTTAAGAGATACATTGTTAATATAAAGATGTCATAGACAGTACATGAGGTGTGAGAGATACAAGTCTAGTATATATTCTTACGTGTTTGTCACTGATTATAATACGAAAATCTCATCCAGCTCCTCAGAGCTGGGGTGCGTGCCCAAAATACACCAGGCATTACCTCTCTGAACAGCAGCGCTGAGTTGCTGGAACACAAAACTAGCTTACCCTGATGAGTCTTTTGCCTAGCTTCTTCAGGAACTTAGATGCACTCTTTCCCCATGAGTCAAGGGTCTCCGAGCCTATGGGAACAAACATATAATGATGGGCAAGTTTTCCATATTTTCTAGACTTTGGGACTCCCTGAAGCTGGCGGCTGCCCCTCCTTCCTCCCTGGTGTATTGGAGATAGGCATCAGCCAAGGTAGATGAACGTGTGTAGTCCCCCACTACCTGCTTGCCGTCTGTCCAGGCTTGAAGTGTGATACCATCTGGCCACTTCTGGCTGCCACCAGCTGTATAGCCCTTGTGGCTTAGCGCTTCTTTTTTTATTATAATAATCTGGCTGCCAGCAGATCTGCATAGTTGGGGTGGCTCCCTTACTGCTGGGCATCCGGCTGTTGTGAGGCTCTTCTTGATAATGTTATTAACCTCCCCATGTCTTGCAATCCTTCCCTCGGATTTACGGCACACAAGACCATGGTACCTGAATCGGTCTGCTGCTTCACTGCCACAAATACACCTGTGTTCGGCGAGAATAGGGGCGGCAAGTCGAAGGGCAACACCAATGCGGATGGTGTGTCTTTTGTATATATTTATAGTCTTCAGATTAAGTCCAGATTACGAAACGTTTCGCCAGCCAGTGGCTTCAGTCCAATACAGAGAAGAACGGTGGAAGATAAGTGTAAGTATACTGATTATAATCAGTGCCTCAGCCTGGAGTCGGTGTGTTCAGCCTAGTGGAAAACCCTGCTTACATCTTCGTGCAATTTTTCAGTGTCTCCTACCGGGGTGACTTTCATGCTTATTTTAGTGTTATGTGGAAACGATAATATCAGACTGTAACGGGTGTTTTGGCTGGGTAATCTCTGTTTGGCTGTGATGGCCCACAGCTCTTTATTTTTTTTTAGTTTTATGATCTGTTTGGACACAGATTGCCTAGTGTGAAATCGGTAACTCTTTTCTTGGTGATCATCCCTGCAGCGTGATCTTACACTGGGCCTTTTAATTGGCTGTCTGATTGATCAAACTGTCAGTACTATCAGCGCGCTATCTGCCACTTCATAATCCGATCAACCTCACTGTAGTGAATTCCTTGGACTACTTGCTGCTAGCACCAACAGTCTATGATTAGTCCTAGTCTGTGACCGGGCCTGGGGAACGATGACCTACAGTAGAATTAATAACATATCAACCTCAAGATTTAGAAATCTAGACAAAAATTTAGTCCATCTGAGATTTAATTTTAAGAAAAAGATATTTTAGCAATTAACTGGCGGTGTTTGTTAGGGCGTAAACGTAAATTTCTGATTTGAACAGCTGGATATTGTAGACAAGTGCGCGCTAGATGGCGGTAATGCAGGGAGGGAGGTTGTAAGGAAGCATTCCCTCCTCCAACTTTAACACCGTGGCTGGAGATACCAACACTTTAAGCAACTGCTATAAAGTGGCAGCTCATGGCATTGGGGGAAAAGTGCTCTCGTGGATCGAGTCATGGCTCACAGACAGGAAGCAGAGAGTGTCCATAAATGGGGTTAAATCCGAGTGGGGATCTGTAACAAGTGGCGTTCCACAGGGATCAGTCTTAGGCCTGTTGTTGTTTATAATATATATCAATGATCTTGATGAAGGAATTACTAGTGATAAGAGCAAATTCGCCGATGACACAAAGATAGGTAGGATAATTGATTCAAACGTAGATGATAGGGAACTTCAGGAGGATTTAAACAAACTATATTATTGGTCAGAAAAGTGGCAGATGCAGTTCATTGTAGATAAATGCAAGGTTCTGAAGCTCGGGAGTGTCCATAACCCTAGCACTTATAAGTTAAATAATGTAGAACTTAGCCATACAGATTGCGAAAAGGACTTGGGGGTTATGGTGAGCAGCAACCTTAAACCAAGACAGCAATGCCTAAGCGTACGTAATAAGGCAAATAGATTACTGGGATTTATATCAAGAAGTGTAAGCAACAGAAGTCCAGAGGTCATACTGCAGCTTTATACATCATTAGTAAGGCCTCACCTAGATTATGCAGCTCAATTCTGGTCTCCATATTACAGAATGGACATAAATTCGTTAGAAAACATTCAGCGTAGGATGACTAAATTAATACATAGCATTAGAAATCTTCCTTATGAAGAAAGATTGAAGACTTAAGTTACATTCACTTGTTAGACGAAGAATGAGGGGAGACCTGATCGAAGTGTATAAGTGGAAGATAGGTATTAATAAAGGGGATATTAATAAGGTCTTGAGGATATCTCTCCAAGAGAGAACCCGCAGTAATGAATTTAAATTAGATAAGTTTAGATTTAGAAAGGACATAGGAAAGTATTGGTTTGGAAATAGGGTAGTTGATGAGTGGAACAGTCTACCTAGTTGGGTTATTGAGGCTAGGACTTTGGGTAGTTTCAAATTTAGGTTGGATAAGTACATGAGTGGGAGGGGTTGAATTTGAGTGGGACTTTCACATCAGAGCTTATTTCTTGGGTGGCATTGAAAATTGGGTTGGTCAAATGTTTTGTTAGTGGGATGAATTGTAAAGGACCTGCCTAGTATGGGCCAACAGGCCTCCTGCAGTGTTCCTCCTTTCTTATGTTCTTATGTTCTTATATCGTAGTTTGCGGTTAACTCTACATAAATATAAGATAGGTTAACTTTCCTAAATTATTTTAAAGTAAAATATTTTTTGTGGATTTTCAGAAGCAATTAAAATTTGCTTACAACACTGTGGAAGAAATAAACTTCGGCATGAGAGGTGAATAGTGAGAGTGTTAAGTAGCTCCTGTTTGTCCATACACTCAACCAGTTGATTGAAGAGGTGAAGACAAAAGCTGATGCAGCAGAACCATATTTTATCTGGATAGCGATTCTCTGAGAGTTTTTTCCGCATGAGAACTTTCAAAAAGCTCCTCCTGAATGGAAGCATTGACCCTGTAAACCATTGTGCTGCTACACGAGTGTCGTCACCCACTAACTTGACATATTAAAACCCTCTTAAACTTTTATGCTGATTGATGCTGGTGTGTCTTCCTTATATATAACATGAATATTTTCAAGTTAGAGCTTATCCTATAGCGTGAACTATTTATATGAATTTATTTTTTCTAATTTATTTTTTCTTGTTTTCAGGTAAATGTATGGTGATGTTGATGTGGAGGTGGGTGTTGTGCAGCGAGCACCGCCACGACACCTGCTGTAGGTCAGATTAAAGAAGAAGTACTTGCACATATCACGTATTTGTTGTTGCTGCTGCTGCTGGGGGTGATGCTGCTGCTGCTAGGGGTGATGCTGATGCTGCTGCTGCTGCTGCTGCTAGGGGTGATGCTGATGCTGCTAGGGGTGATGGTAGTGATGATGCTGTTAGTGGTATAACGGTGGTGCAGTATGTGGTTATGGGCTGGTAGTATGGAAGTAATGTTTGTGGTGTATATTAGCATTATGAGATGCACGACAGTGTGCAGGTACCATTCACCCGACACTTGAATACATCGAATAGGATTGAGTTGTCTTACACAGCATACGAATGTCTTGGAAACTCTGTCCAGCAAGGCTCAGTTTCTAGCACATTCGCATAGTAATTTTCCCTAGCTGCGACTCAAGTCTTTGCACACAGGTGGGAGTGGAGAGGTTGGTGGTGATAGTGGGGGTTATGATAACGGAGGGGTTGTAGCGGTAGTTCTTCACTGTAATTACATTATCTTATTCTTTAGAGAGCGCTAAACGCTAGAAATCATACAACGCTTGTGGAATAGGATTCGATTACGTGTTCTTATAGGTGTATATTGTCCAGACATACGGTAAACAACTCTACTATTTTGCACGACTGCATTCATCCAAAATACCCAGAACTCGCCACGTGGAAGTGGTTGTGGTTTGTTCTTTAGTGTAATTGGAGAGCTGTCTGCATCGGAAGTTCATGACGATATAATATATCAGTAGATACGAGGAAAAGGTCAGTTAAGTACCTAAATTTCTGGGAATGTTTGAAGGCAATCTGTTGTCCTTGAAAGGGAGGCGAGAGGTGCAGTTTAATCTACACCTGAAAAATTCTAGGAGGATTAGCCCCAAATTTGCACATGCAAATCGTTCTCCATGAAAGCAAGACACTTGGCAGAAAATTTTCTCCGGTAAGTGCTTGATCAGCTGAGCTGTGGTGCTTAAGTTAAACTTGGTGCTGCTAGCACCAATAACTTGGTTTATCAGGTCATCCACCGGGAGGCCTGGTATGGGTCTGGGCCTTAGGGCGTTGACTCTTGGAACACACTCCAGGTAGACCGGTACGTCATAAGGGATGGTGTTTATAATGTGATTCACAACTCATTGTTTACCCGAAATCATCAGCCAGGCCTCCTGGTTGATGACAGTGTTCAGGCTTGGTACACCCAGTCTGTCGTAGGCACCGCAATTCGGCTTATAATGTTGGGAGGAACTTGTCAAGGTACCTTCTGAAAACAGCGGTTCGTTGGTATTTCCTTTTACATGTCAAGGGAAAGAGTTGATGCTTTTATACTCAGGTTATCACTTATTTATTTATTACGTCAATACTATTTTGTACCTCTTGTCTGCAATATACAGGTCCCCTTTTCGCACATATGCTGTACTTTTATCAAGATCGATGGACTGATTACTTCGAACTCCTTCTGATCCCCCACCATTCTTCTCTGTATTGGGCTGAGGAAGCCACTGTCTGGCAAAACGTTTCCACAGTAAAGATACCCAAGTGTTGCACAAGTGTCCTTCTAGTATATGTCAGTAGGCCTGCTGCAGTGTTCCTCCATTCTTATATTCTGCTTGTGTACACACCATCCCTATGGTGAATTATTACCCCAAAAATATATATTCTCTCTCCCCTCCCTCCCTCCCTCCCTCCCTCCCTCTCTCCCTCCCTCCCTCCCTTCTCTCATTTCCTCTCTCCCTCCCACCCCCTCTTCTTAATCCTCCTACCCCCACCCCCTTTCCCTCCCTGGTTTTACAAGGTTAGGTTAAGGGTTTCTGATTTACAAAGTAAGAACTGTCACCTACATCAGCTCATTTTAAAGCCTTTTTGGTGTTACGAGTCATACAAATAGGGAACAGGATGAAGTTAGAGCCATCTGTGGGCCAGCGATTTCATTTGGTCAACTGACTTTTTGTTAATGTAGTTATGCTGTACGAACATGTTCCAGACTCGTGTCAAACTAGGAATAAAAGATATCGGATGAAGTGATGTTCCTGACAAGCGTACAGCCAGAGTGTAGTTGCTGTTTGCTTCCCGTCTTCTGTAGAAGCTCGATTTTCGCTGTCGTAGGAGTGGAGCCAAGTGTGGTACCTTGACAATGTTGACCTTGTACGTAACAGTAAGGTCACCCACATCCCTATGGTGTTGAAGGCTCTACTGAAATTGCATGTCTGTCCAGGTTGTTTCCAGGCGAGAGACTTGTTTTGCTCTGTTAAGAAGTTGCAGATGAGATGGGGAGGAGGGGGCAAGCAATCCTAGAAAGTGGAGCATACTCAGGGTGCAAGCGTATTTGTGCCTCCTACAAAATCTTGCAACCTCTACTGCCCAGCAGATGCGAGATACGTCTGAGCGCTGCAGGCTTCCTGGCCGCTTTGTTTGCAAGATTTACAATGTGTTACTTCAGTCAGTCTGGAGTCAGATTTCACCCCAAGGATATCAACTTCATCCCCAGGTACCAACACTCCCTTTCATTCTTAGCACTGTCGAGCCTTACCATCATGGTGCTTAGAGACCATCATGTGTATTTTCTCGGGAGTAAATGGGATCTGCAATCATTTTTCCTACGCTGATATAGCTGTGAGCTGGCATTTCCTCTCTTGGGTAAGTAAATGTCAAGAGTACAGTTTCTTTCTCTCTCTCTCTCTCTCTCTCTCTCTCTCTCTCTCTCTCTCTCTCTCTCTCTCTCTCTCTCTCTCTCTCTCTCTCTCTCTCTCTGTCTCTCTCTCTCTCTCTCTCTCTCTCTCTCTCTCTCTCTCTCTCTCTCTCTCTCTCTCTCTCTCTTACTCTCTCTTACTCTCTCTTACTCTTTCTTACTCTTACTCTTACACAGGGTTTGACAAAGTTAGGTTAAGGATCCCTAGCTTTATTGACAAGCTATATGCAAGTTTAGGATTCTTAACTTTATTGACAAGCTAAGAGCTGTTACCTACATCACCTCATTTGAAAGCATCTTATTGTTATGAAACATACAAGTAGGGAACAGGATGAAGTTGGAGCCATCTGTGGGCCAACATTTTCATTTGATCAACTGACTTTATCTCGTTGACATCATCATGCTGTACGAATGTGTTTCTCTCTCTCTCTCTCTCTCTCTCTCTCTCTCTCTCTCTCTCTCTCTCTCTCTCTCTCTCTCTCTCTCTCTCTCTCTCCCTTCCTCCCTCTCTCCCCCACTCTCCCCCTTTCTCCGTTCCCCCCCTCTCTCCGTTTCCCCCCCCTCTCTCCGTTCCCCTTTTTCCCGTGTCAAGACTCCATGTATTGGCATACAGAGGGCTCTTCATGGGGCGGGAGAGGAGTCTTGTGTGGGTGAGAGAAGGGGAAAGGAGACTGTTTTGTATGGATGAGAGGGAATATGTTTTTTTTAAGGGTGGGAAGGGGGGAGAGGAAGAGCTGTTTCAGGGGCGGTATGTTTGTGTTGTTTGGTTATGTGGGTGAGAGGGAGAATGAATGGGGTGTTTTGTGTGCGTGTTAAGAGATCAGTAACAGCAGGGAGGTGGGAATGCAACAACAGCTTCAAGCAGATATGAACGAAGTCTTCCAGTCTCACACGACAGTAACGTGACGTTCAATGAGGACTAGTTTGTTGCTCTACTATAAAAAAATAAGATAAAATTGAAATGGAGCACAAGACAAACTCAAAGTACATATTCAGTAGAGCGAAATTTCCATGTGAGAGACTTGGAAGTTATGTCACAGGATCTCGCATTGAATGTCTGCAACAGTATTACTCTCTCTGCCTTCAGGAAAATGATAGGCTAGATAACTAGAACGTTCAAAACAAGATGCTGAGCCACTGATACTCTTCGTCACTTATTCTCTTCAGACAGGAATATTGCTATACACTAACGGCCACTTTTAAGACAGGAGAGATGACAGAGTTGGAAAACGCACATACATCCTTCACTACCCGTATAAATTCAATCATCTGTATTACTGGGAACGCTTGAAGTTCCTTGGAACGTAGGCGGAGATACTTGCAAGATGCTTCCAAAGATCAGCGCCTCTGCTACCCTCTCAGACCAGGCCTTCTGGTCTTTTAAGGCCTGATCAACCAGGTTATTTACCACTGGATGCATGTAGCCCAACATGCAAACCACAGCCCGGCTGGCCATGAACTGATCTGAAGATCTTATCCAGTTCTTTCTTGTAGACAGCCATAGGTTTGTTGGTAATTTCTTTTATGCACGGAGGAAGGGCGTTGAAGAATCAGGGACCCCTGACCCTCTCAGACTTTGTGTACTCATCCTGCCCCACCCCTTTTTATTTTGTGGAGGTATTTTGCACCGTCTGTCGAGTCTCTTGTCATACAGAATGATTTCGATGTTCAGTTTTGGGATCACTCCCTCTGCTATTTTCCAAGTTTAGATTTTTGTGTGCCGTTCTTTTCTGCATTTCAAGAAATGCAAGTGAAGGGACTTCAGGCGTTGCCAGTAGTTGATACCCGAGTGTATGTATATGAGCAGTGAAAGTTGTCAGCAGTCTTGCCTTGCTTGAAGAGGGTTATTAGTATACAGCAGTATTCTAGCCGGGAGAAAATATATAACATGAAGAGTACCATCATTGATTCAGCATCTATTGTCTGGAAAACCTAGTTATTCAGTCAACCATTTTCCTTTCGGTAGCAGTGACATTACTGTGATCCTTGAATGTGAGATCTTCCAGAACCATTCCCTCCACATGGGAATTTATTGAACGATTTGAATTTGTCCTGTACTCTATTCATCTTTATTTTCTCTGTTCTTCCATAGCGAAACCATTGAAGTTTGTCCTTATTAAACATTATATTGTTGTACGAGGCCCACTGGAAGACTTCTTTCATATATGCCTGAAGGTGTGCTGTATGCCTTTCATATGCCTTTGATAAGTTCAGAATTTTTTACTCCCAGAGCCCGGTCCTCGGACAGACTTGTATGGTGCTTGGCTGGTCAACCAGACTGTTGCTGTTGGCTGCCAGTTGGCCCCCATAACCATCGCAGCCTAGTTGATCTGGCAATTGAAGATACTTGTTCAGTTTCCTCCTGAAGGGGTGTACATTTGTCCCAGGAGTGTTTGATATCTTCTGGTAAGATGTGAGTCTGGGACAATGGATGTTTATAGTATATTCTCTTATTGAGCCCACGGCACTTCTACTTTTCACTGGGTTTATTTTACGCTTCCTCCCATATTGGCGCTCTTTCCGTCTTCGACGGACGCCACTCTCATACAGATTCTGGTATCAACAAAAGATGTTACGGTGCTGTGTTATGTCCTTGTCTGTGTCGGATGTATGAATGAGAAACAGAAGTAGGTCGAGTACTGTTCCTTTAGAACCAGAGCTTTTCACTGTGGCAGCCTTCGATTTCACTGTTACTACTATTCTCTGGTTTGTTTGTTAAAATGTTAAATATCCATCTGCCCACTTTTCCAGTTATTCCTTTCGAACGCTTTTACATCACTGTGCACTACATTAGCATATAGTCTGTTTTCCAGAGCATCCAGGAATGCACCGTAATGATTTAGCAGTTGTTAAAGGCAGGATCGACCTGCCCTAAACCCATGATGCCTCGGACTGTGCCTTGGACAGTACCCCGTGGCCTGGTGGCAAAAGCTCTCGCTTCACGCGGTGAGGGTCCGGGTTCGATTCCCGGCTAAGAGATAAGAACAACATAAGAACATAAGAAAGGAGGAACACTGCAGGAGGCCTGCTGGCCCATACTAGGCAGGTCCTTTACAATTCATCCCACTAACAAAACATTTACCCAACCCAATTTTCAATGCTACCCAAGAAATAAGCTCTGATGTGAAAGTCCCACTCAAATCCAACCCTTCCCACTCATGTACTTATCCAACCTAGATTTGAAACAACCCAAAGTCCTAGCCTCAATAACCCAACTAGGTAGACTGTTCCACTCATCAACTACCCTATTTCCAAACCAATACTTTCCTATGTCCTTTCTAAATCTAAACTTATCTAATTTAAATCCATTACTGCGGGTTCTCTCTTGGAGAGACATCCTCAAGACCTTATTAATATCCCCTTTATTAATACCTATCTTCCACTTATACACTTCGATCAGGTCTCCCCTCATTCTTCGTCTAACAAGTGAATGTAACTTAAGAGTCTTCAATCTTTCTTCATAAGGAAGATTTCTGATGCTATGTATTAATTTAGTCATCCTACGCTGAATGTTTTCTAACGAATTTATGTCCATTTTGTAATACGGAGACCAGAACTGAGCTGCATAATCAAGGTGAGGCCTTACTAATGATGTATAAAGCTGCAGTATGACCTCTGGACTTCTGTTGCTTACACTTCTTGATATAAATCCCAGTAATCTATTTGCCTTATTACGTACGCTTAGGCATTGCTGTCTTGGTTTAAGGTTGCTGCTCACCATAACCCCCAAGTCCTTTTCGCAATCTGTATGGCTAAGTTCTACATCATTTAATTTATAAGTACTAGGGTTATGGGCACTCCCAAGCTTCAGAACCTTGCACTTATCTACATTGAACTGCATCTGCCACTTTTCTGACCAAGAATAGAGTTTGTTTAAATCCTCCTGAAGTTCCCTAACATCTACGTTTGAATCAATTATCCTACCTATCTTTGTGTCATCGGCGAATTTGCTCATATCACTAGTAATTCCCTCATCAAGATCATTGATATATATTATAAACAACAACGGGCCCAAGACTGATCCCTGTGGAACGCCACTTGTTACAGATCCCCACTCGGATTTAACCCCATTTATGGACACTCTCTGCTTCCTGTCAGTGAGCCATGACTCGATCCACGAGAGCACTTTTCCCCCAATGCCATGGGCTGCCACTTTCTTTAACAGTCTATGGTGCGGAACTCTATCAAAAGCCTTACTAAAATCTAAGTAAATAATATCAAATTCTTTATTGTGGTCAACAGCCTCAAAAGCTTTACTGAAGAAAGTTAATAAATTAGTTAGACAAGACCGGCCTCTTGTGAATCCATGCTGAGTATCATTAATCAAGCTATGCTTATCGAGATGGCTTCTTATAATCTCAGCTATAATTGACTCTAGTAATTTGCCTACAATTGAGGTCAGGCTTATTGGGCGGTAATTTGACGGTAACGACTTGTCCCCTGTTTTAAAAATAGGAGTTACATTAGCCATCTTCCACATATCAGACACTACACCTGTTTGAAGAGATAAATTAAAAATATTAGTTAATGGTTCACAGAGTTCCATTTTGCATTCCTTAAGAACCCTTGAAAAAACCTCATCAGGACCCGGCGACTTATTTTGCTTCAGTCTGTCTATCTGCCTCACAACCATCTCACTAGTGACTGTGATGTTACATAATTTATCTTCTTCTAGCCCACTGTAAAAATTAATTACTGGAATATTGTTAGTGTCTTCCTGTGTAAAAACTGAGAGAAAATAATTATTTAAAATCAAGCACATTTCATTCTCATTGTCAGTAAGGTGCCCATAGTTATTTTTAAGGGGACCTATCTTATCTCTAACTTTTGTTCTATAGACCTGGAAAAAACTTTTTGGGTTAGTTTTAGAATCCCTAGCAACTTTAATTTCATAGTCCCTTTTAGCTTTTCTTATCCCCTTTTTAATGTCCCTCTTAATGTCAATATACTGATTCATAAGATGACCCTCACCTCTTTTGATACGCCTATAAATTCCTTTCTTATGCCCTAGTAGATATTTGAGCCTATTATTCATCCATTTTGGGTCATTTCTATTTGATCTAATTTCTTTATATGGGATAAACGCTCTTTGAGCAGCATGTATAGTGTTCAGAAAACTGTCATATTGATAGCTCTCTTCGTTACCCCAGTCAACAGATGATAAGTGTTCTTTAAGCCCATCGTAATCTGCTAAGCGAAAATCTGGGACTGTTACTGAGTTATCGCTACTATCGTACTTCCATTCAATGCTAAATGTAATTGATTTGTGGTCGCTAGCACCCAGTTCCTCTGAAATTTCTAAATTATTAACAAGGGATTCATTGTTTGCCATAACTAAGTCAAGCAGGTTATTTCCCCTTGTAGGTTCTGTCACAAACTGCTTCAAAAAACAATCCTGAAATACTTCTAAGAAGTCGTACGATTCTAAATTCCCAGTCAAGAAATTCCAATCAACATGACTAAAGTTAAAGTCTCCTAGAATTACTACATTATCGTGCCTTGTGGCCTTAACAATTTCCTCCCATAGTAGTTTCCCTTGGTCCCTATCTAAGTTAGGGGGACGGTATATCACTCCTAAAATCAGTTTTTCATGCCCCTCTGAAAATTCTATCCAAACAGACTCTGTATGTGTTACTTCAGACTTAATACCCGTTTTTATGCAACAGTTCAAGCGATCTCGGACGTACAATGCCACCCCACCCCCTCTCCCAATACTTCTATCTTCTTGGAACAATTTAAAACCCTGAATATGACATTCCGCAGGCATGTCCCGACTTTTTGAATTAAACCACGTCTCAGTTAAGGCAAATACATCAATGTTACCTACCCTAGCAACTAATCTCAACTCGTCCATCTTATTCCTAGCACTACGGCAATTAGCATAATAAACATTGAAAGACTCTCCTTTCTCTTTACCCTTCCTGCTCATTTCTATTCTTCTACTAAACCTATTACCGTCTTTATCACCCAAGGTCCCTGGCTTTTCAATATCTATCTCGTTCTTATTATTACTAGTTCCCCTAGAACTCGTAATATTACTACACTGGGACTTCACTGTTTTCCTGCCAAAACCCATACCACTAACTATTCCTAGTTTAAAGTCCTAACTGCTCCCTCCACTGCAGTTGCCAGTGCTCCCACCCCACACCTAGATAAGTGAACCCCATCCCTAGCATACATGTCATTTCTGCCATAGAAGAGGTCCCAGTGTTTCCTTACACCGGTTGTCTATGTTCACCCATCAGTAAAATGGGTACCTGAGTGTTAGTCGACTGTTGTGGGTGGCATCCTGGGACAAAACTGACCTAATTTGCCCGTAATGCTCTGCATAACAATGGGATTTTTATATAGTAGTATGTCATTGATGTCAGCTAGGCCTGTATACCTTGTACATGTACTTGTAGTAAAAGATATTATTATAATTGTGATTCCATGTGATTGGCAATCTTGCTTCTTAGGACCCGTTCTATAGTCTTTTGCAGTTACTTTACTGTCTCCTTTGTGAAGTGGGGCAGTATCATGGTTTTCTGTGAACGTGGGATGCTACATGTGTCCAAGCTGTTCCTACATAAAATACTAAAGGTCCGAGAAAGAGAGATCTCCTAAAAAAAATTATGAATAAAGAATTCAGCCATGCTGTCGATAGCTTCAGATTCATCTTAAGGATAGGACTTCATCGGAAATTATGAAGATGCTGACACTGAGTCTCGCGATTTATTTGCTCCCATTTGATGCTTTTGTTGAAGTTGAATCTGTTGAAACTGCCCTCATGCTTGATCGTGTTTATCTGCCCCAGACCACTGACACGCGGGTCTGTACCTAGATTATATTGTGGTCTGGGATTGAGGACTAGATCCTAATTGAAGACCGAGACACTTACGCAACACATGAGATCCTCATTGTTCATAAATAAAAGGATAGCGGTTCTTAACTGGTGAGGGCTCCTTCCTAGGGAGCGTAAGTAATTTCCGGAGGGAAGATGCGAACCCAGAGCGAAAATAAAGACAATTTTGTGCATTTGCGATTTGCTCCTCAAACTCTTTTGAATAGTTAAAAATAATATAGTTGAGAATGAAAACTAGTTCTTCAGTTTTGTTATTCAAATGACCAATTGTGATAGAGGGTGCGAGCCAATAAAGGATAAGAACCACTGGTCTAGGGTGTTGCCCAGTCGGGTCGGTCCAGCAACCTTCTGGCTAAAGGCAAATTTATTGCAGCGGTTTAATATTCTGCTGTGGAGCTGTTTCTCCAAGTTAGCTCCAGGGATACACTGCAATTGCAGTCTTTGCTGAAGTCTACCATTTAAGACGTCACAAATTGAAGTCTTGAAGGAGCAGGATATTTGAGCATGGGTTTGAGTTACTACATTTACTTTTCGTATAGTTTTGATAGGTTCCTAGAGTTTATCTACTCTCGCAGCCCGGATTTGGGCCAGGCTTGTCTGGTGACTGCCTGGTCAATTAGGCTGTTGCTATTGGCGGCCCGTTGGCCCACATATCCGTCACAGCCTGCTTGATCCGGCACTTGGCAGAGGAAATTGTCTGGTTTCCTTTCGAAGACACTACACTCGTTCTAGCAGTTTCTCATATCTGATATCAAGACAATGCTCAAATTCCAATAACTGGCCCTTGAATTGCTGGGACATTGGTCTATTTACAGTGGTGTATACACAGGCACAACAAGCAGATTCTGGTTTTCCATTCTAACTGCCAGATTTCGACAGCACCGTTAATTGTTACTTGAACATACGGGTCCCTTCCCCTCCGTTTTTCCCGGACACATCGAAGTAGGTTGCAACCTGAAATCTAAATTTCATTGTCAAAACATGTCTTTTGTGCGAGTCTGTGAAAAGCTGCAAACATTGTGTGACTCCGTGGGAAGGCCACTGATAAACGGTATTTTACTGATTTTTATCCTCGTTTTGAGAAACGGCGGGAGGAGGGGAAGCAGAAGCAACAGGGAGGGAGGAGGGGAAGCAGAAGCAACAGGGAGGGAGGAGGGGAAGCAGAAGCAACAGGGGGGGAGGAGGGGAAGCAGAAGCAACAGGGAGGGAGGAGGGGAAGCAGAAGCAACAGGGAGGGAGGAGGGGAAGCAGAAGCAACAGGGAGGGAGGAGGGGAAGCAGAAGCAACAGGGAGGGAGGAGGGGAAGCAGAAGCAACAGGGAGGGAGGAGGGGAAGCAGAAGCAACAGGGAGGGAGGAGGGGAAGCAGAAGCAACAGGGAGGGAGGAGGGGAAGCAGAAGCAACAGGGAGGGAGGAGGGGAAGCAGAAGCAACAGGGAGGGAGGAGGGGAAGCAGAAGCAACAGGGAGGGAGGAGGGGAAGCAGAAGCAAGAAGAGGGAGGGCAGAAGCAAGAGGATGGGAAGCAGAAGCCACAGGAGGGAGGAGGGGAAGCTGAAGCAACAGGAGGGAGGAGGGGAAGGAAAAGCAAGAGGATGGGAAGCTGAAGCAACAGGGGGGAGGAGGGGAAGCTGAAGCAACAGGAGGGAGGAGGGGAAGCTGAAGCAACAGGAAGGAGGATGGGAAGCAGAAGCAACAGGAGGGAGGAGGGGAAGGAAAAGCAAGAGGATGGGAAGCAGAAGCAACAGGAGGGAGGATGGGAAGCTGAAGCAACAGGAGGGAGGAGGGGAAGGAAAAGCAAGAGGATGGGAAGCTGAAGCAAGAGTAATACTCCCATTAATATCAATAACAGTGGTTTAAAAAGACACGTGAGCAAATCATAGGGCATGTTTATTAGAAAATGTTTCGGTCCTGGGACCTTGATCACTTCTAACATACTTGAGGCCTGGTCACGAGGTCTGTGACCAGGCCTCGTGAATAAATAACACTTTAAAGTGCTTTAAAATGTAATAATGAAAAAAAAATCATGTGGTGGTAGATTATTTGCCAGGACACCTTGTCTTGGGCTCTGGGGTTGGGAATTCACGAGAGCAAGTGTGATCGTCCACGTATATTTGTTGTGCGTGTGTGGATGCAGGCCAGTATATCTAGTGACCTTGATGGGTACAGGAAGCCTGTGGCTGTTGAAGGTTCCACAATTTCAGCTGATGAGGTGTTCCGGTTGTATATTAAAGTAAAAAGTTCTTTCATCCACGTATTTGGCGGCCACACTGCTCCACACCTTGAATACTTAGTGGAAGATGTATTGTTGCCTTATCTCCATATGAAGTCTTGCGAGCCATATGCTGTGTTGACTCTTTTTACTTAATCTAGTTTACAGGGGTCCAGTCGTAACTCTGCGCCCCCTTTCTCTTAAATCTTACGAATAATTTTTTATTTTTTTTTTCTGACCCGTGCTCAAAGGTTGTAATAACAGTTTTGTTTGCGAGCGTCAAAACTTCACTCCTGGCCTCACCACTTACACTACTTCGATCGGCATCCCTGATTTCTGGCCGCTTGTGCTTTACCATGTCTACTTTTGAAGCAATATATTTAGTTTGCCTCCCACTGCCTCATCCATGTCCTTTCTCCTTTCCACCACCCTGAGACTAAAATACCTCTTACATGCTTATGGCTCGTCTTGTTTTCAGCTTCTCGTGACCCCTTGATCTTCGTCCACTTAATTCACCGTCTCCATATGCCCCATCTTGTAATATTGTATGTCATAATCATGTCTTTCTTCATTGTCCTCTGCTATGGCCATCGGGTTTAGTTCCTTCAACCTCTCTCCTCATTGTGTATCTCCCTTCTAGTACTAGCCTGGTTGCAAAACTTTGTATCTTTGGGAGCTTCTAAACATGCTTTATCAGGTGTGGGCTCCAGGCTGAGGCAGCGTAATCAGATTGGCCTAACATATGTCATACACAAGATTCTGAAGTATTCATAAGGTTCTTGAATCCTTTTCCGAGGTTTGCTAATCTTTCATATGCCACTGACAATATACAGTGTGTGTGTTTCTGGCATTATGCTTGGTGCTATATTTACCTCCAGGCAACAAAATAATTATGAATGAGGAAAGTTTCAGTTGCTTCTCTACAGAAGAATGGAGGAAGTAGACTGAAACGGAGTATGACAAACTCGAACCATTCAGTAAAGCGAAAGCTTCCCTTTCAAGGATCACTACAGTGTTGCTAGTGCTACCGCAAGGTAAATGATATGCTGGATAGCTAGAACGTTCAAAACAAGATGAGCTGAGTAACTAGAACTTTCAAGAGAGATGCTGAGCCAGTGCTCCTCTTCCTATTACTTGTTCTCTCAAGGCCCGAAGGTTGCTGTATACTAACGGTTCCCTCTAAGGTAGGAAAGATTGATGGGTTGGTAAATACGCACACGGAAACTTCACCCATATAAATTATAAGAAACATCTGAACTACCAGGATAATTTGGAGTTCTAACAGCTGTTTTCCTTGGAACGTAGGTAAGACAAGAACGTAAATTACACCTGGAAAATCCGGGATGGACTGGTCCCAAACCTGCACACAAAAAAGACATCATATGAAAGTAAGACTTGGCAGTCAGTGCAAAGTACGTCCTTTATAAAGCAGTTCCACGATAAGTACACTGGAAACATGTTCAGCATTAGAGGTCCTCGACATTTTAACGTCCTCCCTTCAGCCATAAGGGAAATTACTAGCGAACCTTTCGCTGCCTTCAAGAGGGAAACTTGTTACTCAAATAATTTCTGATGGGGAAGGCTCTGTTCATACAGTGGACTGCATGCTGACTGTAAATGATCTTTGTATCTGTTCCAGCTCTAATATCTCTTACCCTGAAAGGAACAGTCAACACTGAAAATTACTCTAAGCAAGAAAGCCCAAGCGGTTTGAAAGGTGCCACCTTTGGCACTATTTTCCGTATTTTGAAAATTTTCATTATCCACCCCATCATTTTCCTGGCTCTTGCGACATAATTTTTTTTTTTTTTTTAGAAAAATGACAGCTGACAATGCACCCAGATCTTTGGCATGTTCCTTTGTTGTATACAAAGTGTAAGAAAATCGCAAAATGGAACAAAACGAATATGTGAAAGATATGAGTTTAATGTCAGCTGGCCTTTTTTTTCAAAGAACACAAAAAAGGCAAATATCACGGGAACCCAGAAAGTGACAGGGTAGATAATGAAAATTTTCAAAACCAGGGAGATAGTGCTACTGATGATACTTTTCAAATCACTTGGGCTCTCAAATATAGTATTTTTCAGTATTGATTTCTCCTTTCAGGACAGGAGAGAGATCAGAGCTGAAATAGAGATCATTTACAGCCTGCATAGATCTGATAAAACGTTTAAATTACTGGAAATATCTGTCCCAAATATTTACTCACCTGGAGGGAGAGAGATGGGAGAAAGTGCTAAATAAACTCAGTGAAGAGCAGGGGTGTGGCGAGCACAATAAGGGAACACTGTATTAACATCCATGGCCCCAGATTATTCAACATGTTGCCAGAAGATAAACACTGCTGGGACAAGTGTAGAAGTCTTCAAGGGGAAACTGGACAGGTATCTTCGCCAGGTTCCTGATCCTCCAGGCTGTGATGGATATGTTGGTCAGTGGGTCAGCATCAGCCTGGTTGACCAGGCAAATCTGGCCTAAGGCCAACTCTCAAAATTCGTTCAACTTGTATCAAATGTTGAGCAAGAGAGTTGCATGATAATATATGTGGAAAGTGCTTGAAGGCCTGGTCACGAATCTGCACACTGCCATACAAGCACAGTGTAGTGAAAGATGAGATAGTGTGTTTAATCCGTGAAAGACGAAGTTGCGGTGGGCACAATAATAGTACCTGGTAACAACTGTTGACCCAGGATGTTTAAAACACTGCTACAAGATATCAGAAACATTGCCGGAACAAGTGTAGAAATTTCAAGAGGAAATTAGGCATGTGCCTCTGCCAAATGCTAGATCAACCAGGATGTGATGGATGTCTGGGCCAGCGGGCTTCCGGCAGTAACAACCTGGTTGATCAAACGAACTTGTTCTAGGGCCGGGCTTAGAGAGCAGGAACTCTCTCGAAATCTTTCAAATGCATATCAAAGATCAAGGTAGCACCAGTAACTAGGAGGTCTAGTCTGGGAAAAGAGTTTGAATGAGATGACCCTTGGAAGTTGAAGATTGAGACACTTATGCAGCATATGGGAATCTTTATTCAGGAAACGTTTCGCCACACAGTGGCTTCATCAGTCTAATACAAAGAGGAAGGCGTAAGGAGAGGGTAGTTCATTAGGGTAGTTCCGTGTCACTCTGATGCCTGAAAGGTAACTGATGGATGTTTTGAGGGGTCGACCCTATACACCCCCCCCCCCCGCCCGCCCTGCCCCTCGACTCTGTAACAACCAAGCTTTCCAGGCTGTTACTGCTTGCCGTACGCAGTCCAACATATGAACTACATCCCGGCAGGTCAGGAGCTGATACGAGGAACTTGAGTAATTCTCTCATGAAAATAACTAGTGATTTATTGGTAATTCCCCTAAGGCATGAAAGGAGGGCTCTGAAAAGTCAGGGACCTCTGACACTAGTAAAGTTCTGATTAGCTCTGTTCATCGAGCACTTTCATTTTATTGTATGTACTCTTCTCCATCTGCCAAGTCTGTTTTCATGGAGTGGTTTCGGTGTGCGGATTTGGGACCAATCCCTCCAAGATTTTCCAGTTGTAAATGTACCTATCTTGTCTATGTTTCAAGGTATACAGTGGCAGAGGCTTAAAGCATTTACAGTAATTCAGATGTTTGACTGAATTTATATGGACAGTGAAGGTTCTATGTACATTTTCTAGCACAGCAATCTCGCTAGCCTTTAAAGGGGCTGTTAGTATACACCAGCCTGGAGAGAACAAGTGACTTGAATGTCATAACTGGTTCAGCATCTGTATTGACAAGATACCTGAAGGACGTTTTTGAGGTCGACCTTCACGGCCTAGTCCAGGGCCAGACCTCCTGGAGGATCAAGGGCTGATTAACCTGGCTGCTGCTGCTGTCCACTCACAGTCCAGTGTACGAACCAGAGCCTGGCTGGTTAGGCACTTACTTGAAGACTTCACAGAAAGGGCATTGAAAAGTCGGGGACTTTCACGAAGCAATTCGTAGTCGTCTTGATAGGCATAAATTGTTTAATGAATCTCAACACGGTTTTACAAAGGGGCGTTTCATTAAGGTGTTTGAGGAGGTAGATCATGGTAATGAATATGATATTGTGTATATGGACTTCAGTAAGGCTTTCGATAGAGTTCCACATCAGAAGCTATTGAGGAAACTTAAGGCACACGGAATAGAAGAATTTTTTTCTTGGGTAGAGGCATGGTTGACAAATAGGCAGCAGAGTGTTTGCATAAATGGGGAGAAATCAGAATGGGGGCACGTCACAAGCGGTGTTCCGCAGGGGTTAGTGTTGGGCCCCTTGTTGTTCACAGTTTACATAAGCGACAAATGAGGGAATAGTGACATCAACAAATTTGCTGATGACACCAAAATAGTCCGTCCATTTCATTCTAATGAGGACATTAGAGAACTCCAGGATGATTTGAATAGACTGATGCAATGGTCAGAGAACTGGCAGATGCAGTTTAACGTGGACAAAAGCAAAGTTGTAAATGTTGGACAGAAAAATAACCTTGCCACATACAAACTAAATGTAGATCTTAATACTACTGATTGCGAAAAGGATTTAGGAGTTCTGGTTAGCAGTAATCTAAAGCCAAGACAACAGTGCATTAGTGTCCGCAATAAAGCTAACAGAATCCTTGGCTTCATATCTAGAAGTATAAATAATAGGAGTTCTCAGGTTGTTCTTGAACTCTATATATCCTTGGTTAGGCCTCATTTAGATTGCTGCACAGTTCTGGTCACCGTATTACAGAATGGATATAAATGCACTGGAAAACGTACAAAGGATAACAAAGTTGATCCCATGTATCAGAAATCTTCTTTATGAGGATAGACTGATGGCCCTGAATCTGCACTCTCTCAAAAGGCGTAAAATTAGGGAAAGATATGATCGAGGTGTATAGGTGGAAAACAGGAATAAACAAACGATGTAAATAGCGTGCTGAAAATTTCCAGCCAAGACAGGACTCGCAGCAGTGGTTTCAAGTTGGAAAAATTCAGATTCAGGAAGGATATATATAGGAAAGCACTGGTTTGGTAATAGTTGTGGATGAGTGGAACAAACTCCCGAGTACAGTTATGGAGACTAAAACGTTGTGTAATTTTAAAAATAGGTTAGATAAATACACGAGTGAGTGAGTGTGGGTGGGTGTGAATTGGACCTGACTAGCTTGTGCTACTAGGTCTGATGCCGTGGTCCTTAAGTGGAAGTGACCTGACTAGGTGGGTCATTGGGCTAAGCCGGAGGGTAACATGGACCTGCTTCGCATGGATCAGTAGGCCTGTTGCAGTGCTCCTTCTTATGTTATGTAATTGTGCTCCTGCTCGCATCGTCTGCCAAGTCCCTTGTTATATAGAAGGGTTTTTGTGCTCATCCTTGAGACCAGTCCCTCCACAATTTTCCGGATGTATATTATTTGGCTTTCTCCTCTACATTCCAAGGAATACAGTTGAAGGGACCTGGAGTTTACCTGGAGAGAGTTTCGGGGGTCAACGCCCCCGCGGCCCGGTCTGTGACCAGGCCTCCTGGTGGATCAGCGCCTGATCAGCCAGGCTGTTGCTGCTGGCTGCACGCAAACCAACGTACGAGCCACAGCCCGGCTGATCAGGAACTGCCTTTAGGTGCTTGTCCAGTGCCAGCTTGAAGACTGCCAGGGGTCTGTTGGTAATCCCCCTTATGTGTGCTGGGAGGCAGTTGAACAGTCTCGGTCCCCTGACACTTATTGTATGGTCTCTTAACGTGCTAGTGACACCCCTGCTTTTCATTGGGGGGATGGTGCATCGTCTGCCAAGTCTTTTGCTTTCGTAGTGAGTGATTTTCGTGTGCAAGTTCGGTACTAGTCCCTCTAGGATTTTCCAGGTGTATATAATCATGTATCTCTCCCTCCTGCGTTCCAGGGAATACAGGTTTAGAAACCTCAAGCGCTCCCAGTAATTGAGGTGTTTTATCTCCGTTATGCGCGCCGTGAAAGTTCTCTGTACATTTTCTAGGTCGGCAATTTCACCTGCCTTGAAAGGTGCTGTTAGAGTGCAGCAATATTCCAGCCTAGATAGAACAAGTGACCTGAAGAGTGTCATCATGGGCTTGGCCTCCCTAGTTTTGAAGGTTCTCATTATCCATCCTGTCATTTTTCTAGCAGATGCGATTGATACAATGTTATGGTCCTTGAAGGTGAGATCCTCCGACATAATCACTCCCAGGTCTTTGACGTTGGTGTTTCGCTCTATTTTGTGGCCAGAATTTGTTTTGTACTCTGATGAAGATTTAATTTCCTCATGTTTACCATATCTGAGTAATTGAAATTTCTCATCGTTGAACTTCATATTGTTTTCTGCAGCCCACTGAAAGATTTGGTTGATGTCCGCCTGGAGCCTTGCAGTGTCTGCAATGGAAGACACTGTCATGCAGATTCGGGTGTCATCTGCAAAGGAAGTCACGGTGCTGTGGCTGACATCCTTGTCTATGTCGGATATGAGGATGAGGAACAAGATGGGAGCTAGTACTGTGCCTTGTGGAACAGAGCTTTTCACCGTAGCTGCCTCGGACTTTACTCTGTTGACGACTACTCTCTGTGTTCTGTTAGTGAGGAAATTATAGATCCATCGACCAACTTTTCCTGTTATTCCTTTAGCGCGCATTTTGTGCGCTATTACGCCATGGTCACACTTGTCGAAGGCTTTTGCAAAGTCTGTATATATTACATCTGCATTCTTTTTGTCTTCTAGTGCATTTAGGACCTTGTCGTAGTGATCCAGTAGTTGAGACAGACAGGAGCGACCTGTTCTAAACCCATGTTGCCCTGGGTTGTGTAACTGATGGGTTTCTAGATGGGTGGTGATCTTGCTTCTTAGGACCCTTTCAAAGATTTTTATGATATGGGATGTTAGTGCTATTGGTCTGTAGTTCTTTGCTGTTGCTTTACTGCCCCCTTTGTGGAGTGGGGCTATGTCTGTTGTTTTTAGTAACTGAGGGACGACCCCCGTGTCCATGCTCCCTCTCCATAGGATGGAAAAGGCTCGTGATAGGGGCTTCTTGCAGTTCTTGATGAACACAGAGTTCCATGAGTCTGGCCCTGGGGCAGAGTGCATGGGCATGTCATTTATCGCCTGTTCGAAGTCATTTGGCGTCAGGATAACATCGGATAGGCTTGTGTTAATCAAATTTTGTGGCTCTCTCATAAAAAATTCATTTTGATCTTCGACTCTCAGTCTGGTTAGCGGCTTGCTAAAAACTGAGTCATATTGGGACTTGAGTAGCTCACTCATTTCCTTGCTGTCATCTGTGTAGGACCCATCTTGTTTAAGTAGGGGCCCAATACTGGACGTTGTTCTCGATTTTGATTTGGCATAGGAGAAGAAATACTTTGGGTTTCTTTCGATTTCATTTATGGCTTTTAGTTCTTCCCGCGATTCCTGACTCCTAAAGGATTCTTTTAGCTTAAGTTCGATGCTTGCTATTTCTCTGACCAGTGTCTCCCTGCGCATTTCTGATATATTGACCTCTTTTAGCCGCTCTGTTATTCTTTTCCGTCGCCTGTAAAGGGAGCGCCTGTCTCTTTCTATTTTACATCTACTCCTCCTTTTTCTTAGAGGAATAAGCCTTGTGCATACATCGAGTGCCACCGAGTTAATCTGTTCTAGGCATAAGTTTGGGTCTGTGTTGCTTAGTATATCTTCCCAGCTTATATCGGTTAGGACTTGGTTTACTTGGTCCCACTTTATGTTTTTGTTATTGAAGTTGTATTTGGTGAATGCTCCCTCGTGACTAGTCTCATTTTGTCGGTCTGAGGCTCCACGCATACATGTCTGAACCTCAATTATGTTGTGATCTGAGTATATTGTTTTTGATATGGTGACATTTCTTATCAGATCATCATTGTTAGTGAAGATGAGGTCTAGTGTATTCTCCAGTCTAGTAGGCTCTATTATTTGCTGGTTTAAATTGAATTTTGTGCAGAGATTTAAAAGCTCGTGTGAGTGTGAGTTTTCATCAGAGCTGCCTCCTGGTGTTATTACTGCAACAATATTATTTGCTATATTCCTCCATTTTAGGTGCCTTAAGTTGAAATCCCCCAGGAGCAAGATGTTGGGTGCAGGAGCTGGAAGATTTTCCAGACAGTGGTCAATTTTTAACAGCTGTTCCTGGAATTGCTGGGATGTTGCATCCGGAGGCTTGTAGACTACCACAATGACTAGGTTTTGGTTCTCGACCTTTACTGCTAAAACTTCCACTACGTCATTTGAGGCATTAAGCAGTTCTGTGCAAACAAGTGACTCTGCAATGTACAGGCCAACCCCCCCCTTTTGCCTGTTCACTCTGTCACATCTGTATAGGTTGTAACCTGGGATCCATATTTCGTTGTCCAAGTGATCCTTTATGTGGGTCTCAGTGAAAGCCGCGAACATTGCCTTTGCCTCTGCAAGCAGTCCACGGATGAAAGGTATTTTGTTGTTTATTGCTGGCTTTAGACCCTGTATATTTGCAAAGAAGAATGTTATCGGACTGGTGGTATTGTTGGTACTGGGGGGGGATTTTTTTTCCGGCATTAGTATCTGTATCTGTTGGTTTGGAGTGGAGGCCATCGACTGTGGTTCCACTCCAGGAATGACTGGATTTGGTGTACGATTTCTGCCATTTCCTGCCAGTTTTTTTTCCTTCCTGGCACTAAAAAACCTCTCCCTCTTGAGTGGCTGTGGCTACCCAGGTTTTCCCATGGCCTGGATGTTTTGTATCTTTTTGTCCCCTTTAGATGGTATGCCTGGCAATTTAAGTTATAGCACAGTCTTTCCTGTACTGAAGAGGTACACATTTCAGGGTGAAAAAGCTTACAGGAAGGGAGTTTGCATTTTCCTGTTGTCATATGGGCATGACATTTTCTAGGGTGGTCATAGTTGCATGTCCCATCTGTTTTTCCAGATTTCCCATGCCAGCAGATACCAAGTGCATAGTATGTGCACAGGCTTGGTTTCCGTTTGCCTTGGGTTTCTGTGACTGTATTCCCTGTTGGTGCATGTTTCCCTGTCTTATTCCTATCCTCCTTAGCACCAACAATGGAGCTCCCACCAGTTTTTTTTGGTAATTTATCCTCACTATTGCTATTGGAGTCCTCTTGTTTGCTATTTCCTGCGGTATTTCTGGTTTGCAATATTGGTTTTATCTTATCTTTGACTACACTTGTTTCCCTACTATGGCTCCTGTCCTCTATGAGGTCATTTATATGTATTCCTTCCTGCGTATAATTCCCGACTACCTGGACAAAATCTCCAGCTTCACCATTACTGTCTACCAGGACAGTATCTCCAGCTTCACCATTTCTGTCTCCCAGGACAGCACCTCCAGCTTCACCATTACTGTCTCCCAGGACAGTATCTCCAGCTTCACCATTACTGTCTCCCAGGACAGCACCTCCAGCTTCACCATTACTGTCTCCCAGGACAGCACTATCAGCCCTACATTTACTGACTACCAGGACATCACCTCCAGCCTTACAGTTTGTGACTACATGGCCAGTATCAAGGGCAGTACCATTCAGCCCGGACTTTTTATGTTCCCATCTGTTGTAGAAAGCTTCCAGGTTTTCTATGAAAGCAGCTTTGATGTTATCCTCTTTTAATACCCTTGTGATTTTAGTCCACAGATTTTCCTCATTTGGGCATACCCAGAAACACTTCTCTGTTTTAATACTGCTTGTAGCTAGTTCTGGGATATCTGCACAAGGAGCGTGACACCAATTTCCACAAAAATGACAATTTATCCATGTGGTAGCCCGTTTGTTTGACTGACCACAGACTACACACAGCTTCATAATGATTTGAATGGTTGATTTACTGCAAGTCTACTAGCAACCTCTTGAATATTATATTAATAACCTTAAATGAAGCTCTAGCTATTTGTATTTCTGTTTCTAACTCTTTTTGTATATTGGACAGCTTACCGTCACGTTCCTGATTTTTAATGTTTGTGTTTATAAGGGCGCCTACAAACCCATCCGTTTACAGTCTGCTTTATTGTCCAACGAAACTGTTTGAAACCAGTCCCGGGTTCGGACCAGTCAAGGGTTCGGACCAGTCAAGGGTTCGGACCAGTCGATCTGCTCTGATCAGTGGGTCACTTATTTAAAACATACTGGTCGGTGATTTGAGCTAACACATGAAGGATCTACTGGAAATTATCTACCCGAGTAATATGTGATTTGACTGATACAAAAGTATAACTTGCGTGTTGAAGAGCCGGTGATATCTGGCAGCTCCTACAATGACGTACAGTCGACCTCTTTGTTTATCAATCGCTGTATCTGGCTTTTCTATTTTTGTTTTTCCGTCTCCACCACAATAAATGCTATATTATCACTATAGTTGACTGGTGCAAATTTTGGAGGAAGGACGCTTTTTCTGTAGTAATAATTGCTTCTCGTTGTGTATATTGCGACCGCTGGTAACTACAGGTTATATGAAATTCACAGTAACGTCTCGTATTTCAAGAAAATGAAACTAATGAAAGTCACTCCACTCCACTAAGTACCATTATAATACTGGTTAGTTGCTACTACAACACTGAATTCTGCTATTCACTGGTATCACTAGATTATATGCGAGTACACTAGCAGGCCAGGAAGATTATTAAAAACAGCTGACCTGTGGTAAGTTTCTGGCGACTTCTGGCACCTGCCTCTATAGGCTTATCACTTCATTTACAAATTCACCTGGTGTTCCCTGTGGTTCAGATTCTTGAGTGTATACAAGCAGTGAAGTACCCTGTACATTTTCCTGCTTAGCAGTCATGCTTGCTTTGAAGGGATATTGTCAGTATACAGTTGTGATGAATGGTTTGAAAAACCGACAAGTTGAAGATTGAGACACTTATGCAGCATATGGTAATCTTTATTCAGGAAACGTTTCGCCACACAGTGGCTTCTTCAGTCCAATACAAAGAGGAAGGCATAAGGAGAGGAGGAGAATGAGGTAATCAGTCCCTCAACCTGGAGTCGATGTGTTCAGTCCATCAATCTTGTAGAATGTACAGCATAGGGCCGTAGACGTGGCTTATATACTGTAGAGATGTGAGGTGAAGCAGGCGGAGGCGGGGTCATAGTGGTACCATCCACTAGTCGAAGTAGGTCTTCGTCCAAAGGTTGAACAAGTGTTGAAGAGTTCTTTGTAACAAGATCCCATGATGCTGCAGTGTCTGACAGTTGTGATGAATGGTTTGAAAAACCGACAAGTTGAAGATTGAGACACTTATGCAGCATATGGGAATCTTTATTCAGGAAACGTTTCGCCACACAGTGGCTTCTTCAGTCCAATACAAAGAGGAAGGCATAAGGAGAGGAGGAGAATGAGGTAATCAGTCCCTCAACCTGGAGTCGATGTGTTCAGTCCATCAATCTTGTAGAATGTACAGCATAGGGCCGTAGACGTGGCTTATATACTGTAGAGATGTGAGGTGAAGCAGGCGGAGGCGGGGTCATAGTGGTACCATCCACTAGTCGAAGTAGGTCTTCGTCCAAAGGTTGAACAAGTGTTGAAGAGTTCTTTGTAACAAGATCCCATGATGCTGCAGTGTCTGACAGTTGTGATGAATGGTTTGAAAAACCGACAAGTTGAAGATTGAGACACTTATGCAGCATATGGGAATCTTTATTCAGGAAACGTTTCGCCACACAGTGGCTTCTTCAGTCCAATACAAAGAGGAAGGCATAAGGAGAGGAGGAGAATGAGGTAATCAGTCCCTCAACCTGGAGTCGATGTGTTCAGTCCATCAATCTTGTAGAATGTACAGCATAGGGCCGTAGACGTGGCTTATATACTGTAGAGATGTGAGGTGAAGCAGGCGGAGGCGGGGTCATAGTGGTACCATCCACTAGTCGAAGTAGGTCTTCGTCCAAAGGTTGGGATCTTGTTACAAAGAACTCTTCAACACTTGTTCAACCTTTGGACGAAGACCTACTTCGACTAGTGGATGGTACCACTATGACCCCGCCTCCGCCTGCTTCACCTCACATCTCTACAGTATATAAGCCACGTCTACGGCCCTATGCTGTACATTCTACAAGATTGATGGACTGAACACATCGACTCCAGGTTGAGGGACTGATTACCTCATTCTCCTCCTCTCCTTATGCCTTCCTCTTTGTATTGGACTGAAGAAGCCACTGTGTGGCGAAACGTTTCCTGAATAAAGATTCCCATATGCTGCATAAGTGTCTCAATCTTCAACTTGTCGGTTTTTCAAACCATTCATCACAACTGTCAGACACTGCAGCATCATGGGATCTTGTTACAAAGAACTCTTCAACACTTGTTCAACCTTTGGACGAAGACCTACTTCGACTAGTGGATGGTACCACTATGACCCCGCCTCCGCCTGCTTCACCTCACATCTCTACAGTATATAAGCCACGTCTACGGCCCTATGCTGTACATTCTACAAGATTGATGGACTGAACACATCGACTCCAGGTTGAGGGACTGATTACCTCATTCTCCTCCTCTCCTTATGCCTTCCTCTTTGTATTGGACTGAAGAAGCCACTGTGTGGCGAAACGTTTCCTGAATAAAGATTCCCATATGCTGCATAAGTGTCTCAATCTTCAACTTGTCGGTTTTTCAAACCATTCATCACAACTGTCAGACACTGCAGCATCATGGGATCTTGTTACAAAGAACTCTTCAACACTTGTTCAACCTTTGGACGAAGACCTACTTCGACTAGTGGATGGTACCACTATGACCCCGCCTCCGCCTGCTTCACCTCACATCTCTACAGTATATAAGCCACGTCTACGGCCCTATGCTGTACATTCTACAAGATTGATGGACTGAACACATCGACTCCAGGTTGAGGGACTGATTACCTCATTCTCCTCCTCTCCTTATGCCTTCCTCTTTGTATTGGACTGAAGAAGCCACTGTGTGGCGAAACGTTTCCTGAATAAAGATTCCCATATGCTGCATAAGTGTCTCAATCTTCAACTTGTCGGTTTTTCAAACCATTCATCACAACTGTCAGACACTGCAGCATCATGGGATCTTGTTACAAAGAACTCTTCAACACTTGTTCAACCTTTGGACGAAGACCTACTTCGACTAGTGGATGGTACCACTATGACCCCGCCTCCGCCTGCTTCACCTCACATCTCTACAGTATATAAGCCAGGTCTACGGCCCTATGCTGTACATTCTACAAGATTGATGGACTGAACACATCGACTCCAGGTTGAGGGACTGATTACCTCATTCTCCTCCTCTCCTTATGCCTTCCTCTTTGTATTGGACTGAAGAAGCCACTGTGTGGCGAAACGTTTCCTGAATAAAGATTCCCATATGCTGCATAAGTGTCTCAATCTTCAGTATACAGTAGTATTGTATTCAAGAGAGAACAAGTGACGTAGTTTAATCATTAGCTCAGCATCTCTTGTCTTGAATTGGATGAATCTTATTAGGTCGACGTGGTATAGTGGTTAGCGCACTAGCCTGCTAGTTTTAAGACAGATTTGGAACAGACTCCAGCTCCACTTGTTTTGTGAGAAAGTAGATAATTTACATTAATATCATGTTGAAAATATTTTGAACACGCGAGTTCAACAGTACAGTTCTCGCCACCACAGCACGGTAATAACAACATAATAGCACGCTAAAATAGTAACGGGCCACACACTCAAAATAACGCTCTCGGCGTGTGCTATATTCCGCTCGCAGGAATACTGATGACCGACAACACTGCCTGTTTGTTGTCTGCGTGGTAATGGTATGGCAGTCGCTAACGCTACCTGTTGTCTATCATCCTTTAGTCTACCTAGAGAGGGTTCCAAGAGTTAACGCCTTCGCTGCCCGGTCAGAGACCAGCCCCCCCCTCTCGGTGGATGGCGTGATCAACCAGACCGTTGGTGCTAGCCGATCAAAGGCTAACGTATACACCACAGTCCGGCTGATTAGGAACTGATTTGAATAACTTACAAAGTTCTCTTGAAGATAACTAGGGGTTTATTAGTAATCTTCCATAGTATGATGGAAGGCTGTTAAGTCTTGGTCCTTTTACACTCGGCTTTTTCTTTGTGTATTCATGGCTGCCCTTTTCATTGGGGGCATTTAACCTCTGTCAAGCCTCTTACTTTCAAAGGGAATATGTGTGTGTGTGTGTGTGTGAGTGAGATTGCAGAGGCTGAGGCATATCTCCTGGCCTTGATATCGTGTGCGCCCGCATTTGAGACCAATCATTCTGTTTTCCCGGTATAGATAATTTATCTTTCTCGTCTACATTCCAAGGAGTACACATTGATGTATTTAAATACTCGCACTAATTTAGGTGCTTGACTGAATTCATGCGAACAGTAAAGATTCTCTGCACATTCTCCTGGTCTGTAATTTCACCTGCCTTGAACGGTGTTGGTAAAGTCATCAGTACGCTATCCTGGAGAGAAGTGACTTGAAGAGTATCATCGTTGACTTGGGGATCGTTTCTTGTAAAAGTTCTAAGTATCCAGCCTATTATTTATCCCCTGCATTGTGATAGTGACACTGTTGTGATAATGACACTGTTGTGATCCTTGAAGGTGAGATCCTCTGAAGTAACTCAGAAGTCTCTCTCTTATTAGGGTCACAAGTGACATGGTCCTTAGGCAAATAGATAAATTAAAACCTAACAAATCCCCAGGCCCTGATGAACTGTATGCAAGGGTTCTAAAGGAATGTAAAGAGGAGCTTAGCACACCTTTGGCTAATCTTTTCAACATATCACTACAAACTGGCATGGTGCCAGATAAGTGGAAAATGGCAAATGTGATACCTATTTTCAAAACAGGTGACAGGTCCTTAGCTTCGAACTATAGACCAATAAGCCTAACCTCCATAGTGGGAAAATTTATGGAATCAATAATTGCCGAGGCAGTTCGTAGCCACCTTGAAAAGCATAAATTAATCAACGAATCTCAGCATGGTTTTACAAAGGGGCGTTCCTGCCTTACGAATTTATTAACTTTTTTCACTAAGGTATTTGAGGAGGTAGATCATGGTAATGAATATGATATTGTGTATATGGACTTCAGTAAGGCTTTTGACAGGGTCCCACATCAGAGACTATTGAGGAAAATTAAAGCACATGGAATAGGAGGAGAAATTTTTTCCTGGATAGAGGCATGGTTGACAAATAGGCAGCAGAGAGTTTGCATAAATGGGGAGAAATCAGAGTGGGGAAGTGTCACGAGCGGTGTTCCACAGGGGTCAGTGTTGGGCCCCCTGCTGTTCACAATCTACATAAACGACATAGATGAGGGCATAAAGAGCGACATCGGCAAGTTTGCCGATGACACCAAAATAGGCCGTCGAATTCATTCTGACGAGGACATTCGAGCACTCCAGGAAGATTTGAATAGACTGATGCAGTGGTCGGAGAAGTGGCAGATGCAGTTTAATATAGACAAATGCAAAGTTCTAAATGTTGGACAGGACAATAACCATGCCACATATAAACTAAATAATGTAGATCTTAATATTACGGATTGCGAAAAAGATTTAGGAGTTCTGGTTAGCAGTAATCTGAAACCAAGACAACAGTGCATAAGTGTTCGCAATAAAGCTAATAGAATCCTTGGCTTCATATCAAGAAGCATAAATAATAGGAGTCCTCAGGTTGTTCTTCAACTCTATACATCCTTGGTTAGGCCTCATTTAGATTATGCTGCACAGTTTTGGTCACCTTATTACAGAATGGATATAAATTCTCTGGAAAATGTACAAAGGAGGATGACAAAGTTGATCCCATGTATCAGAAACCTTCCCTATGAGGATAGACTAAGGGCCCTGAATCTGCACTCTCTAGAAAGACGTAGAATTAGGGGGGATATGATTGAGGTGTATAAATGGAAGACAGGAATAAATAAAGGGGATGTAAATAGTGTGCTGAAAATATCTAGCCTAGACAGGACTCGCAGCAATGGTTTTAAGTTGGAAAAATTCAGATTCAGGAAGGATATAGGAAAGTACTGGTTTGGTAATAGAGTTGTGGATGAGTGGAACAAACTCCCAAGTACCGTTATAGAGGCCAGAACGTTGTGTAGCTTTAAAAATAGGTTGGATAAATACATGAGTGGATGTGGGTGGGTGTGAGTTAGACCTGATAGCTTGTGCTACCAGGTCGGTTGCCGTGTTCCTCCCTTAAGTCAATGTGACCTGACCGGACTAGGTTGGGTGCATTGGCTTAAGCCGGTAGGAGACTTGGACCTGCCTCGCATGGGCCAGTAGGCCTTCTGCAGTGTTCCTTCGTTCTTATGTTCTTATGTTCTTATTAGTCTTATTTTCATTCTTCCCTCCTCCCACCTTCCTTCTTCCCTCCTCCCACCTTCCTTCTTCCCTCCTCCCACCTTCCTTCTTCCCTCCTCCCACCTTCCTTCTTCCCTCCTCCCACCTTCCTTCTTCCCTCCTCCCACCTTCCTTCTTCCCTCCTCCCACCTTCCTCCTTCCCTCCTCCCACCTTCCTCCTTCCCGTTACCTTCACTTAAACAAAAAATAAGGTTCCCCAGGCACGAACTTGTCTTCACTGTTTCTCATCCTCATGAGAAACATAAGGTAGAAAAACACTACCTGTAGCTTCGTGGGTATCAAAACATACCTGCAATTCGCCTCAGTAGTAAACACAGTACCTGGAGGTTATTCCGGGGATCAACGCCCCCGCGGCCCGGTCCATGACCAGGCCTCCCGATGGATCAGGGCCTGATCAACTAGGCTGTTACTGCTGGCCGCACGCAGTCCGACGTACGAGCCACAGCCCGGCTGATCCGGCACTGACTTTAGGTATCTGTCCAGCTCTCTTGAAGGCAGCCAGGGGTTTATTGGCAATTCCCCTAATGCTTGATGGGAGGCTGTTGAACAGTTTTGGGCCCCGGACACTTATGGTGTTTTCTCTTAGTGTACCAATGGCGCCCCTACTTTTTATTGGCGGCATTTTGCATCGCCTGCCCAGTCTTTTACTTTCGTAGGGAGTGATTTCTGTGTGCAGATTTGGGACCATTCTTTCCAAGATTTTCCAAGTGTAGATTATGATATATCTCTCCCTCCTGCGTTCCAACGAGTACAAGTCAAGTGCTTCCAAGCGTTCCCAGTAGTTAAGGTGCCTGACAGAACTTATACGTGCAGTAAAGGATCTCTGTACACTCTCTAGATCTGCGATTTCACCTGCTTTGTATGGAGATGTTAATGTACAGCAGTATTCCAGCCTAGAGAGAACAAGTGATTTGAAAAGGATCATCATGGGCTTGGCATCTCTCGTTTTGAAAGTTCTCATTATCCATCCTATCATTTTCTTTGCACGTGCGATCGTGGCACTGTTGTGATCCTTGAAAGTGAGATCCTCAGACATTACTACTCCCAGGTCCCTTACATTATTTTTCCGCTCTATTGTATGGCCGGAGTCAGTAGTATACTCTGTTCTAGTTATTATCTCCTCCAGTTTTCCATAACGGAGTAGTTGGAATTTGTCCTCATTGAACATCATATTGTTTACCGTTGCCCACTGGAAAACTTTGTTTATATCTTCTTGGAGGTTAACCGCGTCCTCAGCAGATGACAGCCTCATGCAGATCCTAGTATCATCCGCAAAGGATGATACGGTGCTGTGGTGTATATCTCTGTTTATGTCTGATATGAGGATAAGGAATAAGATGGGGGCGAGTACTGTGCCTTGTGGCACAGAGCTCTTCACTATGGCAGCCTCCGATTTAACTCTGTTGACCACTACTCTTTGTGTTCGATTTGTTAGGAAGTTGAAGATCCATCTCCCCACTTTCCCAGTTATTCCTTTAGCACGTATTTTATGGGCTATTACGCCATGATCACATTTGTCAAATGCTTTTGCAAAGTCTGTGTATATTACATCTGCATTCTGATTTTCTTCCAGTGCATCCAAGGGCATGTCATAGTGATCCAGTAGTTGTGAGAGGCAGGAGCGACCTGCCCTGAACCCATGTTGCCCTGGATTGTGCAGATTTTGGGAATCCAGGTGATTTGCAATCTTGCTTCTTAGCACTCTTTCAAAGATTTTTATGATGTGGGACGTCAGAGCTATTGGTCTATAGTTCTTAGCTAATGCTTTGCTGCCACCTTTATGGAGTGGGGCTATATCCGTTGTTTTAAGTGACTGTGGAATTTCACCCATGTCCAAGCTGCTCCTCCATAGTGTACTTAGGGCACGCGAGAGGGGTTTCTTGCAGTTCTTAATGAAAACAGAGTTCCACGAGTCTGGGCCCGGGGCTGAGTGCATAGGCATGTTGTCAATGGCTTTTTCGAAATCTATCGGAGTTAGGGTAATGTCGGAAATCTGGCATACATTTATGGAGTTTTGAGGCTCATTCATGAAGAAATCATTTGGGTCGTCGATCCTCAGACCGATTAGTGGTTCACTAAACACAGAGTCGTACTGGGATTTCAATATTTCACTCATTTCCTTGTTGTCATCTGTGTAAGTCCCATCCTGTCTGAGTAAGGGCCCGATACTAGATGTGGTATTTGCCTTGTTTTTGGCATATGAAAAGAAATATTTTGAATTTCTGTCAATTTCACTAATAGCTTTAAGCTCCTCCTGCCTCTCCTGGTTCCTGTAAGAGTCATTTAGCTTAAGTTCGATAGTTTCCACTTCCCTGGTCAGCGCCTCCTTTCGTGTATCAGATATTCTAGCACTCCTGAGGAGCTCAGTGACTCTTCGTCGTCTTCAGTAACAAGCAGGTACCAACAAAGTTTATTTTTTTTTGATGGGCAATAGAAAATAATGTTGAGTGGTGGCAAAATGCAACTGCTCAGATATGGAAAGAATAACTCCAAGAAGACCTGGAGACGGAAAACAGGAGCACAGTATCATAGGCCGACGTAATACGTGAAAAACTTTGGGGTAGTATCCGATGACCTATCATTTAGTGGACACAGTAAAGCGAATGAAGCAAAGGCCAAAAATATTACAGAGTGGGTAATGAGAACTTTAGAGGCGCGTGAGTTTCCCTATCTCCTAATATGTTTATTTTTTCCCTATAATCTTCCTTGTCCATAATTACTATCGTATTTCCTTTGTCTGCTTTCGTAAGGCGAAGTCTAGGATCTTTCTTTAATTTATGGTATAACTTAACAAATCTTTGAGGACAATTGTGTAAATTATAGTGGAAAAATTAACATGTTATTAGAAGACAGGGAAACTGACGTGCCCCTTAAACAGGAAAAAAAATAAATTGATGACTATTCATTTCACTTGGGCTCTCGTATCGAGTGTGTTGTAGGTCGACTCTGTTCATGACAGTAGATAGAACTAGAAGAGGTTGAGATGCTTTACTATCCGCATGAAGCCAATAAAGCATTTAATGTATCGGGAAACTTCAAAGTACTTGGAATGTATTCTCTGGTGTGAAGAGATGCGTGACAATGTATACAATACGTGGAAGTTACTTGTGTACATTGGCCGGACTCCGAGACTAGTAAGATTCGAAACTCAGTAAAGGTGTGTCCTAAATCTACACTCCCATAGCAATGCTCTTGAGTGAGACATACGATAAGTAAAATCAACCCAGTAATAGAGCAGAATCGCCATGAGAACAATCAGAAAACAGCTTCAGAATCCGTGGTTCAGGGTTGTTAACCTGCTTACCACCAGATGTTAGCTATGTTCTCACAAGTGTAGAAGTTCCCAAGAGGAAACTGTACAGCTACAGATCAAGCAAGTTGTCATGGCTAAGTGGCCTACGATACCGCCAACACTAACAACCTGATAGAACAGACAGTCGGCACAAAAATTATTGTAAAAAACTAAGCCGGTTGCAAGTGTATATCACAGGTATAAATAAGACACATGTGCAGCACCTGGGTGGGCGAAATCTCTTAAAGATACTCAGTTGCTACACACAACATTTGATCTTTGCTGGCACCTTTCTTACTGTTTGTATTATGTGTTTTTTCTGTCTGTTCTTATCTCTCTGTATTAGAGTCTAACATTTTAGCACACGAGGTAGCAAATTTCATTAAATCTGTAATAACAGATGTACTGTTCTTCTGTACAGTGATATTCAGTTAGTGTCACCCCGGAACACATGTTCCATCTGAGATTGTTATTTGTTTGTACTTCTTGCATATTTTTTTCTATTCCTGGGGTGTCTGCACTTCCAGTGTGCGCGTGCGTGTTTGATTCAGTTTCTCCTTCACCTGAGCTTTTCTCAATCCTTGTACGTATAGTCATGGCAGAGCAGTAACAGTACTGAGCTACTTTGCAAGTCTCAAGAAGAATACACACACACACCAAAACTAATCACTACTATTAAATATAAGGGAAATTACCAACAAATTCCTGTGTCAAGCTAAAAAAAAAAATTTAAGTCTGCAAAAAATTTCTGATCGGCCAGGAAGACAACCCAGTTGGCAGCCACTCCTGTCTGACAGCCAGTTAAAAAGGTAAGAAAAGAAAATGGTTAGTCAAGCAAACAATATTAGAGGAAGGTAAATGTGCCAGTCAGTAGAGGCGGCAGACAATAAGAATCACAGATGGGGGGAGGGGAGGGGAGGGGAGAATAGGTGGGGGAATTGGGAGGGGGCGTGCGGTAACTGCTGCTCATCTGCCTCACTGAACACATTCCTACCCTGCACAGTCATCCAGGTCAAGGCTAACGTGGACCACCTGTACCCCTTTCCCCTACTCCTCCCCCCCCTCCCCCTCCCCCTCCCCCCCCCCGCCCCCCCCCCCTCCCCCCCCCCCTCCCCCTCCCCCTCCCCCTCCCCCACCCTTCCCTAATATTCCCTTTCCCTCGTGCACCAGCACATCGACCTGAAGTCAACATGATGAAAGACGAACATCAACAAAAAACGAAGGTAAGCAGTACACGAGCTACCACCACCATCAAAGTTAACATCAACAATGAAAGACTAGAATCAACAAGTACTTGGATAAATGTAAATTAGATAAGACCGTTAAAGCAGACAGATGCACCTTGTTGATAAACTGTAAGACGTATTAGTGCCCATTCTTGACCATTGTTAAGTGAACCTTGTCTAGTTAGCATTTACTGTTGAGTTAATTGAATCATTCCACTTAAGATACTGTCCTCAAGATACTCAAGATATTGTCCTTGTACGTACACGAGCTCGACCACAGCATCAGAAGATCAGTGTATGCTTATTATAGACATTTTTTTTTTTTTTACATTAGTTGAATTTTTGGGCTAAGAGTTATCAGACGTGAGCTTTGGCAATATAAACACAAATGCAGTATAATGTGATCCTTTATTGACTACGTTTCGCCCACACAGTGGGCTTTTTCAAGTCACAAACAGAACTACCTGGGGTGGAAGGAACGCGAGTATTTATAGACCGGCTGAGGTCAGGTGAAGAATGCTGCATCTGATGATGTACCGAGTTGGGTTGTAGAGTCTAAAAACTTGGGTAGCTTGGAAAGGTGACTGGACAAGTTTGTGAGCAGACCTTCTACAGTGTTCTTATGTGGGATAGCGATGAAGAAGTTTCTTGGCAAGTGGTTCAGCTATGTTATAGAAGCCACTATTCTGGTTGAAGTTGTCGGATATAGAAATAAGTGATGATTCCAGGATTCTTCGGTATTGAGTGTTGTCTTCTGTGGCGATAAGTCTTGAGTTTCTGTAGTTTATCAAGTGGTTGTGTGAATTACGGTGTTGTACGCAGGCATTCCTTGTGTCGTCAGACCTGCTTGTGTATTGGTGTTCTGAAATACGTGTTTGGAGGTCCCTTGATGTTTCGCCCACGTATAACTTGTTGCAGTCATTACAAGGGATTATGTATACCCCTGCAGAGGATGGAGGCTTGTCCTGCCTACTACTGGTGATGTCCTTGATGGTCGTGGTTGTGGAGGTAGATACTTGGAATGATGTTTTGGCAAAGATGTTGGAAACATGTTTGGCAATGGAGTTGGTGGGAAGGACTATGTATCTCTTCTCGGCAGTGTCTTCTCTGGGTGTGTTGAAGATGTTTAGTGCTCGCCGTCTGCAGTCTCTGATGAAGTGACGAGGATAGCGGAGTTTGAAAAATACCTGTTCAATTATAGTGCATTCTTCCTCAAGGAACTCGTTGCTGCAGATTCTGAGTGCACGCAGGAAGAAGCCTATAATTACACCACGTTTGGTTTTGGTGTCGTGGTGAGAGTAGAAGTGGAGAAGATCGTTTTGGTTGGTGGGTTTTCGATAGACTTTAAAACGAAGTTCGTGGTCAGCTTTGCAGAGTAGAACATCAAGGAAAGGAAGAGTGTTGTCGACCTCTTCTTCAAGTGTGAACTGGATTGAAGGCTCGACCTGGTTGAGCTTGTCTTGGAGAGCTTGAACGTTGAAGCGTTTAGGAGTTATGAGGAGAATGTCGTCAACATAACGGAGCCAGGTGACAGACGAAGGAATAATGGTGGAGAAACGTTCGGCTTCTAGATGTTCCATGTATAGGTTCGCTAGGACTGCACTGAGTGGCGAACCCATGGGTAGTCCAAAAGTCTGCTGAAAGAGGTGATTTTCGGCGAGAATTCCTGAGAGCTTGTGGGCAGTGCTCCCCACAAGCTCTCAGGAATTCTCGCCAAACACCTCTCGAAACTCTTGGGCACTATCAGTCCAGCACATCTCAAACACTCAGGTGATCTTCTCAATCGCATTCGCAACATCAACATCAGGAACAAGAAACTTTCCAGCCTTGACGTGACTTCCCTATTCACTAAAGTACCTACTAAACAAGCCATCGATCTCTTGCGCAAGAAAATTGACGATTCACTTGATCTTCCCATTCCAGCCAGCGACTTCATCGACCTGGTTGAACTATGTGTTGGCTTTACGTGTTTCTCTTTTGAAAATCACCTCTTTCAGCAGACTTTTGGACTACCCATGGGTTCGCCACTCAGTGCAGTCCTAGCGAACCTTTACATGGAACATCTAGAAGCCGAACGTTTCTCCACCATTATTCCTTCGTCTGTCACCTGGCTCCGTTATGTTGACGACATTCTCCTCATAACTCCTAAACGCTTCAACGTTCAAGCTCTCCAAGACAAGCTCAACCAGGTCGAGCCTTCAATCCAGTTCACACTTGAAGAAGAGGTCGACAACACTCTTCCTTTCCTTGATGTTCTACTCTGCAAAGCTGACCACGAACTTCGTTTTAAAGTCTATCGAAAACCCACCAACCAAAACGATCTTCTCCACTTCTACTCTCACCACGACACCAAAACCAAACGTGGTGTAATTATAGGCTTCTTCCTGCGTGCACTCAGAATCTGCAGCAACGAGTTCCTTGAGGAAGAATGCACTATAATTGAACAGGTATTTTTCAAACTCCGCTATCCTCGTCACTTCATCAGAGACTGCAGACGGCGAGCACTAAACATCTTCAACACACCCAGAGAAGACACTGCCGAGAAGAGATACATAGTCCTTCCCACCAACTCCATTGCCAAACATGTTTCCAACATCTTTGCCAAAACATCATTCCAAGTATCTACCTCCACAACCACGACCATCAAGGACATCACCAGTAGTAGGCAGGACAAGCCTCCATCCTCTGCAGGGGTATACATAATCCCTTGTAATGACTGCAACAAGTTATACGTGGGCGAAACATCAAGGGACCTCCAAACACGTATTTCAGAACACCAATACGCAAGCAGGTCTGACGACACAAGGAATGCCTGCGTACAACACCGTAATTCACACAACCACTTGATAAACTACAGAAACTCAAGACTTATCGCCACAGAAGACAACACTCAATACCGAAGAATCCTGGAATCATCACTTATTTCTATATCCGACAACTTCAACCAGAATAGTGGCTTCTATAACATAGCTGAACCACTTGCCAAGAAACTTCTTCATCGCTATCCCACATAAGAACACTGTAGAAGGTCTGCTCACAAACTTGTCCAGTCACCTTTCCAAGCTACCCAAGTTTTTAGACTCTACAACCCAACTCGGTACATCATCAGATGCAGCATTCTTCACCTGACCTCAGCCGGTCTATAAATACTCGCGTTCCTTCCACCCCAGGTAGTTCTGTTTGTGACTTGAAAAAGCCCACTGTGTGGGCGAAACGTAGTCAATAAAGGATCACATTATACTGCATTTGTGTTTATATTGCCATTGTGTCGGTATTTTATACCATTTATTTCCAGACGTGAGCTTTATTTAAAGCCGAGCCATATTTAAGGTACTATATAGTCCCTTTTCCCTCAGGATGCCACCCACAACACACTAACACACAGGTATCTCTTTGTTGCTAGGTGAACAGGTTGAGTTTGAGTTTAATATGTTTATTATGCACCCCATCCCATCCTGTGGGCGGTAGTCAAAGGATTATAGAGGTACATAATTGGTCCAGGGACTGTGAACAGGGGAAGCATATTTTAGGAGACTTGTCAATACATCTCGATTTCTCCGGATTGAACCTTCGGCAAATTGCACATTCTGATGCGAGCCATCTGTGTTCTGGTTACACAATATAGTCACTAAGTTTGAAACTTATGTACAAGACACAGCCGTCAGCCTGTTAACTTTCATGCAATCTCAGAAGTTAAGTTTATACGGTCCACTTCACATTCACACTGTTTTTCATTCATACTAACTTAATATTAAACTGCCCTTCAACGCAAACTCATATATATGGCTGTATCCCACGCTCCCCCTCCCCCAACACACACGCTTACTCACCCACCCACACCCCACTGCCAACAAATTCTAATCAAGGTGGTATATTATTGTAGCTGACATGATCAGTCTGATACGGCTGCTACAGTGGAATGAAACAGCATGGTTGCCACGCGTCATGGAAAACGGTTCATTTTTTTAAGGCCATGGAATTGTCTGGGATGTGAAATTGTCAGAATTTTCCAGTTCTTAAATGTCAGTTTCAATTTTGCCGTGTGAAATTAACAACTAAATGTATAATTGATAATTTGACTACTTCAGATTCGTCTTGATATTTTTCTTGCCAGACTCCCGTGTCCATAACCCTGGAGCATCAGCTTGACTAATGTAACTTGGTAGACTAGTGTTATTTTTCTTAATGTTTCTTGAGTGAAGTTCATGCTAGATAAGCCTAAAGAAGCCTTGTATAACTTAATATGTAATGCAGAGGTGGTGATGGCGGCCTAAACTGTGAGTAGACCAACAGCTTTTATTATAGGATGACGTAAGTATTGTGAATTTTCACATTGGCTGGCTAAACATGGTTCTAATATGAAGAAAGCAAGATGTTTTCTGTTTGGTAAAGACTTAACATTGACATGGGGAGGGGGAGGGTCTTGAAATTCCATTCTGAGGGAATTAAGCATATGTACTAGTGCTGACTGTGAAGGTTAGTCAATAACAGGAATTCAACCAAAGATTCGTGACCTCCACACCACTTAAGCTTCAGCTATGAGTTCTGGAAGTAATAGTTCGTAAGTGGATTTAGTTCCACCTCCAGCAGAGAATCAGAAGCGCTTGCTGACAATTATCTTGGCTCTAAAAACTGTTACGAGCCATTGTTTTATCTCTTGCAGATCAAGTGACAAGTTATTACAGAGGATGTTCCTAGACTCAAAAATACTGTAGCTCAGCAGTTTTTGTTGAACTAAACGTACGTACATTGTCAAATATGGCCTTCCGCATTTTTCCAGGAATGGATCTATGATGCACTCTCCAAGCCTGGATGTTTCTTTACAATCTCCTTTAACGAGTTCAAGGTTGACCAGGCAAGCACCAGACGAGCCTGGCCCATGGCCGGGCTCAGAGTAGATAAACTCTCGAAATTCTTCAAAGGTATATCAGAGGTATGCAAAATAGTTTTGCAGTAAAAGTCATGGAGGACAAATTAGGAAAAAAGACAAGATAGCGCAAAGTAAAGTGTGACGATCTCATTTCAACAGACTGCTGGGGACGTTTTTTTTTTGTTCTCAGAGATTGAGCGGAAGAATGCGACGAGATGCATACGTATGTACCACAACTACAAGTTCAATAACTTCCCGCTAAGTAGCCAAAGCTTGGACACCTATCATGAACTCTTGTCTTAGAAGGAAGAATATGTTGTGCTTTGGAAGACACACTAAATGATCTTCACTCTCATATAGTCAGTCAGATGTTGAGAGGTGTTTTTCAGCCACTGAAGATGTCCTCACCTAGGAGTAGAAACATGATGGACCTACAGACAGGTGTACGATGGTATGAAGACATACTGAGGCACATGACATCCCAGTCAACAAGGACATGTTACAGCTCTGTGGAGGCTCAAGACTAAGGCATTCAGTATATCTTTAAGACCAGACGAACAAGAGTACAGAAGAAAACATTGAAAGAAAAAAATAGAACAATGCAGAAAAGCAGAGAAATAGAAAATGAAGTTTCCCAGTTGCTAGAAAAATCTGTTACTCAGTAAAGCAGCAGAGAACAAGCACAAATGGATCCTATTAACGGAGACAAATGCTCTGAGGAGCCAAGTCAAGGAGAAAAGAAAACGTGGAGGAAGACAAAAAAAAATAGTGATAATTTTCAGGAGAGAAAATTAAAACCAAAATTATCACAGCATTCATAACAGTTGAACATTTGTAACATCCAAATTATTCTGTTTAAATTATTTTCTTCTGTTGATTTCTACAATGCTATAGTTTCTATAAATGAGCTTGTTAGAGTTGGCTTATCTCATAAATATTTTTTATAATTTCTGAAAGTATTGACAGTACATATAATGGTGTTGCAAAACATAATGATCACAGAGGCATTTGCGAAATAATGTAAATTGTAATATCTACTTTGAGTTCATTAATTTTATAAACATGTATGAATGTTGACCACCCTAGTGTACCGTGATGTGATGTAGTGAAGATGTATCAAGACAAGATGTGGGAGGAATGAACATCAGTGAAGAAAGGTTGGAGGCCGTGAAGGAGAGAAATATTCTTAAGGAAAAATTTTGAATTTTGTCATGGAAATGTTAGGGAATTTTGAAATTGGTCTTCTGTGGTAACCATGTTATGACATGTAATACTTTGCATTTTTAATTGTTAATTTTGAACCTACACATCCTAACACTGTTCAAAATCTTTTATTCAGTTAGATATATCGGTAATTAATTCGTTGAAGAGAGGGATGTTGATAGTCTTTTAGGATTGAGATAAGTTCCAACTGCTTAGGTATGGAAAGAATGAAGAACTCAAAAGGAACACTATAACAAACTCAAGAGGATAGTCGAATATAATGAAAAGAACACGTAAAAGACTTGGGAATAATTATGTCAGCTGACCTTTCAGAGAACATAAGACAAAAGTCACGACAGTCAGGAGGATAACGGGGTGGGTTTTGAAAATCTTTTAAACAAGGGAAATATTGCCACTGGTAACACTTTTTAAATCGGTCCTGCTCCCTCATTTGGAATATTGCTCAGGTTCTGATGGCCCCATTTAGGGCTGGAAAAATATCAGAGTTGTAACAAATAGATCGTTAACGTCCCGCATAGAGTCAATAAAGCATTTAAATTACTGGGAAAGCCTTAAGTTTGATAAATTAGGCACATGTGCAACTCTTGGGTATCTCAATAAAGACACCCAAGAGTTGCACATTTGTCTAATTTATCAACGTGTCGGTTCTCTGTACCATTCATCTACAAGCCTTAAGTCTTAAACATGTACTCATTGGAGCGGAGGAGAGAGATAATAGTCTACAACTGGAAGGAGCTTGAAGGGCTCTGTCCCAAATCTCCACACTGCTGTAACATGTTAGAGCGAAAGATATGGGAAGAAGTGCAAGATAAACCCAGTGAAAAGCAGGGGTGCAGTGAGCACAATAAGAGAACACCGTATCAACATTCGTGGCCCCAGACTATTCAACATCTTACCAATAGATATCAGAAACACTGCTGGAACAAGTGTGAAAGTCTTCAAGAGGAAACTGGATAGGCATTTTCACCAGGTGCCAGATCAACCAGGCTGTGATGGATACGTGGGGCTGCGGGTCACCGACAGCAACAGCCTGGTTGACCAGGCAAGCACTAGACGAGCCTGGCCCATGGCCAGGCTCCGGGAGTAGAAAAACTCTCAGCATTCATCAAGGGTATATAAAGGTATAATTTTTAGACCACTATGACAAAATTACAGAATCCTTGGAAGGAAAACAAAATGTAGATATAATCTACAGTAATTTTGTAAAAGCACTTGACAAATGTGACCGTGGAGCACCAGCTTGTAAAGTAAGATCACAGTGTGTAACTAGTGTAGGTAAATGTAAAATATAATTTCTTACAAACATATCAAAGAGTATTGTCATAATTAAAATAGAATTTTCATCAAGGAAAGAAGTTCAGTTTATTAACCATTGTGCTGGTGTCAGTTGCTGCTTCTCGTCCTCACCACTCACACACTAAACATGGCTTTGTATTATCTTTTGTGGTCGATATCAAAATGTGGAAGTCACCCTAGTAGGAGACAAAATTGTCAATTTTCCTTTAGGTAACTGAAAATAACATGGTCGATGGGGACAAACTTCAACCGCTTAGGTATGGGAGGAATGAAGCTAAAACAAGCGTGACATACAAAACTTAGGCAAACCATTTTATAGAGCAGAAGGAACAGGGAAAAAAGACGTAGGAAAATGGTAGGGTAGATGATTAGAACCTTCAAAACAAGAGATGCCAAACCACTAATTCCCAATTCACTTGTTCTGTGTCTAGGATGGAGTGCTACTGTACTCTAACATCTCTGTTTCAAGGCAGGTGAAATTCCAGACCTGGATAATGTGCACAGAACCTTCACTGTTAGCATAAATTCAGTCAAGCCACTAAATTACTGGGAACGGTTGAAATCCTTCGACTTGTACTCCTTGGAACGTAGGTGAGAGAGAGGCATTATAATCTACACCTGGAAAATGAAAGAGGGATTGGTGGCAAATCTGTACACACAAATCATTTTCCTTGAAAGTAAGAGGCGGCTTGATAGACGGCGCAAAATACTGTCAATGAAAGCAGGGTGCAGTATGTACACCAAAAGAGAACTCTGTGAAGGGACTACGACTTTTCAGTAGCCTCCCTTCATACATAAGGAAGGATTACCAACAATCCCCTGGTCGTCTTCTAGAGATAACTGGCCAGTTTGTCAGTGCCTAATCAGCTGGGTTGTGGTTGATGTGGTCGACTTCGTGCGATTAGCACCAACAGCCTGGATGGTAGTCATTCACTGGAAGCCTGGTCTAGGACTGAACCATAAGGGCTTTGACTCGACTTCCAGGCGGAAAATGAGAGATACTATGAAATCTAAAGCAAAAAGCAACGCCAATAGTGGTACTTTTCAAATCACTTGTCCTCTCACGTCTTGAATAACAATCAATAGTCATAGCGCTGTCCTAGGTAAGAGCGCGAGCAAGCCTTTACCTTTGCCTTTGGGAGTTTTCCTACTCCCAGAGCCCTGTCTTGAGCCAGGCTCGTCTATTGCTTGTATGGTTACTCAGGTTCTTGCTGCTGGTGGCCCGCTGCCCCACATATCCATCACAGCCTGGTTGATCTGGCACCTAGTGAAGATACTTGTCCAGCTTCTTGGAGACTTTTACACTTATCTCAGCAGTGTTTAATATCTTCTGGTAAGGTGTTAACGGACCTGGGACCACAGATGTTGATACAGTGTTCCCTTATGCCCACGGAGTTCCTGCTTTTTACTGGGATTATTTTGCTCTTCCTCCCTTATCTCTCACTCCAGTATGTTATGGCAGTGTACAAACTTGGGATCAGACTCTCAAGTATTTTCCGGGTATGTATTATCATGCATCTCCTCCGCTTTAGTGAGTACAAATTTAGGACTTAAAGGTGTTCCTAGTAATTTAAATGCTTTATTGGCTTTATTCTAGCCGTAAGTGAATACTGTATCTGTTCCAACTCCGCTCTCTCTCCTGCCCTCAGCGGCCCCGTAAACACTGAAGAATAATTTAAATGAGAGATCACAATCGATTTGGAAAGTGTCACCTTTGGTACTAGTTCACTTGTTTTTAAAGCTCTTATTATCCTCACCATCATCATTCTGGCTGTTTTGACATTTATTTACCTTATTGTGTTCTTCGAAAGAAAGGTCACCGACATAATTACTCCCAGGTCTTTCATGTGTTCCTTTCATTCTATTTGACGGTTCTCTTTGAGTTTTGTATACAGTGTTTCTTTTGAGTTCTTCATTCTTTCCATACGTGAGCAGCTGAACTTATGACTGTTGAACATCTCCACTGCCCACTGGAAAACACAGCAAGTTTTTTCAGCGTTTTCTACCGAGGTGAATTTCATATTTATTTTAATGTCGTATGCAAATGATAAAAAACTGTGATGAATGTTTTTATCCATGTTTCCTATGAAAATACAGACGCCAGAACAGTGCTTTTGGGAACTAAGGTTTTTACCTCGCTGATGGTGGATTTTACTGTTTACTAATGTGCTGTGTGTGTTAGGAACTTGAAAATCCATCTTCCTACCTTCCCTGTAATACCCATGGCCCTCATTTGTGTGTAATCACTCCATGATTGCATTTGTCAAACGCCTTTGCAAAATCTGTTCGTATTACATTTACATTTTGATTTTCTTTCAACGCCACCTTAATTCTGTTACAATGGTTTAGCAGTTGCAAAGGAGCTGTCTGCATTCTTTAGAGTAGACCTGGGCTCATTCTCCGAAGAACGCTGATAACTCTAACTAGTGGCACTTTGCACTTTGTTTTTTAATAGGTAAGAGCCAGGTGCTGACTGAAGTGTGTGTTTTCTATTTCATTTTCGAATTCTGTTGGATTAGTTGTAATGTCAGTTGGTCTGTGCGGTTTTCAGACAGAAAGAAAAAACTTAATGCATTCTCCACCCTACTGTCATTTAGTGGGTTGCTGACTATCGACTTGGGCTTTCAGGATTTCGCTTATTGTTTGTTCATTACCCATATAGGAACCTCCTGTTATTAATTGTCTAATTCTGCAACTAGTGATAAGCTTGGATTTTGTGTGTGTGTGTGTGTGTGTGTGTGTGTGTGTGTGTGTGTGTGTGTGTGTGTGCAGTGCGGAACTGAAACATGCACTATAGCTTGATCAGTAAAACAGAGTAAACGCATCAAAACACTTGGATCTCTTTGGAACGGAGAAGCGAGATATATATATATATATATATATATATATATATATATATATATATATATATATATATATATATATATATATATATATATATATATATATATATATATATATATATATATATATATATATATATATATATTATATATATATATATATATATATATATATATATATATATATATTATATATATATATATATATATATTATATATATATATATATATATATATTATATATATATATATATATATATATATATATTATATATATATATATATATATATATATATATATATATATATATATATATATATATATATATATATATATATATATATATATATGAATATATATATATATATATTATGAATATATATATTATATATATATTTATATATAAATGTGTATATATATTTATATAAATGTGTATATTATATATATATATTATATATATGAATATATATATTATATATATATATATATATATATTATATATATATATATATATATATATTATATATATATATATATATATATTATATATATATATATATATATATATATATATATATATATATATATATATATATATATATATTATATATATGACTATATATTATATCAATATATATATATTATATATATATATATATATATATATATATATATATATATATTATATATATTATATATGAATATATATATATATATTATATATATATATATATATATATATATTATATATATATATTATATATATATATATATATATATATATATATTATATATATATATTATATATATATATATATATATATATATATATATTATATATATATATATATATATATAAATATAAATATATATATATAAATATAAATACACCTATATTTTGATGTGTATATACTATGTCTATATATATACTGTGTAATAAACATTTATCTTACTTATCCATATACTAAAATAGTGCACTTGCAAAAAGGCAGATTACGATAATTCACATGTTTATTTGTAGAGTGATGAGGCGAGTCATTCCTGCGACCTTGTGGTACCTGTACGTAGAGGTCACAGTGGCTTCCCGGAAAGTGGGTACGGGGAAGAGCGGGAAGACCATTGTTGCACAATTACTAACTCTGTGGACGGTGGCCACAGAGGTCACTGTATTGGTGTAAGCATGGTGCTCTCTGCATGTCCATGCAATTTTCAACCTAACGAGTTAAAGCCGTAGGGACAGTTGATTGTAATAATTGATGTGATGGTTAAGGGTGTGGTGGGATGCCACTATACGCTCTGCTGATGGTGGTCATAGAGGTGTGGGGGGGGGAGAGGTGGGGAAGGTCTGGACAACACACACCATTTTGGTCACTATGCTCGGGGAGGTAAAGGTGAGAGTGAAGACGACCGAAGCTTCCTGCAACTTTAATTACCTGTAGCTTACTGGGTGGCCAGCTCTCTCCATCCTTTGTTGGCAGTGATGGTGGTATTGTGTGTGTGTGTGTACGTACTCGCCTAGTTGTGCTCGCCTAGTTGTGGTTGCAGGGGGTTGAGTCTCAGCTCCTGGCCCCGCCTCTTCAGGTGGGCGTTACCCGGTCACTCTTCCCGCTCCGTGAGCTTTAGCATGCCTCTTCTTAAAGCTATGTATGGAACCTGCCTCCACTACATTACTACCCAGGCTATTCCACTTCCTGACAACTGTGACTGAAGAAATACTTCCTAACACCCCTGTGGTTCATCTGAGTCTTCAGCTTCCAGCTGTGACCCCTTGTTGCTGTGTCCCATCTCTGGAACATCCTGTCTCTGTCCACCTTGTCTATACCTCTCAGTATTTTGTGTGTCGTTATCATATCCCCCCCAACTCTCCTGTCGTCCAGTGTCGTCAGGTCGACTTAACCTCTCCTCGTAGGACATACCCCTTAACTCCGGGACTAGTCTTGTTACAAACCTCTGCACTTTCTCTAGTTTCCTTACATGCTTGGCTAGGTGAGGGTTCCAAACTGGCACTGCATATTCCAATATGGGCCTAACATACACAGTGTACAGGGTCCTGAATGAGTCCTTATTTAGATGTTGGAATGCTGTCCTTAGGTTTTCCAGGCGCCCGTATGCTGCAGCGGTTATTTGGTTGATGTGCACCTCAGGAGTTCCCGGTGTTATACTCACACCAAGATCCTTTTCCTCGAGTGAGGTTTGTAGGCTCTGAGCCCCTAGACTGTACTCCATCTGTGCTCTTCTTTGCCATTCCCCAATCTTCATGACTTTGCACTTGGTGGGGTTGAACTCCAGGAGCCAGTTTCTGGACCAGGCCTGCAGTCTGTCCAGATCCCTTTGTAGTTCTGCCTGGTCTCGTCGGACTAAATTCTTCTCATCAACTTCACATCATCTGCAAACAGGGACACTTCGGAGTCTATTTTCTCCATCATGTCGTTCACAAATACTAGAAACAGCACCGGTCCTAGGTCTGATCCTTGTGGCACCCCGCTCGTTACCGGCGCCCACTCTGACACCTCGCCACGTACCATGACTCGCTGTTGTCTTCCTGACAGGTATTACCTGATCCACTGTAGTGCCTTCCCTGTTATCCCTTCCTGGTCCTCCAGCTTCCGCGCTAATCTCTTGTGTGGAACTGTGCCAAACTACTACTTACAGTCCAAGAAAATGCACTCTACCTACCCCTCTCTCTTTTGTCTTCCTGTCATCACCCTGTCACAGAACTCCAGTAGGTTTGTGATGCAGGATTTCCCATCCCTGAAACCGTGCTGGCTGTCGTTGATAAGCTCATTTCTTTCTAGGTGCTCCACCACCCTATTCCTGATAATTTTCTCCATGGCCTTGCATACTATACACGTCAGTGACACTGGTCTGTAGTTCAATGCTTCGTGTCTGTCTCCTTTTTAAAAATTGGGACTACATTTGCTGTCTTCCATACTTCAAGTAGTCTTCCTGTTTCGATAGATGTGTTGAAGATAGTTGTTAGTGGTACACAAAGTGCCACTGCTCCCTCTCTCAGGACCTATGGAGAGATGTTATCTGGCCCTATCGCCTTTGAGGTGTGTGTGTGTGTGTGTGTGTGTGTGTGTGTGTGTGTGTGTGTGTGTGTGTGTGTGTGTGTGTGTGTGTGTGTGTGGGAGTGATGATGGTAATGTGTGTGTGACAGTTATGGTGGTAATGTGTGTGTGGGGCAGTTATGGTGGTAGTGTGTGTGTGTGTCTGTGTCTGTCTGTCTCCGTCTGTCTATCTGTGTCTGTGGGGCAGTGATGGTGCACTCACCTAATACTCAACTAATTGTGGTTGCAAGGGTCGAGACTCAACTCCTGGCCCCGCCTCTTCACTGGTCGCTACTAGGTCCTCTCCCTGTTCCATGAGCTTTATCATACCTCGTCTTAAAACTATGTATGGGTCCTGCCTCCACTACATCACTTGCCAGACTATTCCACTTCCTGACAACTCTGTGACTGAAGAAATACTTCCTTACATCCCTTTGACTCCTCTGAGTCTTCAACTTCCAATTGTGACCCCTTGTGTCTGTGTCCCCTCTCTGGAACATCCTGTCTCTGTCCACCTTATCTATTCCTCCCAGTATTCTGTATGTCGTTATCATGTCTCCCCTAACCCTCCTGTCCTCCAGTGTCGTCAGGCCGATTTCCCTTAACCTTTCTTCGTAGGACACATTCCCCTTGGCTATGAAACTACCCTTGTTGCAAATCTCTGCACTTTCTCGAATTTCTTGACATGCTTGACCAGGTATAGTTTCCAAACTGGTGCTGCATACTCCAGTATGGGCCTGACGTACACGGTGTACAGTGTCTTGAACGATTCCTTATTGAGGTATCGGAATGCTATTCTCAGGTTTGCCAGGCGCCCATATGTTTCAGCAGTTGTCTGGTTGATGTGTGCTTCCAGAAACGTGTTCGGTATTATACTCATCCCAAGATATTTCTCCTTGAGTGAGGTTTGCAGTCTTTGGCCGCCTAGCCAATACTCTGTCCGCAGTTTTCTTTGCCCTTCCCCAATCTTCATGACTTTGCATTTGGCGGGGTTAAATTCGAAGAGCCAGTTGCTGGACCACGCATCCAGCCTGTCTAGGTCCTCGCCTGATTTAATTCTCCTCATTGACTTATCTGCGAACAGGGACACTTATGAAATCTATCCCTTCCATCATGTGATTCCCATGTAGCAAAAATAGCACTGGTCCTGGGACTGACCCCTGTGGGACCCCGCTCGTCGCAGGCGCCCACTGTGATACCTCATTACGTACCATGGCTCGTTGTTGCCTTCCTGTTAGGTATTCTCTGATCCATTGTAGTGCCCTTCCTGTTATATGTGCCTGATCCTCCAGCTTCTGCATTAGTCTCTTGTGAGTAACTGTGTCGAAGGCCTTCTTGCAGCCTAAGAAAATGCAGTCGACCCACCCCTCTCTCATGTCATACTTCTATTGCCTTGTCATAAAACTCGAGTAGGTTTGTGACACAGGATTTGCATATCTTGAATCCGTGCTGGTTGTCGTTTGTAATTTTGTTCCGTTCCAGGTGCTCCACCACTCTCCTCCTGATAACCTTCTCCATGGCTTTGCATACTATACACATCAGGACACTGGTCTATAGTTTAGTGCCTTATTTCTGTCTCCTTTCTTAAAAATGGGGACTACAGTTGCCGTCTTCCATACCTCAGGTAGTTGCCCGATTTCAAAGGATGTGTTGAAAATTTGTGGTTAGTGGCACACAGTATCTCTGCTCCCTCTCTAAGGACCCACGGAGAGATGTCCGGTCCCACCGCCTTTGAGGTACCAAGGTCACTTAGCAGCTTCTTCACCATCTCTCTGGTTGTGTGTATTTCATCCAACGCTTGTTGGTATATCCCTTATTAGTGTACCCCTTTGTTCTGTCTTCCCAGAGTCCTTTCAGTCTCCACTGTAAATACTTCCTTAAAACTCGTGTTGAGCTCACATACTTCTTGGTAGTTTCTTGTGAGGTCCCCACCTTTCCTGAGTCTGATTACCTAGTCCTTGACTGTTGTCTTCCTCCTGATGTGGCTGTACAGCAGTTTCGGGTCAAACTTGACTTTCGATGCCAAGTTGTTTTCGGACTGTCATGGGGCTTCCCCCCCCCCCCTCATCTGTGCATACTCGTTTCTGGCTCTTCGACTAATCTCCTTATTTTCTTGTGTTCTTTGTCTTCTGTACTTTTTCCATTCTTTAGTGCACTTAGTTTTTGCCTCCCTACACCTTCGGGTAAACCAAGGGCTCATTCAGGTCTTCCCATTATTTCTGTTGCCCTTAGGAACCAACCTTTCTTCTGCCTTCCTGCATTTTGTTGTTACATAGCCCATCATTTCGTTTACTGACTTTCCTACCAATTCTCTTTCCCACTGAACCTCCTGCAGGAAGTTCCTCATACCTATGTAGTCCTTCCCTTTTGTAGTTGGCTTTTCCCATTCTACTCCTGTTAACCTCTCCACTTGTAACTCTACTATGGATTCAAAGCTCAGAACCATGTGGTCACTAGCTCCAAGGGGCCTTTCATATGTGATATCCTCATTGTCTGAGCTACTCAGGGTGAACACGAGGTCCAGTCTTGCTGGTTCATCCTCCCCTCTCTCTGGTAGTGTCCCTAACATGTTGATGCATGAGGTTTTCCAGTACCACATCCATCATATTGGCTCTCCATGTTTCCGGACCCCCATGTGGCTCCAGGTTTTCCGAATCAGTCTCCCTGTAGTTGAAATCGCCTATAACCAGTAACTTTGCTCTACTCGAGTGAGTTGTTCTAGCCACCTCAGCTAGTGTGTCCACCATTGCTCTGTTGCTCTCTTCATATTCCTCTCTTGGCCTCCTGCAGTTCCGTCTTGGGTTATACATCACTACAGTGACTACCTTATGTCCCCCAGACTGAATTGTACCTACTATGTAATCCCTTTCTCCAGTCTCGTCCATTCCTTCTATTTCCTCAAATCCCCATCGGTTTTTAATGAGCAGTGCAATCCCTCCTTCCCCTCTGCTCTTTCTATCCTCAGGATCTGATATCCTGGTGGGAAGATTGCTTCTGTTATCGTCCAAGTGGGTTTCCTTTCTGCGACTGCTATGATGTCTGGGGACGTCTCCTTGATTCTTTCATGCTACTCCTCACATTTATTCGTTATTCCATCCGCGTTCGTATACCAGTCCTTCAACTTCTTTTCTAAAACTGTGGTGCGGGGAGAATTGTGGAGTTGGGAGAGCGGGAGCCCTGGCGGGGAGCCTATGGGGGATTGCTGTGTTGTGGTGTGTGTGTGTGGGGGGGGAGACAGTGATGGTGGTGGTATGTGTGTGTGGGGCAGTGATGGTGGTAGTGTATGTGTGTGGGGCAGTGATGGTGGTGTGTGTGTACTCGCCTAATTGTGGTTGCAGGGGTCGAAACTCAGCTCCTGACCCTGCCTCTTCACTGACCGCTACCGGGTCCTCCTACTCCCTGCTCCATGAGCTTTATCATACCTCGTCTTAAAACTATGTATGGTTCCTGCCTCCACTACATCACTTGCCAGGCCATTCCACTTCCTAACAACTGTGGCTGAAGAAATACTTCCTAACATCCCTTTGACTCATCTGAGTCTTCAGCTTCCAATTGTGACCCGTTGTTTCTGTGTCCCATCTCTGGAACATCCTGTCTCTGTCCACCTTGTCTATTCCACGCATTGTTTTGTATGTCGTTATCATGTCTCCCCTAACCCTCCTGTCCTCCAGTGTCGTCAGACCGATTTCCCTTAACCTTTCTTCGTAGGACATTCCCCTTAGCTCTGGAACTAGCCTTGTTGCAAACCTTTGCACTTTCTATAATTTCTTGACGTGTTTGACCAGGTGTGGGTACCAAACTGGTGCTGCGTACTCCAGTATGGGCCTGACGTACACAGTGTATAAAGTCTTGAACGATTACTTACTGAGGTACCGAAACGCTGTTCTCAGGTTTGTCAGGCGCCCATATGCCGAAGTAGTTAACTGGTTAATGTGTGCTTCTGGCGACGTACTCGGTATTATACTCACTCCTAGATCTTTCTCTTTGAGTGAGGTTTGCAGTCTATGGCCTCCTAGCCTATACTCTGTCTGCGGTCTTCTTTGCCCTTCTCCGATATTCATGACTTTGCATTTGGCGGGGTTAAATTCTAGGAGCCAGTTGCTGGACCCCGCATCCAGCCTCTCCAGGTCTCTTTGTAGACCTGTCTGGTCCGCATCTGTGTGTGTGTGGGGGGGGCAATGATGGTGGTAGTGTGGGTGTGTGTCAGTGATGGTGGTAGTGTGGGTGTGTGGCAGTGATGGTGGTAGTGTGGGTGTGTGGCAGTGATGGTGGTAGTGTGGGTGTGTGGCAGTGATGGTGACGGTGGTAGTGTATGTGGGGGCGGCAGTGGCTGTGATCGTTTGTGTGGGGGGGGGGAGTGACGGTGGTAGTGTGTGTGTGTGTGTAGAACAGGATAAACTATGCACGATTAGGGCCACAAGTTACATGGTCCTTAGGCAAATAGATAAATTAAAACCTAACAAATCCCCAGGCTCTGATGAACTGTATGCAAGGGTTCTAAAGGAATGTAAAAAGGAACTTAGCAAACCTCTGGCTAATCTTTTCAAAATATCACTACAGACTGGCATGGTGCCAGATAAGTGGAAAATGGCAAATGTGATACCTATTTTCAAAGCAGGCGACAGGTCCTTAGCTTCGAACTATAGACCAATAAGCCTAACCTCCATAGTGAGAAAATTTATGTAATCGATAATTGCCGAGGCAGTTCGTAGCCACCTTGAAAAGCATAAATTAATCAACGAATCTCAGCACGGTTTTACAAAGGAGCGTTCCTGCCTTACGAATTTATTAACTTTTTTCACTAAGGTATTTGAGGAGGTAGATCATGGTAATGAATATGATATTGTGTATATGGATTTCAGTAAGGCTTTTGACAGGGTCCCACATAAGAACATAACATAAGAACGATGGAACACTGCAGAAGGCCTACTGGCCCATGCGAGGCAGGTCCAAGTCTCCTACCGGCTTAAGCCAATGCACCCAACCTAGTCAGGTCAGGTCACATTGACTTAAGGGAGGAACACGGCAACCGACCTGGTAGCACAAGCTATCAGGTCTAACTCACACCCACCCACATCTACTCATGTATTTATCCAACCTATTTTTAAAGCTACACAACGTTCTGGCCTCTATAACGGTACTTGGGAGTTTGTTCCACTCATCCACAACTCTATTACCAAACCAGTACTTTCCTATATCCTTTCTGAATCTGAATTTTTCCAACTTAAAACCATTGCTGCGAGTCCTGTCTAGGCTAGATATTTTCAGCACACTATTTACATCCCCTTTATTTATTCCTGTCTTCCATTTATACACCTCAATCATATCCCCCCTAATTCTACGTCTTTCTAGAGAGTGCAGTTTCAGGGCCCTTAGTCTATCCTCATAGGGAAGGTTTCTGATACATGGGATCAACTTTGTCATCCTCCTTTGTACATTTTCCAGAGAATTTATATCCATTCTGTAATACGGTGACCAAAACTGTGCAGCATAATCTAAATGAGGCCTAACCAAGGATGTATAGAGTTGAAGAACAACCTGAGGACTCCTATTATTTATGCTTCTTGTTATGAAGCCAAGGATTCTATTAGCTTTATTGCGAACACTTATGCACTGTTGTCTTGGTTTCAGATTACTGCTAACCAGAACTCCTAAATCTTTTTCGCAATCCGTAATATTAAGATCTACATTATTTAGTTTATATGTGGCATGGTTATTGTCCTGTCCAACATTTAGAACTTTGCATTTGTCTATATTAAACTGCATCTGCCACTTCTCCGACCACTGCATCAGTCTATTCAAATCTTCCTGGAGTGCTCGAATGTCCTCATCAGAATGAATTCGACGGCCTATTTTGGTGTCATCGGCAAACTTGCCGATGTCGCTCTTTATGCCCTCATCTATGTCGTTTATGTAGATTGTGAACAGCAGGGGGCCCAACACTGACCCCTGTGGAACACCGCTCGTGACGCTTCCCCACTCTGATTTCTCCCCATTTATGCAAACTCTCTGCTGCCTATTTGTCAACCATGCCTCTATCCAGGAAAAAATCTCTCCTCCTATTCCATGTGCTTTAATTTTCCTCAATAGTCTCTGATGTGGGACCCTGTCAAAAGCCTTACTGAAGTCCATATACACAATATCATATTCATTACCATGATCTACCTCCTCAAATACCTTAGTGAAAAAAGTTAATAAATTCGTAAGGCAGGAACGCCCCTTTGTAAAACCATGCTGAGATTCGTTGATTAATTTATGCTTTTCAAGGTGGCTACGAACTGCCTTGGCAATTATTGATAACATAAATTTTCCCACTATGGAGGTTAGGCTTATTGGTCTATAGTTCGAAGCTAAGGACCTGTCACCTGTTTTGAAAATAGGTATCACATTTGCCATTTTCCACTTATCTGGCACCATGCCAGTTTGTAGTGATATGTTGAAAAGATTAGCCAAAGGTGTGCTAAGCTCCTCTTTACATTCCTTTAGAACCCTTGCATACAGTTCATCAGGGCCTGGGGATTTGTTAGGTTTTAATTTATCTATTTGCCTAAGGACCATGTCACTTGTGACCCTAATAGTGCACAGTTTATTATCGTCCTGTTCTATATAATTTATCATTACTGGAATATCGCTGGTATCCTCCTGTGTAAAAACTGAGAGGAAGTATGTGTTAAAAATTCTACACATTTCCTTATCACTGTCAGTGAGCTGACCCGAGGAACTTTTGAGGAGGAGAAATTTTTTCTTGGATAGAGGCATGGTTGACAAATAGGCAGCAGAGAGTTTGCATAAATGGGGAGAAATCAGAGTGGAGAAGCGCCACGAGCGGTGTTCCACAGGGGTCAGTGTTGGGCCCCGTTGTTGTTCACAATCTACATAAACGACATTGATGAGGGCATAAAGAGCGACATGAGCAAGTTTGCCGATGACACCAAAATAGGCCGTCGAATTCATTCTGACGAAGACATTAGAGCACTCCAGGAAGATTTGAATAGACTGATGCAGTGGTTGGAGAAGTAGCAAATGCAGTTTAATATAGACAAATGCAAAGTTCTAAATGTTGGACAGGAAAATAACCGTGCCACATATAAACTAAATAGTGTAGATCTTAATATTACGGGTTGCGAGAAAGATTTAGGAGTTCTGGTTAGCAGTAATCTGAAACCAAGACGACAGTGCATAAGTGTTTGCAATGAAGCTAACAGAATCCTTGGCTTCGCCTCGCCTCACTACAGTATATAAGCCACGTCTGCGGCCCTATGCTGTACGTTCTACAAGATTGATGGACTGAACACATCGACTCCAGGCTGAGGGACTGATGGGACCTCAAACTCCTCCTCTCCTTACGCCTTTCTACTTTGTATTGGACTGATGAAGCCACTGTGGGAAAACGTTTCCAGAATAAAGATTCTCATATGTTGCATAAGTGTCTCAATCGTCAACTTGTCGGTTTTTCAAACCATTCATCACATCAAGAAGCATAAATAATAGAAGTTCTCAGGTTGTTCTTCAACTCTGTATATTATTGGTTAGGCCTCGTTTAGATTATGCTGCACAGTTTTGGTCACCGTATTACAGAATGGATATAAATGCTCTGGAAAACATACAAAGGAGGATGACAAAGTTGATCCCATGTATCAGAAATCTTCCCTATGATGATAGACTGAGGGCTCTGAATCTGCACTCTCTCGAAAGGCATAGAATTAGGGGGGATGTGATTGAGGTGTATAAATGGAAGACAGGAATAAATAAAGGGGATGTAAATAACGTGCTGAAAATATCTAGCCTAGACAGGACTCGTAGCAATGGTTTTAAGCTGAAAAAATTCAGATTCGTGAAGGATATAGGAAATCACTGGTTTGGCAATAGAGTTGTGGATGAGTGGAACAAAATCCCGAGTACAGTCATAGGCTAAAACGTTGTGTAGTTTTAAAAATAGGTTGGATAAATACACGAGTGGGTGAGGGTGGGTGTGAGTCGGACCTGATTAGCTTGTGCTATTAGGTCAGTTGCCGTGTTCCTTCCTTAAGTGAATGTGACCTGACCTGACTAGGTTGGGGCATTGGCTTAAGCCGGTAGGAGACTTGGACCTGCCTCGCGTGGGCCAGTGGGCCTGCTGCAGCGTTCCTTCGTTCTTATGTAGCAGTGACGGTGGTAGTGAGTGTGTGTAGCAGTGATGGTAGTGTGTGTGTAGCATTGATGGTGGTAGTGTGTATGTAGCAGTGATGGTGGTAGTGCGTGTGTAGCAGTGATGGTGGTAATGGGTATTGTACAGTCTGTAATAAAGTTGGTAGAATTACCGACAATATGTAAAGTAAAAGGACACAAGTGCAACTAATGTGACATTTATTGTGGCAACGTTTCGCTCTCCAGGAGCTTTATCAAGCCATTACAAACAATACATGGACACAGAGGGTATATAAAGGCTCAGAGTGAGGTGAATACTAGTGAGGTACCATTCCGATGTTCACTTAATCTTCCTTTACCTCCCGGAGATTTTGTTGACTTGATTGAACTCTGTGTTAACTTCAACTGTTTTTCCTTCAATAACAAGCTCTACAAACAAACCTACGGCATGGGAATGGGGTCCCCAATAAGTGCCGTCCTAGCCAACTTATACATGGAACACCTAGAGTCCGAACACTTCGCCAACATCATTCCTTCAAGCGTCACTTGGTTACGTTACGTGGACGATGTCCTCGTAGTAACTCCAAAACGTTTTGATGTACGGGATCTTCAGGCAAGGCTCAACGCAGTTGAACCAGCGATTCAGTTTACACTAGAAGAAGAGTCCAATGACAAGCTACCTTTCCTCGACGTCCTCATTCACAAAGTAGACAACAACCTAAGATTTCAAGTTTATCGGAAACCCACCAATAAAAATGATCTCACACACTTCTATTCCAGTCAAGATACCAAGACCAAAAGAGGCATCATCATCGGGTTTTTCCTAAGAGCATACCGAATTTGTAGTCCTGAGTTTCTTGACGAGGAATGTACTTACATTCACCAAACATTCACTGAGTTACAATTTCCTTCTTTTTTCATCAAAGACTGCAAGAAAAGAGCTCTTCAGATCATCAATTCTCCACGCATCAACACCGCTCCCAACAAAGTTATAATTCTTCCCAACAGCCAGGTTGCACTAAACGTCTCAAAAGTACTTTCACAAGCTAACACCAGAGTCGCCATCGCTTCTACCACTTCAATAAAGGATCTAACCAGGACAAAACCCAAGCACCACGAACCAGTCAATGCAGGAGTTTACACTATACCCTGTGGAGGCTGTGACAAGATCTACGTAGGTGAAACAGCAAGAAACCTCGACACCCGCCTCAATGAACACATATACGCATGTAGGAACGACAACTTAAACAACGCCTGTGTACAACACCGAAATTCCACCAATCATCTTATGAAATTCAGAGACGCCCAATTAGTGATAAAAGAAACTAATTTCCGCACACGCAAGTGCCTTGAATCAGCACTGATCGCTGTTTCGAATACAATTAAACAAAACAACGGCAGCTTCACCATCTCCGAAGTCTTAGCAAGAATCCTCCTGAAAACAGTAAACCCTGCCATCACATAGTCTCTCCTGTTATACTACACAAAGCACAGAGAGTGAACACTGAAACAACCTGCCTCATTCCAGTTTATATTTGTCCAACCTATTTTTATGTTACCCAAGTAATAGCTTTTATATCCTTTTACTCATGTACGAATTAATTGCTTTTGTCACTACCACTACTACCACTAGTGAACATCGAAATGGTACCTCACTAGTATTCACCTCACTCTGAGCCTTTATATACCCTCTGTGTCCATGTATTGTTTGTAATGGCTTGATAAAGCTCCTGGAGAGCGAAACGTTGCCACAATAAATGTCACATTAGTTGCACTTGTGTCCTTTTACTTTACATATTGTACAGTCTGTTGAGATGTTTGCTGTGTCCAGGTACTGATTATGATTCATCTTTTCCACCTGCACTCCAAGGAGCACAGTGTGATTGAGTTTGGTCGTTAATAACCATTACAGCATTGCACCTAATACCAGCATTAAATCATCTTGGGACAATGTCCAAATCTGCTATTTCAACTGCCTTAAATTGTGTTATTAGTATGCGGAGATATATACTAGTTGGTTGGAAACCATACGCTTGTGTTGATTGTGTACTCGCCTAATTGTGGTTGCAGGGTCGATTCACAGCTCCTGGCCCTGCCTTTTTAATGTTCGTTACTAGGTCCAGTCTCTTCCTGCTCCATGAGCTTTGTCATACCTCTTCTTAAAGCTATGTATGGTTCCTGCTTGCACTACATCATTTTCTAGACTGTTCCACTTCCTAGCATCTCTGTGACTTAAATACTTCCTAACATCCCTCTGACTCGTCTGAGTCTTCAACTTCCAGTTGTGACTCCTTGTTGTGTCCCATCTCTGAAACATCTTGTATGTGTGCGCGGGAGGGAAGGAAGGAGGGAGGGAAGGAAGGAGGTAGGGAGGGAAGGAAGGAGGGAAGGAAGGAGGGAAGGAAGGAGGGAGGGAGGGAAGGAAGGAAGGAGGGAGGGAGGGAAGGAAGGAGGGAGGGAGGGAGGGAAGGAGGGAGGGAGGGAAGGGAAGGAAGCAGGGAGGGAAGGGAAGGAAGGGAGGGAAGGAAGGAAGGAAGGGGAAGGGAAGGAAGGGGAAGGAAGGAAGGAAGGAAGGGGAAGGGAAGGGAAAGGGAAGGAAGCTAGCTATCTAGCTGTTCAGTGACGAAGTACTACCTACAACACAGTACAAGTAAGCCAACTCCTCCACTGAAGTGAATATAAGCAATATCAGAGATATTTAAGTGTGGTATGGTGAAGATATGGTGTGAGGGAGGGGACAGCGGCAGGCCTAGTAGTGACATCACTATTGCCTTCACAGTGAGCATCTAATATTATGTGTGTTGTGCTATGTACTAGCATCTGGTGCTTTATAACAATGTGATTGGTACAATGCTATGCAACTTAGTGATTTGTGTAACATCTTCCTTTAGTGGAAAAGTGGATAGCATAAACAGTGTTTATTAAGTGATAGTGAGAAGGCAACACTTCCAGCTCGTCGGCCCACTGCCGCCCTCACTACCCACCCCACTATAAACACCCCCACCCACGATATTCCACCCACCCACGATACCACCTGTGAACTTCATTGCAAACCTACAAGCCTCCTCTGGGATGACTTCACATCGCAAAATAGCAAGAATATCTACGCTATCTGGCTATTGTCCCAGTAGTTAGTACAGTGTTTGTGGGTATACCACAAGGGACAAAATTCTTCTTAGATGTAAGGAGCCTACTTGTTCCAACTACTGCCACACAGATTGCATTCCAGAAGAAGAATTTTGTTGCAGCCAGGTTGAAAATTTCAGAAAATTGAAGGATATCCATAATCCTGTGGTATATGTGGATACAAGCCTGGAGCTACAGGAGGAAGGTTCAGAAGTCCTACCTCAGGGACTTTTGTCCAAAGATCAAGACTGCCCTCTTGGGCTGTGTTGTAAAGTTGCAGCTAAGATAATCCATCACAGGGAAGCACTTCATGAGCTCCTCAAATTATTAGATAACCTCCAAGCTACTGTAGAAGGCCAGTGCAAGCCTACATCAAGTGACGTAAGCTGCTCAGCTGATGGTGACACTATTGACAAAGATTGGAAGTCCCACACTGAGCTTAACTCAGGGGTTACCTGGAGGTTATTCCGGGGATCAACGCCCCCGCGGCCCGGTCCACGACCAGGCCTCCCGATGGATCAGGGCCTGATCAACTAGGCTGTTACTGCTGGCCGCACGCAGTCCGACATACGAGCCACAGCCCGGCTGATCCGGCACTGACTTTAGGTATCTGTCCAGCTCTCTCTTGAAGGCAGCCAGGGGTTTATTGGTAATTCCCCTAATGCTTGATGGGAGGCTGTTGAACAGTTTTGGGCCCCGGACACTTATGGTGTTTTCTCTTAGTGTACCAATGGCGCCCCTACTTTTTATTGGCGGCATTTTGCATCGCCTGCCCAGTCTTTTACTTTCGTAGGGAGTGATTTCTGTGTGCAGATTTGGGACCATTCCTTCCAAGAGCCACAGCCCGGCTGATCCGGCACTGACTTTAGGTATCTGTCCAGCTCTCTCTTGAAGGCAGCCAGGGGTTTATTGGTAATTCCCCTAATGCTTGATGGGAGGCTGTTGAACAGTTTTGGGCCCCGGACACTTATGGTGTTTTCTCTTAGTGTACCAATGGCGCCCCTACTTTTTATTGGCGGCATTTTGCATCGCCTGCCCAGTCTTTTACTTTCGTAGGGAGTGATTTCTGTGTGCAGATTTGGGACCATTCCTTCCAAGATTTTCCAAGTGTAGATTATGATATATCTCTCCCTCCTGCGTTCCAACGAGTACAAGTCAAGTGCTTCCAAGCGTTCCCAGTAGTTAAGGTGCTTGACAGAACTTGTACGTGCAGTAAAGGATCTCTGTACACTCTCTAGATCTGCGATTTCACCTGCTTTGTATGGAGATGTTAATGTACAGCAGTATTCCAGCCTAGAGAGAACAAGTGATTTGAAAAGGATCATCATGGGCTTGGCATCTCTCGTTTTGAAAGTTCTCATTATCCATCCTATCATTTTCTTTGCACGTGCGATCGTGGCACTGTTGTGATCCTTGAAAGTGAGATCCTCAGACATTACTACTCCCAGGTCCCTTACATTATTTTTCCGCTCTATTGTATGGCCGGAGTCAGTAGTATACTCTGTTCTAGTTATTATCTCCTCCAGTTTTCCATAACGGAGTAGTTGGAATTTGTCCTCATTGAACATCATATTGTTTACCGTTGCCCACTGGAAAACTTTGTTTATATCTTCTTGGAGGTTAACCGCGTCCTCAGCAGATGACAGCCTCATGCAGATCCTAGTATCATCCGCAAAGGATGATACGGTGCTGTGGTGTATATCTCTGTTTATGTCTGATATGAGGATAAGGAATAAGATGGGGGCGAGTACTGTGCCTTGTGGAACAGAGCTCTTCACTATGGCAGCCTCCGATTTAACTCTGTTGACCACTACTCTTTGTGTTCGATTTGTTAGGAAGTTGAAGATCCATCTCCCCACTTTCCCAGTTATTCCTTTAGCACGTATTTTATGGGCTATTACGCCATGATCGCATTTGTCAAATGCTTTTGCAAAGTCTGTGTATATTACATCTGCATTCTGATTTTCTTCCAGTGCATCCAAGGCCATGTCATAGTGATCCAGTAGTTGTGAGAGGCAGGAGCGACCTGCCCTGAACCCATGTTGCCCTGGATTGTGCAGATTTTGGGAATCCAGGTGATTTGCAATCCTGCTTCTTAGCACTCTTTCAAAGATTTTTATGATGTGGGACGTCAGAGCTATTGGTCTATAGTTCTTAGCTAATGCTTTGCTGCCACCTTTATGGAGCAGGGCTATATCCGTTGTTTTAAGTGACTGTTGAATCTCACCCATGTCCAAGCTCTTCCTCCATAGTGTACTTAGGGCACGCGAGAGGGGTTTCTTGCAGTTCTTAATGAAAACAGAGTTCCACGAGTCTGGGTCCGGGGCTGAGTGCATAGGCATGTTGTCAATGGCTTTTTCGAAATCTATCGGGGTTAGGGTAATGTCGGAAATCTGGCATACATTTATGGAGTTTTGAGGCTCATTCATGAAGAAATCATTTGGGTCGTCGATCCTCAGACCGATCAGTGGTTCACTAAACACAGAGTCGTACTGGGATTTCAATATTTCACTCATTTCCTTGTTGTCGTCTGTGTAAGTCCCATCCTGTCTGAGTAAGGGCCCGATACTAGATGTGGTATTTGCCTTGTTTTTGGCACATGAAAAGAAATATTTGGAATTTCTTTCAATTTCACTAATAGCTTTAAGCTCCTCCTGCCTCTCCTAGTTCCTGTAAGAGTCATTTAGCTTAAGTTCGATAGTTTCCACTTCCCTGGTCAGCGCCTCCTTTCGTGTATCAGATATTCTAGCACTCCTGAGGAGCTCAGTGACTCTTCGTCGTCTTCTGTAGAGGGAGCGTCTTTTTCTCTCCAGTTTACTCCTGCTCTTCTTCTTTCTTAGGGGAATATGCCTAGAACATGCTTCGGCTACCAGGAAGTTGATCCTTTCAAGGCACTGGTTTGGGTCCATGTCATTTAAGACATCTTCCCAACATGTTTCGTTTAGGACATGGTTTACCTGGTCCCAGTTGATGTTCTTGTTGTTGAAATTGTATTTTGTGAAGACACCTTCACAGGTACATGCATTCTGCTGTTCAGGACCCCTATGCATGTACGTCTGGACTTCGATTAGATTGTGATCGGAATTAGTTGTTTTTGATATTCTTATGTCTCTTATCAGGTCCTCATTATTTGTGAAGATAAGGTCAAGTGTGTTTTCTAGTCTTGTTGGCTCCACTATCTGCTGGCTTAAGGTGTGTTTTTCGCAGAGACTTAGTAGCTCATGTGTGTGTGACCTTTCATCTGCGCTACCTCCGGGGATTGTTTCAGCTATAACATTATTTGCTACATTTTTCCATTTTGTATGCCTTAGGTTGAAATCACCAAGCAGTAAGATGTTTGGGGATAGAGCTGGAAGGTTTTCCAAACAGTAATCGATTTTCAGTAGCTGTTCCTTGAACTGTTGGGAGGTTGCATCTGGTGGCTTGTATACAACCACAATGACTAGGTTTTGGTTCTCGATCTTTATTGATAGAACTTCAACTACCTCATTTGTGGTGTTCAGCAACTCCGTGCAGATAAGGGACTCTTTGACATACAGGGCAACCCCCCCTTTGTTGCCTGTTTTTTCTGTCGCATCTAAAAAGGTTGTAACCACTTATCCATATTTCACTGTCAAAGTGATCTTTTGTGTGAGTCTCTGTGAAGGCTGCAAACATTGCATTACTCTCCTATAGAAGTCCACTGATAAAAGGTATTTTGTTGTTGGTGGATGGCTTAAGGCCCTGTATATTAGCAAATATGAACGAGGTTGTATTCTGTGTTTGTTGGGGGGATTTTGTTATCGGCATCAGTAGTTGTAATTCTGGAGGGCCATGGGTGGCCACTGGCTGTGCCTCCAGTCCAACAAGGCTCCAAGGTGGTGGACTATTTTTGTTATTTCCTTCCATTTTCTTTTTTCGTTTCCTGCCACTAAAAAATCACCTGGAGTTGGGTAGTCATAGCTACTATTGTTTGTCCTGTGGGGTCTGTGCCTCCTGGTCCCTTTTAGATGGTATGCAGGGCACTCGATGTTGTAACACTGCTTCTGGAGGACCGAGGAGTGGCACATTTTTGGGTGAAAGAAAGTACAGGAAGAAGAGCGACACACTCCTTTAGACAGGAGGTCGCTACATTTTTTGGGATGGTCAAAGTTGCGTGTCCCATTTTTTCCCCCTGTTATTCCATGCTTACAGATGCCCCAAGCATAATATTTGCACAAATTCACCTTTGGTTGAGAATTGTTGGGAGGTGTGTTGTCAATTTCTGCAGGTTCTGGGACTGCACTATAATCCTCAGTATCCAAGCCAGGGCCACCCCATCCTGGATTCCATCTACTTTCCCCAGTAGAGGAAGGAGACTCCTCTCCAACATCTGTACTGTGGGCCACGGTCTTGTGCAATGATGGTTGTATATTTACTGTTTTTGTGGTGGTTTGGGTAGTGTCCCTAGGAGAGTCTGGGCTGGCAGTAAGGCTGGGGGCTGGGTCTGGGTCAGCACTGGGGCTGGGGCTATGACTGTGATGGTTGCAGAAGAGTCTACCCCAGAGGAGGGCTCCTCTACTACATCTGTACTAGGGGATATGGCATTGGTAGCTGTGGAGGATAACTGGTGGAATTCTGTCATCGCTAAGGTCCCACAGACTGACAGAGTTCAAAACACTACCTTTGGGAATTCTAACACAATTCCTCTGACCACCACAGAGGTAACAAATCCTCTTCCCAGCAACGAAGGAAGCCTTGGATCTGTTAATTCTCCTACACCTGATATCTCTGCTTCAGCCACTGCCAGTCCACTTGACAATGCACATACAATCTCTGATCCTACACCTGTCAACACACCTGCCGACACTATTCCAGAATCTGGTAGCAGTGCTTCATCAGCAAGTTCTGAGTCAGGAGTTTCTCCACCAGAGATTGGTGCAGTTAATAATCAGGGAACTATCACTTCACCTGATCACCTATTGTGCCAAAGTATGAACAGCAGGGACACATCTGTCAGAACTGGTTGAGGACGGGGCAGAGGACGTGGAGGAGGAAGACATCTACAGCTGTCTCACCCTCCACTAACACAGTTCCAGAGGCAGAACCTGAGGACAAATCTGCAAAACACAGGAGGTGCAACAAGTCATAGTCCACCCTCCCAGGCACCTAGGCTGTGCTCTCGCTGTCACCGGAAGGGGCACACCGCCAACAACTGCCTGCGAGATACCCGGTGCAATTACTGCTACAAGAAAGGACATCAGGAGGACCAGTGTCGGAAGAAAAAGGAACTTGACAGACAGGACCACCTGTTTAGAGGCCTGTTCTCAGAACAAACCAGCAGGATCTCTGAATTGGTGAACACACTCACACGTCACCCACTCAGCTACTCCTATCCCAACACAGCAGGTGGTATTGTGCCTTATACAAGACCACAGACCTACATCCCTGCAGCTGCCTCAGTACCCTACCTCTCAAGGGCAGGGACCTTACATGCCCTACACACCCACCACCTCAAGCTGACCACATCATGAGGAGCCAGTCTATCAGCATCCTGTCGGCCAACATTAGAGGTTTTTTTACTAATGTTGGAGAGCTCGCACATAGTTTTGCGAACACTCGACGTCCCAACATGATAGCTGTTGTGAAACATTTTTGGATGACAGAACTCCAGAAAATTTTGCAAGACTTGCTGGCTACACCTCATGGATGAGAAGAGACAGGCAAGGGCATGGAGGTGTTGCTGTGTGCTTCTCTAAATGTGTTCGTGCCCAGCACATTGATGTTGCCACCCCTACACATCTTGAAATGATGTTATTCAAGCTATGCATAAACACTAGTACCTCTGTACTAGCATGTGCAATGTACAGACCTCATTGGCAGCATGCAGACCCCATCAACTTCCTAATGGAAAATATTGACTCTCTTCTGCTACAACACAACTGTCAACATATCATAATTGTTGGTGACCTCAACCAACACCTTATACAGAGGGACTTGGATGACCTTCTTGCAGTATTTGACACGAGAAACTTTGTTGATTTCCCTACTCACTTCTCTGGCTCCTCCCTTGACCCAGTAGTGAGTGATCTGGCAGAAGGCATAGTCACTTGTCAACCCCTCGGCTTCGTTGGATCGTCTGACCACAAGGCTGTTTTTACGACACTTAAGATCCCAACAGAACGAGGTGAGGAGTCCACATGCACAACCTGGTTATGGGAAAGAGGTAATTGGCCAGCCCTTTGCTCTGAGCTCGCCACCGCCGATTGGAATGCTCTTCTCCAAGGGGATGTTGACAACCAAGTGAAAGTCTTCACTGGACACATCCTTAATCTACAACAAGAACACATTCCATTCCTCACCGGCAATATGTGACAAAGCCTACAGATCAGCCTTGGTTTGGCTTTCGTTGTAGAAAGGCTGCTACTGCTAAGTACAAAGCATGGCGAAGGTATAAGAGACATCCTACCACCTATAACAGGAACTTGCACAGGCAAGCCTGTAGGCATATGGGTGACGTTCAAAAGTGGGACATTGCTAAATGGGAGGTGGATACTAAAAGAAAGCTAGCATCAGGTAGGGTAGGCTCCAAAACCTGGTGGTCCCTGGTCAAGGACAGACAAGGTTATCTGCCTGATGAACTCATTCCACCTCTAAATCGACAGGATGGGACCACCTCTACTAGTAGTCAAGAGAAGGCGGACCTCTTTACTGAACACTTTGCTACCAAAATGCAAGTTCCTGATCCAGCAAGGGACCCTCCTTGGCTAGCTGCAAGAACTGTGTCAAAACTGTCAGTGGTGACAATAAGGCAGGTGGTGGTCTACCTACCTGGAGTCTACCTGGAGGGCATTCCGGGGATCAACGTCCCCGCGGCCCGGTCCACGATCTGGCCTCCCGGTGGATCAGGGCCTGATCAACGAGGCTGTTACTGCTGACCGCACGTAATCCAACGTACGAACAACAGCCCGGCTGATCCGGCACCATCTTTAGGTATCTGTCCAGCTCCCTCTTGAAGACGACCAGGGGTCTTCCCGTAATGCCCCTTATTGCTGGTGGGAGGCTGTTGAACAGTCTTGGGCCCTGGACACTTATTGTGTTTTCTCTTAGTGTACCAGTTACACCCCTACTTTTCACTGGGGGTATGTTGCATCGCCTGCCAAGTCTTTTGCTTTCGTATGGAGTGATTGCTGTGTGCATATTAGGGACCAGTCCCTCCAGAATCTTCCAGGTGTAGATTACGATCTCTCTCTCTCGCCTGCGCTCTAGTGAGTACAAGTCAAGTGCTTCCAGGCACTCCCAGTAGTTAAGGTGTTTGATGGAACTTGTACGTGCAGTAAAGGTTCTCTGTACATTCTCTAGCTCTGCAATTTCACCTGCCTTTAATGGGGATGTTAATGTACAGCAGTATTCCAGCCTAGAAAGAATAAGTGATTTAAAAAGGATCATCATTGGCTTAGCATCTCTTGTCTTGAATGTTCTCATTATCCATCCTATCAGTTTCCTAGCAGATGTGATAGTGGCATTGTTGTGGTCCTTGAAGGTGAGGTTTTCGGACATTACCACACCCAGGTCCTTCACATTACTTTTCCCCTCTATTGTGTGATTGGAGTTTGTAGTATACTCAGTTCTAGTTATTATTTCCTCCAGTTTTCCATAATGGAGTAGTTGGAATTTGTCTTCATTGAACATCATATTGTTCTCTGTTGCCCATTGGAAAACTTGGTTTATATCTTCTTGGAGCTTTGCCGTGTCCTCAATGGATGACACTCTCATGCAGATCCTAGTATCGTCTGCAAAAGATGATACAGTGCTGTGGTTTACATCTCTGTCTATCTGTTATGAGAATAAGGAAAAGGATAGGTGCGAGTACTGTGCCTTGTGGGACAGAGCTCTTCACTATGGCAACATCTGATTTAACTCTGTTTACCACTACTCTTTGTGTGCGATTGGTTAGAAAGTTGAAGATCCATCTGCCTACATTGCCGGTTATCCCTTTAGCACGCATTTTGTGTGCTATTACACCATGGTCGCACTTGTCAAAGGCTTTTGCAAAGTCTGTGTATGCTACATCCGCATTCTGTTTGTTTTCCAGTGCATCTAGGACCATATAGTGGTCAAGCAGTTGCGAAAGGCAGGAGCGGCCTGCTCTGAAACCATGTTGTCCTGGGTTGTGCAATTTTTGGGAGTCTAGGTGGTTTGCTATCCTGCTTCTTAGAACTCTTTCAAAGATTTTTATGATGTGGGACGTTAAAGCTATTGGTCTATAGTTCTTAGCTACTGCTTTGCTGCCACCTTTATGGAGTGGGGCTATATCTGTTGTTTTTAGTGACTGTGAAATCTCGCCTGTGTCTAAGCTCCTTCTCCATAGCATACTTAAGGCCTGTGAGAGGGGTTTCTTGCAGTTTTTAATGAACACCGAGTTCCACGAGTCTGTGCCTGGGGCTGAGTGCATGGGCATGTCGTCGATGGCTTTCTCAAAGTCTAGTGGAGTTAAAGTTGTCATAAATCTGGCCTACATTGGCAGGGTTTTGAGGCTCATTCATGAAAAAATTGTTTGGATCGTCTATCTTTAAATTGGTTAGTAGCTCGCTGAACACTGAGTCATACTGCAATTTCAGTATCTCGCTCATTTCTTTGTTGTCGTCAGTGTAGGATCCATCTTGTCTGAGCAGGGGCCCTATACTAGAAGTGGTTTTTGACTTGTTTTTGGTGTATGAAAAGAAATATTTCGAATTTCTTTCAATTTCATTAATCACTTTTAGTTCCTCTTGTCTCTCCTGGATCCTGTATGAGTCCTTTAACTTAAGCTCAATATTTTCCACTTCCCTGGTTAGCACTACCTTCCGTGTATCAGATAATCTGGCATTCTTGAAGAGCTCAATGGTTCTTCGTCTTCTGTAGAGGGAGCGTCTCTCTCTCTCTCCAGTTTACTTCTTCTTTTCTTTTGTCTTATAGGAATATACCTTGAACATACTTCAGCTACCAGGAGGGTGATCTTTTCGAGGCATTGGTTAGGGTCCATGTAATTTAAGATATCCTCCCAGCATGTTTCATTTAGGGCATAGTTTACCTGATCCCAGATGATGTTCTTGTTGTTGAAGTTGAATTTGGTAAAGGTACCCTCATAACTGAATGCATCGTGCCGATCAGGGCTCCTGTGCATACAAGTCTGGACTTCGATTAGATTGTGATCAGAATTTCTTGTTTTTGATATTGTTATATTCCTTACCAGGTCCTCATTATTTGTGAAAATAAGGTCCAGTGTGTTCTCCAGTCTTGTTGGCTCCACTATTTGCTGACTTAGGGTGTGTTTGTTGCAGAAATTCAGCAGCTCCTGCGTGTGTGACCTTTCATCTGAGTTACCTCCAGGGATTATTTCTGTTGCTATATTCTTCCATTTTGTGTGTCTTAGATTGAAGTCACCAAGCAGCAAGATGTTTGGGGATGGGGCTGGAAAGTTGTCCAGACAGGAGTCGATTTTTGACAGTTGTTCTTTGAACTGTTGGGAAGTTGCATCCGGTGGCTTATATACAAGTACAATGACTAAGTTTTGGTTCTCGACTTTTATTGTCAGAATTTCAACTACATCATTTGTGGTGTTCAGTATCTCTCTGCAAATGAGACTCTTTGACATACAGGCCAACCCCCCCTTGTTGCCTGTTATTTCTGTCGCATCTGAAAAGGTTGTATCCAGGTATCCATATTTCACTGTCAAAGTAATCTTTTGCGTGGGTCTCTGTGAAGGCTGCAAACTGAATTTCACTCCTCTAGAAGTTCACTAATGAAAGGTATTTTGTTGTTTGTGGATGGCTTAAGGCCCTGTATATTAGCAAATATATATGAGGTTGTGTTGCATGTTTGTTGGGGGGATTTTGTTGTTGGTATCAGTAGCTGTGAGCCCGGAGGGCCCACTGGCTGTGCCTCCAGTCCAACAAGGCTCCAAGGTGGTGGACTATTTTGGTTATCTCTTTCCATTTTCTTTCTTCGTTTCCTACCCCTAAAAAATCAGTTGGGGTGATGTCATAGCTACCATAGTTACTATGATGTGTTGTATGGGGTGTGTGCCTCCTGGTCCCTTTTAGATGATATGCAGTGCTGCTGGTATTGTAACAATGTTTTTCAAGGACTGAAGACTGACACATCTCCGGGTGGAAGTATTTGCAAGAGGTAGAACGACACATTCCCTTAGACAGGAGGTCACGGCATTTTTTGGGATGCTCAAAGTTGCATGCCCCATTCGTTTTCCCTGATATTCTGTGTTTACAGATGCCCCAAATATAGTATTTGAAGGTGCATTTCCTTCTTAAATCGCTTGACCAAGAAAAGGCTGTGGGCCCAGACAAGTTGAGCCCAAGATTGCTGAGATGATGTGCAGACCAGCTAGCAGCACCTCTAACTCGCATCTTTCAGCACTGCCTAGTACAGTGTAAATGGCCATCTCTATGGAAAGAGGCAAATGTAGTCCCTGTTCACAAAAGAAGAGCAGAGCAGAAATCAGCAACTACAGACCAGTGTCACTCCTGTCAATCACTGGTAAGATCCTCGAGACAATAATCTCAAGACAAATGACAGAGTTTTTTGACTACCACTCACTTTGTGATCGTCAATATGGCTTCAGGAACGATTACTCTGCTGCTGATCTGTTGTTAAACCTCTCCACTAAGTGGCACCAGTCACTGGATGAATCCAAAGTCAGCTGTGTGGTAGCACTGGACATTGCTGGCGCTTTTGACCGGGTGTGGCACCAGGGCCTCTTAGCAAAATTTCAAGCACTGGGAATTGCAGGCTCTATGTTATGTCTCCTCAGTGATTACCTTCATGGTAGATCTCTAAGTGTAGTTCTCAATGGAACGGAATCAGTAAGACATCCTATTGGGGCAAGTGTTCCACATGGAAGCGTACTGGGACCGTTGTTATGGAATGTCTACTTCAACGACCTTCTTCATCTCATCCCAGAATCATATTCATATGCAAACGACTGTACACTGACATTCACTTATCCAAGAGAAGAAATGCCAGCTGCTCTAAGCTACATCAATCACCAGCTGAGAGCTATATCAGCTTGGGGAAATAGATGGCAAGTAACATTTGCACCTGAGAAAACGCAAATGATGATCGTCTCTAGGCACCATGATGGTAATCCTGGTGCAGTAGTATGGATGAATGGGAGGGTGTTGGCACCTGGAGAAGAAGTTGATATCCTTGGGGTGAAATTTGACTCCAAACTAACCATGAAGAACCATGTTGTAAATCTTGCAAACAAGGCAGCCAGGAAGCTTACAGCACTTCGCCGTATCTCGCATCTGCTTGACAGTAGGGGTTGCAAGATTCTGTACGAGGCAAAAGTACGCTCACACCTTGAGTATGCTCCACTTTCTTGGTTTGTCTGCCCCCCCCCCTCTCATCTGCGACTGCTTGACAGAGTAGAGAACAGAGCAAGACGTCTCATCTCTCGCCTGGACCCATCCTGGATAGATCTGTCATTTCAGCAGAGCCTTCAACACAGGAGGGATGTGGGTGGCCTTACTGTTATGTACAAGGCCAATATTGTCAAAATACCACACTTGGATCCACTTCGAGGACAGCGTGAAACAAGCTTTTATGCCACAAGACGTGCAGAAAGCAGCAACTTCACTCTGGCTGTACCCTTCTCCAGAACATCACTCTATCTGAGATCATATATACCCAGGATGACTCTAGTATTCAACACATTCGTACAGCATAATGATGTCAACGAGATAGTCGGTTGATCACATGAAAATGCTGGCCCACAGATGGCTTCAGCTTCATCCTGTTCCCTACTTGTATGTCTCATAACAATAAAAATGCTTTCAAATGAGCTGATGTAGGTAACAGCTCTTAGCTTGCCAATAAAGTTAGGAATCCTTAACCTGTAAATAGCTTGTCAATAAAGCTAGGGATCCTTAACCTTGTCACACCCTGTGTAAATAAAAAAAAAAAGAGGGAGGGAGGGAGGAAGCCCTGCAAGGGCTTTCAGGCCCTGCAAGGCCAGTTCAGTCAGTGGAGGTAGCAGTGGGTCAGTTCAGTGAGTGGAGGTAGCCACACACGCCTCTCACCTCGTTTGTGTGTAGGTGAGCACCTCGTCTCATACGTGAGACCTGTTTCGAGAATTTTCCTATCCCCACGGCCCGGCCCTTGGACAGGCCACCTTATTGATTGCCTGGTTGATCAGGCTGTTGCTGTTGGCAGATCGCTGGCCCGCATATCCATCACAGCCTGATTGATCTGGCTCACCCCGAAAGCGATATGTCTGATACCTGCTGGTTGCAGATTCAAAAATCTAGGCCCACGGATGTTGATACAGTGCTTTCTTGTGCACGTAGTTTCCCTACTTTTCAATAGGTGTGTTTTAGAGTGCCGTCCATATCTTACTCCAAGTCTAAATTTTTGCGCATCTGTCGTCTTCATTTCAGTGAGTACATTCCCAGTTCTTGGTGGCGTTCCCGGTAGTTTATAAAGTGCTTTAGTGGGTTTATGCCAGTGATGAACACTGTTTGTTTTCTTTCCAGCTATCATCTCATCCGCTCTGAACGATGCTGTTAAAAGTGAGAGCAGTACTTTGAAAGAGCACAAGTGATTTGAATACTATTACTATTATTTCTCTTGTTTTGAAATTTCTCGTATCCTAATAATCCACCCTATTGTTTTCCTGACCTTCGCAGCATTTGTTTCAACATCTTACCAGAAGATATCAGAAACACTGCTGGAACAAGTGTATCAAGAGGAAACTGGACAAGTATCTTCACCAAGTGCCAGATCAACCAAGCTATGCGGGGCAGTGGGCCACTAACAGCAACAGGCTGATTGACCAGGCTAGCACCAGATAAGCCTGGCCCATGGCCGAGCTCCGGGAGTAGCAAGACACTCGAAACTCATCAAAGATATATACCGTGTTCTTGAAGGTAGGTCAGCTGATATTAGTTACCTAGATCTTATACATGTTCTTTTCGTTCTGTGTGGTGACCCTCCTGCATTTTGTATATCGTTACCCTCGTTGAATTCCTCATTTTCTTCATACCTGAGCAACTGAAATTTGACCTTATCGAACATCGTGTTATATTTTACCGATTTTTACATTGCTAAGGCTAGATTTTACATTGTTTACCACTACTGTGTTTTATTGGTTAGGAATTCGTATATCCATTTGCTTCCTTTTCTTTTAATTACTTTTGATCTTACTTTGCGCTGTTACTCCATGATCACATGTCCGGTGCCTTAGCCAAGTCTGCGTATACCGCGTCTGTATGCTGGGGTTCTGTCCACGCCTCTGTAATGTTATCTTAGTGGTCCAGTAGTTGACGAACATGATCTCCCTGCTCAAAGCCTATGATAACCTGGATTGTACAAGTCATTATTTTCCATAAAATTTTTAAGCTTTGATCTGGCCGCGGGGGCGTTGATCCCCGGAATACCCTCCAGGTAGACTCCAGGTGTCTTCTCATCCTCTCATGACCTATAGTTTTTTGCCAGAGTAGCTGTGTCTTCACTTTTTTTTAGCACCTCTAGAATTTCGCCAAGATCTTAGCTCTTCCTCCAGTTTTTTCATCCCAACATATTCCAAGGCTATATATAGACTTGGGTGTTTTCTCACGAGTTTCTCTTCTTTAATGTTTTCAACATGCTGGGAAGTTTTCCACATGTGTGCTGAGCGCTCGTTATAGTGGTAGTTTGCATTGTTTATAGAGTTCAAAGAGTCTGGCCCCAATGTTGCGTGTGTGATCATGTTTATTACCCCCCCCCTTTCCTTCTAATTTTAGAGGACTTGGGCTTTGTCAGATTATTTTTTTTTATTATCACACTGGCCGATTCCCACCAAGGCAGGGTGGCCCAAAAAAGAAAAACTTTAACCATCATTCACTCCATCACTGTCTTGCCAGAAGGGTGCTTTACACTACAGTTTTTAAACTGCAACATTAACACCCCTCCTTCAGAGTGCAGGCACTGTACTTCCCATCTCCAGGACTCAAGTCCGGTCTGCCAGTTTCCCTGAACCCCTTCATAAATGTTACTTTGCTCACACTCCAACAGCACGTCAAGTATTAAAAACCATTTGTCTCCATTTACTCCTATCAAACACGCTCACGCATGCCTGCTGGAAGTCCAAGCACCTCGCACACAAAACCTCCTTTACCCCCTCCCTCCAACCTTTCCTAGGCCGACCCCTACCCCGCCTTCCTTCCACTACAGACTGATACACTCTTGAAGTCATTCTGTTTCGCTCCATTCTCTCTACATGTCCGAACCACCTCAACAACCCTTCCTCAGCCCTCAGGACAACATTTTTGGTAATCCTGCACCTCCTCCTAACTTCCAAACTACGAATTCTCTGCATTATATTCACACCACACATTGCCCTCAGACATGACATCTCCACTGCCTCCAGCCTTCTCCTCGCTGCAACATTCATCACCCATTCTTCACACCCATATAAGAGCGTTGGTAAAACTATACTCTCATACATTCCCCTCTTTGCCTCCAAGGACAAAGTTCTTTGTCTCCACAGACTCCTAAGTGCACCACTCACCCTTTTCCCCTCATCAATTCTATGATTCACCTCATCTTTCATAGACCCATCCGCTGACACGTCCACTCCCAAATATCTGAATACATTCACCTCCTCCATACCCTCTCCCTCCAATCTGATATCCAATCTTTCATCACCTAATCTTTTTGTTATCCTCATAACCTTACTCTTTCCTGTATTCACTTTTAATTTTCTTCTTTTGCATACCCTACCAAATTCATACACCAATCTCTGCAACTTCTCTTCAGAATCTCCAAAGAGCACAGTGTCATCAGCAAAGAGCAACTGTGACAACTCCCACTTTGTGTGTGATTCTTTATCTTTTAACTCCACGCCTCTTGCCAAGACCCTCGCATTTACTTCTCTTACAACCCCATCTATAAATATATTAAACAACCACGGTGACATCACACATCCTTGTCTAAGGCCTACTTTTACTGGGAAATAATTTCCCTCTTTCCTACATAATCTAACTTGAGCATCACTATCCTCGTAAAAACTCTTCACTGCTTTCAGTAACCTACCTCCTACACCATACACTTGCAACATCTGCCACATTGCCCCCCTATCCACCCTGTCATACGTCTTTTCCAGATCCATAAATGCCACAAAGACCTCTTTAGCCTTATCTAAATACTGTTCACTTATGTGTTTCACTGTAAGCACCTGGTCCACACACCCCCTACCTTTCCTAAAGCCTCCTTGTTCATCTGCTATCCTATTCTCCGTCTTACTCTTAATTCTTTCAATAATAACTCTACCATACACTTTACCAGGTACACTCAACAATCTTTTCCCCCTATAATTTTTGCACTCTCTTTTGTCCCCTTTGCCTTTATACAAAGGAACTATGCATGCTCTCTGCCAATCCCTAGGTACCTTACCCTCTTCCATACATTTATTAAATAATTGCACCAACCACTCCAAAACTATATCCCCACCTGCTTTTAACATTTCTATCTTTATCCCATCAATCCCGGCTGCCTTACCCCCTTTCATTTTACCTACTGCCTCACGAACTTCCCCCACACTCACAACTGGCTCTTCCTCACTCCTACAAGATGTTATTCCTCCTTGCCCTATACACGAAATCACAGCTTCCCTATCTTCATCAACATTTAACAATTCCTCAAAATATTCCCTCCATCTTCCCAATACCTATAACTCTCCATTTAATAACTCTCCTCTCCTATTTTTAACTGACAAATCCATTTGTTCTCTAGGCTTCCTTAACTTGTTAATCTCACTCCAAAACTTTTTCTTATTTTCAACAAAATTTGTTGATAACATCTCACCCACTCTCTCATTTGCTCTCATTTTACATTGCTTCACCACTCTCTTAACCTCTCTCTCTTTCTCCATATACTCTTCCCTCCTTGCATCACTTCTACTTTGTAAAAACTTCTCATATGCTAACTTTTTCTCCCTTACTACTCTCTTTACATCATCATTCCACCAATCGCTCCTCTTCCGTCCTGCACCCACCTTCCTGTAATCACAAACTTCTGCTGAACACTCCAACACTACATTTTTAAACCTACCCCATACCTCTTCGACCCCATACCTATGCTCTCATTAGCCCATCTATCCTCCAATAGCTGTTTATATCTTACCCTAACTGCCTCCTCTTTTAGTTTATAAACCTTCAACTCTCTCTTCCCTGATGCTTCTATTCTCCTTTTATCCCATCTACCTTTTACTCTGTGTAGCTACAACTAAAAAGTGATCTGATATATCTGTGGCCCCTCTATAAACATGTACATCCTGAAGTCTACTCAACAGTCTTTTATCTACCAATACATAATCCAACAAACTACTGTCATTTCGCCCTACATCATATCTTGTATACTTATCCTCTTTTTCCTAAAATATGGATTACCTATAACTAAACCCCTTTCTATACAAAGTTCAATCAAAGGGCTCCCATTATCATTTACACCTGGCACCCCAAACTTACCTACCACACCCTCTCTAAAAGTTTCTCCTACTTTAGCATTCAGGTCACCTACCACAATTACTCTCTCACTTGGTTCAAAGGCTCCTATACATTCACTTAATATCTCCCAAAATCTCTCTCTCTCCTCTATATTCCTGTCTTCTCCAGGTGCATACACGCTTATTATGACCCACTTTTCGCATCCAACCTTTACTTTAATCCACATAATTCTTGAATTTACACATTCATATTCTCTTTTCTCCTTCCATAACTGATCCTTCAACATTACTGCTACCCCTTCCTTTGCTCTAACTCTCTCAGATACTCCAGATTTAATCCCATTTATTTCCCCCCACCGAAACTCCCCTACCCCCTTCAGCTTTGTTTCACTTAGGGCCAGGACATCCAACTTTTCATTCATAACATCAGCAATTATCTGTTTCTTGTCATCCGCGCTACATCCACGCACATTCAAGCATCCCAGTTTTATAAAGTTTTTCTTCTCTTTTTTAGTAAATGTCTACAGGAGAAGGGGTTACTAGCCCATTGCTCCCGGCATTTTAGTCGCCTCATACGACACGCATGGCTTACGGAGGAAAGATTCGTTTTCCACTTCCCCATGGACAATAGAAGAAATAAAGAAGAACAAGAGCTATTTAGAAAAAGGAGAAAAGCCTAGATGTATGTATATATATGTATGCATGTGCGTGTCTGTGAAGTGTGGCCAAAGTGTAAGTAGGAGTAGCAAGATATCCCTGTTATCTAGCGTGTTTATGAGACAGAAAAAGAAACCAGCAATCCTACCATCATGCAAAACAGTTACAGGTTTCTGTTTCACAGTCATCTGGCAGGACGGTAGTACTTCCCTGGGTGGTTGCTGTCTACCAACCTACTACCTACCTAATAATAATAATCCGACACGCTTATGTGCCTCGACCACCGCCACCACCGCCTCCCAACCAGATGTTACACACCACCAGTACACCTCTCCACTGCTTCTGTCGACCCTCAGTCACCTGCTAGTACCTTTGTAGACTCGTCTACTGAATCCATGTAAGAAGATACTGACGACTCTAGCACACCAACATGGGAAAGCCTTACCTTTTACACTGCTTCATCAAACACTGAAACCATGACCTGCACTGAACTCTACAAAAGCCTCGGTGCAGTAACTGTCAAGTTTGCCTGCGAACAACCTCACCACTTCACACTCACCCAAGTTCTGGAGTTCCTCAAGCCTCTACGATTCGCCTTTGGATACAAGACAAAATTTTACCGCCTTTCTAGGAGCAGCTTCAGGAAATTTGAGAATGGCTCTTCTACAAACTTGCCACCTTAACCCAGCCCATCGTGGGAAAGATTGAAGAAACAGGAAAAGTAGGCTCAGTTGCAATGGTCTTCTGGAGGTCTTCAGTCTTAACAAGCTGGCAGCAGGTTAGGTCGCAGGACAGGGCAGGCAGGTAAGAACAACAGAGGGCAGCATACTGGTGGTATTTATTTGACGTGATTAAGCCGTGTCACTTTATGACTGTGGACACTCATCTCTAGCGCTATTCTTCGCATGTCTCATCTTCCCAGCTCACCCCACATGGGGTCTTACCTAAACTTTCTTGTCTTGGCTTGGAGTTGTTCTTAATTTGGATTTCGCGTACTTGCGGAAATATTTAGGTTTTTATTTCTTCAGTTGCTTAGAGCGCCTTGTGTTCTTCCATCTTATAGGAAAGGTTTAGTTTCTGCTCTTATTTTGGTAATCTCTCATCAAATGTTCTTTTCTTGTAACATATTTGAATTTTTAGGCATTTTTTTTTACACAGATCAGTTTTACAAGCTAAGAGTTGTCCTACCTCAATTCATATCAAAGCCCAGCCCTATCTGGGGTATTCTGCCACCACCTGGGATACCATCCACAGCAGTCCACTAATACCCAGGCACCTGCTGGCTTCTAGGTGAACAAAGTCAACGTTTCTACCCGTGCTGGGGCTCTAACCACAGACCCTCAGTTTGAGAGCCGAGCCACGGGACATTTTATTACGTTCTTCTCCCTACTTTCAGTGCCAGCTCATATATTTTTTTTTATCTTCGCGTAACATTTTGTAGAATCGCTGTAAGCTTCTATATTCAGGCTTTGTATGCCCTGATGTGGCTTTAAAATTGCTTAGGACAGTTTCCCAGGGACCTCTGATAGTTCTTTATTTATCTGATCCCAGTCAATTCTCTGGTTGTTACACTTGCTGACATCCCTTCACGTTGGCTATTTCCTGGTTTGTGTTGGTGAACACCACCATCACGTCTTGGCGGGGGGGGGGGGAGCTGCGGGGCTGGTGAGCACCACCACGATCTCTTGGCCGGTGTTGGTGACCACCACCACCACGTCTTGGTGGGGTTAGCAACACTACCACGTCTTGACATTAATAATTTAATAGGGTTTTAATTAATGCTGGCTGTTTTAACTAGTTATGATAGTCTTTTTGTTGAATGTTCTTTGCTTTTTTTTATTGTTGATTTTAATTTGTTTTGTTTTGTTTTTATTGGTTTTTTTTATGAGCGTGATCACCGAGTGACCCTGGTCAATGTGCCCTCCTCGTGAGGGCTTGCAGACTTGTTCCGTCAGTGTTTGTGATGTCTTCTGGTAGGATCATGGTCGTTGATATTGGTCTCCTATTGTGCCTATGGCGCCTATGCCCTTCACTGGGATTACTTTAAATTTTCTAATATATCTCTTAATGCAGTATGTTCTTGTACTGCTTAGGTTTGGGACAAGGATACCTCTTTCAATCACTTAAATGCTAAAGGATGTAGTGACAGTAGTTAATGCTATCCACCACACAGTATGAGGAACACTGCTCGTAGCAGGACTGACTTCTTCCCAAGGAGTCATTAAGGCTGTATGTAACCTCTTCAACAGTCAAGGTTACTCATTCCTTAAACAGTGTTAAATATAGGCTCTAAATGTAGGCATACACCTCTAGGTGTATGCCTATATTTAGAGGTAACATCGCTTAGCCGAAGCTAGGCGATGTTACCCCATACCCCCGGGCACCAAGCTTATTTTGGAAGTTATTTCATCGAATCTTGCCACATGCAGTGGACAACCAAAGAGATTTGAAATGCTTAACAATTCGCAAACAGGCGAAATTATTTACAAACATTGTCTCTAGTTTCGGCTAAGCGCTCATACTTATCTTGGGTCTAGCTCAGTGGTAAAGTACTGTGGACTCTGATACAGAGTTAGCAGGTTCGAGTCCTGCTGTGGACGTAGAGACAATGTAAATAATTTCGCCTGTTTGCGAATTGTTCCGCGCGCATATATATATATATATATATATATATATATATATATATATATATATATATATCTATATATATATATTGTGTGTGTGTGTGTGTGTGTGTGTGTGTGTGTGTGTGTGTGTGTGTGTGTGTGTGGGGACAGTAAGTGCAGGGTTGGTTAGTTAGCGGGGAAGCAGAGCCTTGACCAGTCGACTCATGGTCCTCGTCTAAGATATCACCTTACCGTACCCATGATGCTATGGTGCTACCACCTCAGATATTGAAATATTAATAGAAACAAAGGGAAATTGTGAATAACGAACCCTGAAGTCATCAGTGTTGAAAGTGGCTGAGAGAGTAGACATGTGGGTGGGTAGTGGTGGTGTGCACTTGTGCCCGCACCTGCCTTCAATAATCTAACGTATATTGCTGTCTGCACCAATGTTGCTCTCTCCCCTCTCCCCTCCTCCCTCTCTCGCTCGCTCGTTCTCCTCCTCCTCCTTTCTCCTTCATTTTCTTTCTCGTTTGTTCTTTCTCACTAGTTCTCATCTCTCCCTCCTCCTCTCTCTTATTCCCTCGTATTATAGTGTTGTGTTTGATATTTGTAAAGGAAAAATGACTGGATTGATAATGAGAACTTTCAAAACAAGAGAAATAGTGCCAAAGGTGTTTCTTAAAATTGTGTTCTCTCGATTAGGGCATTGTTCAGACAGTTGGAACAGATAATATTTACGGCCCGCATAGAACCAATAAAGCATTTAAATTACTGGGAACACCGCGAAGTCCTGAATGTGTGCTCGCTGAGGTGGGAGAGATGCATGATACACACATGGTAAGTACCTGATGGCTTTGTTCCAAATTTACACACTGCCATAACATATCTCCTGGAGTGAGAAACGTGGTAGAAATTGTACAGTAAATACAGTTGACAGCAGGGCTGCTGTGGGCACATTAAGAGAACTTTGTATCAACATACGTAGTCCCAGACTATTCCACATCTTGCCAGAAGATATCAGAAAGACTGCTGGGACAATTGTAGAAGTCTTCAGGAGGAAACTGGACAAATGCCTCTAACAAGTGCTGTATCAATCAGGTTGCCATGGATATATGGGCCAATGGACTGCCAACAGCAACAGCCTGCCTGGAGTCTACCTGGAGGTTATTCCGGGGATCAACGCCCCCGCGGCCTGGTCCATGACCAGGCCTCCCGGTGGATCAGGGCTTGATCAACCAGGCTGTTACTGCTGGCCGCACGTAGTCCAACGTACGAACCACAGCCCGGCTGATCCGGCACTAACTTTAGGTACCTGTCCAGCTCTCTCTTGAAGGCAGCCAGGGATTTATTGGTAATTACCCTTATGCTTGATGGGAGGCTGTTGAACAGTCTTGGGCCCCGGACACTTATGGTGTTTTCCCTTAGTGTACCAATGGCGCCTCTACTTTTAATTTGGGGTATTTTACATCGCCTGCCCAGTCTTTAACTTTCGTAGGGAGTGATTTCTGTGTGCAGATTCGGGACCATTCCTTCCAGGATTTTCCAAGTGTAGATTATGATATATCTCTCCTGCGTTCCAACGAGTACAAGTCATGCCTGGTTGACCAGACAGGTACCAAGCAAGTCTGGTCTAGGGCTGGGTCTAGGAATATTAAAACTCGAAGCTCGTCAAATGTAAGGCATGTGAAGATGGTTCGTAAGTTGGACTTTGCGCGGCCAACAGAAACAGCCTGGTTGGTGAAGCCTTGATCCACCAGGTCGTGTGGTCTGGGACTGGGCCGCGGGGACGTTGACCTCTGGAAACATCTTTTAGCTTTACTCGTGCCATCCTCCATGTACTGCACACTCGTTACTTCTTGTTTAAGCTTCTCTCTTATTAGTTAATTTTTTTGGTTTCGTTGTTCATTGCTTCTTTTGTCTTTTATCCCCTAAATCTCCTGTTAATTCCATAAATTCTTCAAACTTTTCTGTTGCTGCACATCTTCCTTCGTTTCTGACTATCCCTCTTGACACTGTATACTCATGTGTATTTGTTGGTGCCCTGGTCGTGTTTGTCCCGGGAAATTAATGGGCGGATCCTGAGGAAGACTATTATAATTTAACTCTGTAGCAGACTCTTACCTTAATGGCTTTATGACCACATACAAAGATACATCCCTAGCAAGTGGTTAACCTGGTGGGCCCACCTTCAATGGGAATTGTTTTTCAGGCCAATCTGTTGATTGAGAATTAGGCACACACAGTCACTTGTTCGCAGGCACTTATGTCTTTCCGCCCCCTTCCCCTATGTGGTCTGTAGTGTGCAACTGACCATGGGATAAGTTTAAGTTTCCCCATGGCTGAGCTCATTTTAACTTTTATCATGCTTCTATAATTACCGAGTTACCTGTAGGGGCCTCGAGAAACATTTAGAGGTGTCTTTTGATATGAATAATTTAATGGATTTTTTTTTTACCGGTTCTGACAATTTTAACTTAGTATGATAGTATCTGTTTGTCTGTTAACATTCTTTTAACGAAAGTGCTAAATGATCTTCACGGTTAAAGTGCTCTTCAAATTTCGAAACTACTTGGCTGTTGAAATCTCTTTTCCCTACATCTCTTCCTTCAACTCCTGTACATATCTTCCTTTAACTCTGCATCTCTCCTTGGACTCTTCCTTCTAAATAGCTCCTCCCTACAACTCTTCACATCTCTCCTCCATACACCTCATTGTCGTTCATATCTCTGTTCCCTAAATGTTTCATTCACGTTTTAATTTCTCCCTCAGAGTCTTCTATCATGCCGTGGTTCTGGCGCCACGTATGTACACATGATGGCCTTCACTCGCTAGAGACGTGGTTCTGGTGCCACGAGTGTACACATCGTGGCCTTCACTCGCTAGAGACGTGGTTCTGGCGCCACGTATGTACACATGATGGCCTTCACTCGCTAGAGACGTGGTTCTGGCGCCACGTATGTACACATGATGGCCTTCACTCGCTAGAGACGTGGTTCTGGCGCCACGTATGTACACATGATGGCCTTCACTCGCTAGAGACGTGGTTCTGGTGCCACGTATGTACACATGATGGCCTTCACTCGCTAGAGACGTGGTTCTGGTGCCACGTATGTACACATGATGGCCTTCACTCGCTAGAGACGTGGTTCTGGTGCCACGTATGTACACATGATGGCCTTCACTCGCTAGAGACGTGGTTCTGGTGCCACGTATGTACACATGATGGCCTTCACTCACTAGAGACGTGGTTCTGGTGCCACGTATGTACACATGATGGCCTTCACTCGCTAGAGACGTGGTTCTGGTGCCACGTATGTACACATGATGGCCTTCACTCGCTAGAGACGTGGTTCTGGTGCCACGAGTGTACACATCGTGGCCTTCACTCGCTAGAGACGTGGTTCTGGTGCCACGAGTGTACACATCGTGGCCTTCACTCGCTAGAGACGTGGTTCTGGTGCCACGAGTGTACACATCGTGGCCTTCACTCGCTAGAGACGTGGTTCTGGTGCCACGTATGTACACATGATGGCCTTCACTCGCTAGAGACGTGGTTCTGGTGCCACGAGTGTACACATCGTGGCCTTCACTCGCTAGAGACGTGGTTCTGGTGCCACGTATGTACACATGATGGCCTTCACTCGCTAGAGACGTGGTTCTGGTGCCACGAGTGTACACATCGTGGCCTTCACTCGCTAGAGACGTGGTTCTGGTGCCACGTATGTACACATGATGGCCTTCACTCGCTAGAGACGTGGTTCTGGTGCCACGAGTGTACACATCGTGGCCTTCACTCGCTAGAGACGTGGTTCTGGTGCCACGAGTGTACACATCGTGGCCTTCACTCGCTAGAGACGTGGTTCTGGTGCCACGAGTGTACACATCGTGGCCTTCACTCGATAGAGACGTGGTTCTGGTGCCACGAATGTACACATGATGGCCTTCACTCGCTAGAGACGTGGTTCTGGTGCCACGTATGTACACATGATGGCCTTCACTCGCTAGAGACGTGGTTCTGGTGCCACGAATGTACACATGATGGCCTTCACTCGATAGAGACGTGGTTCTGGTGCCACGAATGTACACATGATGGCCTTCACTCGCTAGAGACGTGGTTCTGGTGCCACGAGTGTACACATGATGGCCTTCACTCGCTAGAGACGTGGTTCTGGTGCCACGAATGTACACATGATGACCTTCACTCGCTAGAGACGTGGTTCTGGTGCCACGAATGTACACATGATGACCTTCACTCGCTAGAGACGTGGTTCTGGTGCCACGTATGTACACATGATGGCCTTCACTCGCTAGAGACGTGGTTCTGGCGCCACGTATGTACACATGATGGCCTTCACTCGCTAGAGACGTGGTTCTGGCGCCACGTATGTACACATGATGGCCTTCACTCGCTAGAGACGTGGTTCTGGCGCCACGTATGTACACATGATGGCCTTCACTCGCTAGAGACGTGGTTCTGGTGCCACGAATGTACACATGATGGCCTTCACTCGCTAGAGACGTGGTTCTGGTGCCACGTATGTACACATGATGGCCTTCACTCGCTAGAGACGTAGTTCTGGTGCCACGTATGTACACATGATGGCCTTCACTCGCTAGAGACGTAGTTCTGGTGCCACGTATGTACACATGATGGCCTTCACTCGCTAGAGACGTGGTTCTGGTGCCACGAATGTACACATCGTGGCCATTCACTCGCTAGAGACGTCGTTCTGGTGCAACGAGTGTACACATCGTGGCCCTTCACTCGCTAGGGACGTGGTTCTGGTGCCACGAATGTACACATCGTGGCCCTTCACTCGCTAGAGACGTGGTTCTGGTGCCACGAATGTACACATCGTGGCCCTTCACTCGCTAGAGACGTGGTTCTGGTGCCACGAATGTACACATCGTGGCCCTTCACTCGCTAGAGACGTGGTTCTGGTGCCACGAGTGTACACATCGTGGCCCTTCACTCGCTAGAGACGTGGTTCTGGTGCCACGAATGTACACATCGTGGCCCTTCACTCCCTAGAGACGTGGTTCTGGTGCCACGAGTGTACACATCGTGGCCCTTCACTTCGTAGAGATGATGTATGATCACGGAGTAGAGATTGACAGATTCAATTAGGTGCTTGTGAGAGCGTGGTACCCAGGCGCGTCTCCAATTAGTGATTAGTGACGTCATGGTGCCAGGACGTACTGCCACACACTGCCTGAGTCTTGCCTGCCACAGGGCAGTGTGGACCCGAGACTGACTTAGATAATGGCTAAATATCCTATTAACACTGTCCAAGTGTTGAACTTAAAAAGTAAAGAATGGTGTTAGATATAGTGAGGAAGTTACTGTGTTGGGGAGGTAGGGAGCAACTTACTATGTTGGGGAGGTAGTGAGGAAGTTGCTATGTTGGGGAGGTAGTGAGGAAGTTGCTATGTTGGGGAGGTAGTGAGGAAGTTACTGTGTTGGGGAGGTAGGGGGTAAGTTACTATGTTGGGGAGGTAGTGAGGAAGTTACTGTGTTGGGGAGGTAGGGAGTAAGTTGCTATGTTGGAGAGGTAGTGAAGAAGTTACTGTGTTGGGGAGGTAGGGAGCAAGTTGCTATGTTGGGGAGGTAGTGAGGAAGTTGCTATGTTGGGGAGGTAGTGAGGAAGTTGCTATGTTGGGGAGGTAGTGAGGAAGTTGCTATGTTGGAGAGGTAGGGAGGAAGTTACTGTGTTGGGGAGGTAGGGAGCAAGTTGCTATGTTGGGGAGGTAGGGAGTAAGTTGCTATGTTGGGGAGGTAGTGAGGAAGTTGCTATGTTGGGGAGGTAGGAAGTAAGTTGCTATGTTGGAGAGGTAGTGAAGAAGTTATTGTGTTGGGGAGGTAGGGAGCAAGTTGCTATGTTGGGGAGGTAGGGAGCAAGTTGCTATGTTGGGGAGGTAGTGAGGAAGTTGCTATGTTGGGGAGGTAGGGAGTAAGTTGCTATGTTGGGGAGGTAGTGAGGAAGTTGCTATGTTGGGGAGGTAGGGAGTAAGTTGCTATGTTGGAGAGGTAGGGAGGAAGTTACTGTGTTGGGGAGGTAGGGGGCAAGTTGCTATGTTGGGAGGTAGGGAGCAAGTTGCTATGTTGGGGAGGTAGGGAGCATGTTGCTATGTTGGGGAGGTAGGAAGTAAGTTGCTATGTTGGGGAGGTAGGGAGCAAGTTGCTATGTTAGGGAGGTAGGGGGTAAGTTGCTATGTTGGGGAGGTAGGAAGTAAGTTGCTATGTTGGGGAGGTAGGGAGCAAGTTGCTATGTTGGGGAGGTAGGGAGCAAGTTGCTATGTTAGGGAGGTAGGGAGCAAGTTGCTATGTTGGGGAGGTAGGGAGCAAGTTGCTATGTTGGGGAGGTAGGGAGTAAGTTGCTATGTTGGGGAGGTAGGGGGTAAGTTGCTATGTTGGGGAGGTAGAGGGTAAGTTGCTGTGTTGGGGAGGTAGGGAGCAAGTTGCTATGTTGGGGAGATAGGGGGTAAGTTGCTATGTTGGGGAGGTAGGGAGCAAGTTGCTATGTTGGGGAGATAGGGGGTAAGTTGCTATGTTGGGGAGGTAGGGGGTAAGTTGCTATGTTGGGGAGATAGGGGGTAAGTTGCTATGTTGGGAAGGTAGGGAGCAAGTTGCTATGTTGGGGAGGTAGGGGGTAAGTTGCTATGTTGGGGAGATAGGGGGTAAGTTGCTATGTTGGGGAGGTAGGGGGTAAGTTGCTATGTTGGGGAGATCGGGGGTAAGTTGCTATGTTGGGAAGGTAGGGAGCAAGTTGCTATGTTGGGGAGGTAGGGGGCAAGTTGCTATGTTGGGGAGGTTGCGGGTAAGTTGCTATGTTGGGGAGGTTGCGGGTAAGTTGCTATGTTGGGGAGGTTGCGGGTAAGTCGCTACGTTGGGGAGATTGCGGGTAAGTCACTACGTTGGGGAGATTGCAGGTAAGTCGCTACGTTGGGGAGGTTGCGGGTAAGTCACTACTTTGGGGAGGTTGCGGGTAAGTCACTACGTTGGGGAGGTTGCGGGTAAGTCACTACGTTGGGGAGGTTGCGGGTAAGTCACTACGTTGGGGAGGTTGCGGGTAAGTCACTACGTTGGGGAGGTTGCGGGTAAGTCACTACGTTGGGGAGGTTGCGGGTAAGTCACTACGTTGGGGAGGTTGCGGGTAAGTCACTACGTTGGGGAGGTTGCGGGTAAGTCGCTACGTTGGGGAGGTTGCGGGTAAGTCGCTACGTTGGGGAGGTTGCGGGTAAGTCGCTACGTTGGGGAGGTTGGGGTAAGCTACGTTGGGGAGGTTGCGGGTAAGTCGCTACGTTGGGGAGGTTGCGGGTAAGTCGCTACGTTGGGGAGGTTGCGGGTAAGTCGCTACGTTGGGGAGGTTGCGGGTAAGTCGCTACGTTGGGGAGGTTGCGGGTAAGTCGCTACGTTGGGGAGGTTGCGGGTAAGTCGCTACGTTGGGGAGGTTGCGGGTAAGTCGCTACGTTGGGGAGGTTGCGGGTAAGTCGCTACGTTGGGGAGGTTGCGGGTAAGTCGCTACGTTGGGGAGGTTGCGGGTAAGTCGCTACGTTGGGGAGGTTGCGGGTAAGTCGCTACGTTGGGGAGGTTGCGGGTAAGTCGCTACGTTGGGGAGGTTGCGGGCAAGTCGCTACGTTGCGGAGGTTGCGGGTAAGTCGCTCTGTTACCTGGAGGTTATTTCGGGGATCAACGCCCCCGCGGCCCGGTCCATGACCAGGCCTCCCGGTGGATCAGGGCCTGATCAACCAGGCTGTTACTGCTGGCCACACGCAGTCCAACATACGAGCCACAGCCCGGCTGATCCGGCACTGATTTTAGGTATCTGTCTAGCTCTCTTGAAGGCAGCCAGGGGTTTATTGATAATTCCCCTTATGCTTGGTGGGAGGCTGTTGAACAGTCTTGGGCCCCGGACACTTATGGCGTTTTCTCTTAGTGTACCAATGGCGCCCTTACTTTTAATTGGGGGTATTTTGCATCGCCTGCCCAGTCTTTAACTTTCGTAGGGAGTAATTTCTGTGTGCAGATTCGGGACCATTCCTTCCAGGATTTTCCAAGTGTAGATTATGATATATTTCTCTCTCCTGCGTTTCAATGAGTACAAGTCAAGTGCTTCCAAGCGTTCCCAGTAGTTAAGGTGCTTGACAGAACTTATACGTGCAGTAAAGGATCTCTGTACACTCTCTAGATCTGCGATTTCACCTGCTTTGAATGGAGATGTTAATGTACAACAGTATTCCAGCCTAGAGAGAAAAAGTGATTTGAAAACGATCATCATTGGCTTGGCATCTCTCGTTTTGAACGTTCTCATTATCCATCCTATCATTTTCTTTGCACTTGTGATCGTGGCACTGTTGTGATCCTTGAAAGTGAGATCCTCAGACATTACTACTCCCAGGTCCCTTACATTATTTTCCGCTCTATTGTATGGCCAGAGTTTGTAGTATACCTTGTTCTAGTTATTATTTCCCCCATTTCCATAACGGAGTAGTTGGAATTTGTCTTCATTGAACATCATATTGTTTTCCGTTGCCCACTGGAAAACTTTGTTTATTTCTTCTTGGGGGGGATATTGCGGGTAAGTTACTATGTTGGGAAAGTAGCGGGTAAGTTACTATGTTGGGGAGGTTGCGGGTAAGTTACTATGTTGGGGAGGTTGCGGGTAAGTTACTATGTTGGGGAGGTTGCGGGTAAGTTACTATGTTGGGGAGGTTGCGGGTAAGTTATGTTCTGGCGCGTCCCCACTCTGATTTCTGCCCATTTATGCGAACTGTTGCCTGTCTGTCAACAAGGCCTCTATCCAGGAAAGAATTTCTCCTATTCCTTGTGCCTCTACTTTCCTCAATCTTCGATGTGGAACTATCGAAAACCTTATTGAATTTCATATACATAATATCATATTCCTTATGATATACCTCCTCGAATCCCTTAATGAAAAAGTAAATTCTTAAGGCAGGAACGCCCGTTTGTAAAACTGTACCGAGATTCAATTATCAATTTTTCCAAGGTGGCTTCGAATAGCCTCTGCAGTTATTGATTCCATCAGTTTTCTCACGATGGAGGTTAGGCTAATTGATCTATAATTCGAAGCTAAGGACTTGTCTCCTGCTTTGTTGATAGGTATCCCATTGTCATTTTCCACTTATCTGGCCCACATAGAGCCAATAAAGCATTTAAATTACTTGGAACGCCTTCGTTTTAAATATGTACTCACAGGAGTGCAGAGAGAGAGAGAATGTGAATGAATGAATGAGAATGAATGAACGAATGAATGTCAGTGTTAACACAAGGTGTTTCAGAAAAAAGACGGACCCGTTTTTAAATTTATATCTTTGAAATTGGGTCCATCTTTTTGAAACACCCTTATATACTTGGAAAGTACTTGAGGGCCTTGTCTCAAATCTGCAAACTTCCAGATCAACATACTGGAATGAGAGAGATGGGAAGTACAAAATATATCCACTGAAAAACAGGGGTGCGGTGGGCACAATAAGGGAAGCTATCAGCATCCGTGTCCCCAGACTATTCAACATCTTACTACAAGATATCAGAAACACTGTTAAGAACCACGTCACGTGTGACTTGATTGTGCATAATTTATTTTCGTCCTAACCTATAAAAAAATTTCTTTCTGGAATTTCTCTAGTATCTTTGTTTAAAAACTGAGAGGAAATAAAAGTGTTAAATATTGTACACATTTCTTTGTCACTGTCAGTGAACTAACCCAAGCAACTTTTAAGTACTTATCTTGTCTCTAATCTTACTCGTATGTAAGTGAAAGAGACCTTTTGGGTTAATCTTCGAATCCCTTACTATTAGTGACACTTTTTAATTAGCTTGTGCTCTTTCGTTTAGAATATTGCTCAGTGTTGACGGCCGTGTTCAGGCAGAGACGTCAGAGCTGGAATAGATAGAAATTATTTACGACCCGCTTAGAGCCGGTAAAGCATTCAAATTACTGGGAATGCCTTAGTCGTAAATATGTACTTACTAGACCGGAAAAGAGATACATGATATATACTTGGGAAATACTTGAACTTGCCCCAAATCTGGAAAAATGACATAATATACTGAAGTGAGAGATGTGAGAGGTAGGGCAAAGTAAACCCATTGAAAAGCAGGGTGCGCAGTGGGCACAGTAAGAGAACATTTTATCAACATTTTTGGCTCCGGTCTATTCAACACCTTATCAGTAGATATCAAACATTGCTGGGACAGAAAACTGGACTAGTAACCTCGCCATATGCTTGATCTACCAGGCTGTGATGGATATGCGAATCAGCGGACTGCCAGCGGCGGCGACGGCGGCAGCAGCCGCCTCCTGGTTGACCGGACAAGCACCAGAGCAGCCTGGCCCAAGGGTGGTCTCCGGGAGTAGAAAAAACTATGGAAACTCATCAAAGGTATATCAAGGTTAAGGCCCTTCCACACCAAAAAAGTCGACATACAGTCTCGACTCTGACTCGACCATGACAGGGGAACGTTATTTTGTGTGTAACTACCGAGAAACCTTTCACACTAAGGTAGTCGCGGAGAGCCAACGTGACTTGCCTGAACTCCCTTGGTGTGAACTGTTTCTCGGTAGTTCCCTTGCATGGTTTGAGTCAGTCAACTTTATGACTCGGTTCTGTTCGCTTTGACTTATTTGGTGTGAAACAGCTTTACGAGTTTTTCATTAACGAGACTCAGCACCGTTGACATCTCTCCAATTTCTGATGCAGGACTCTCCCCGACTGTCTTTGAAGAAGCCATCGACAGCATGCTCATACATAATGCTCCATGCCCGGACTTGTGCAACTCCATATTGATCAAAAATTCTAAGAAAGCACTATTTCGGGCCTTTTGTATTTTAAGGCGGAGGACCTTGGACACTGGTATTATCCTACAGTCGTTAACCACTGATATTGCCCCACTTTACAAAGGTGGCAGTAAAGCAATTGTGAAAATCTAGTCCAATTTCACTAAGTTCACACATCAAAATCTTTGAACGGTACCTACCTGGAGGGTGTTCAGGATCCATGACCAGGCCTTCCAGTGGATCAAGGTTTGATCAGCCAGGCTGTTACTGCTGGCAGCACGCAATCCAACGTGTAAGCCACAGCCCGGCTGATCAGGCACTTACTTTAGGAATCTATCCAGTTCCCACTTAGGGGACTATTGTTAACTCCCTTATGTAGAGAAATGGTTCAGAGAACCGAATCATTTGTCTACATTCCTGTCAGACACAGCAACATCTTGGGATCTTAATACAGGTAATTCTTCACCTTCCTAACCTTTAGGCATGACCTACTTACACATTATGATTTGTCAAGTGTGATACCACCTACGACTCTTGCACCTCACTTGCCTATAGTATATAAGCCACTTCACACACATGCTGTATTCTCTTCAAGATTTATGGACTGATTACATCTACTCAAGGCTGAGGGACTGATTACCTCAAACTCCTCCTGTTCTTCACCTTTCTTCTTTGTATGGACTGATGAAGCCACTGTGTAGGGAAAAGTTTTCCTCATTAAAGATATCCAAGTGTTGCACACGTGTCTAATTTCTCAGTCCGCCTTATGCCTGACGGGAGGCTGTTGAACAGTCTTGGATCCCTGACACTTACTGTTTTTTCTTAGTACTCACGGCAGTCTTTTTTTTTATCTGGTGTATGTTGCACTGTCTCCCAGTCTTTTGCTTTTGTGGCAAGTGATTTGTGTGTGAAGATTTTGGACTAGCCCCTCTAGGATCATCCATGTGTAAATTATGATGCCTGATAGTTTTGTTTATTTTGATCGCCAAAATTGTGATTGTTAGGTTTAGTGAACAACCTGCACTCTGTTTAAGAACTGTAGTGTAAAGCACCCTTCTGGCAAGACAGTGATGGAGTGAATGATGGTGAAAGTTTTTCTTTTTTGGGCCACCCTGCCTTGGTGGGAATCGGCCAGTGTGATGATAATAATAATAATAATAATAATAATAGTGAACAACTCTTCTAGTACACTATTTCTAGAGTTTTCCGCCTCTGAATTTATATTTGTTTGTACTTTTAAACTGTGATCAAGAGTATATTGTATTTTTCTCTAATTAGCTACTCTTTGTTGGTTCAGATCAGACTTTTCACTAAGCCACTATATATCTGTGTATGTATCTATTAAGCTAAACGTACTTCCATACAGAACTGTGATTTACCATCTTCTATTTCCTATTTGAGAAGTTGAAATCTCCAAGGAGGATAATATTTGGTGTATGATTTTCAAGGTTTTCATGGCAGCTAGCCTATTCTCCTTACATTTTCCATGAACTCGGTTTTTGCTAACTGTGGTTTATGTACAAGGATAATCACACGAAATGTGCACAAGCCAAGACAATACGAGTTCAGAGTAGGATATGGGTAGCCTCAGCCTGGTTGATTAGACCCTTAACAGGGAAGTCTGGTCTCTGTGCCACCAGTACCCACTCTGGCAGTCCTCTGGTCAGTTCCCATCCTGGTTAGGCTCTAAGTAGTGCCGTCGTTGTCCAGCCGGGCCATACATTGAGAGACTGACCCTACAAGTTGAAAATATCTATAATTTGCAAATTGATTGGTTTTAATTCGTGATAATTTGTGCTCCAAGTCTTTAAAAGGTAGTCCATACAGCAACTTATTACCCAGAGTAATTAAAAAATATATTTGAGCAAGGTTTTATTGTGGCATCGTTTCGCTCAGGATAAGACTCATTTAATGTCTCGATAGATCAAAACGTTGCCACAGTGAAAACTTTCCCTGTACATGTATTTTCTCTGTGGTATAGCTGAAGGTTGATATATGGTTTTCGATTCTTTGCAGTGTGGCTGTGAGAGAAGAAAGTTTCCCACAGTTAGCGGAGAGCACCTCCATCACACCTTGCGCTTAATGGCCCAAGTGGTTCAGCCCCTCTTAAATGTAAAAAAAAAAAAATTCTCGTTCACGTTTGAAAGTGTTAAAAGCCGTGAGAGGCAAGACGTGAATGAATACATATTGAGGACAACAGTCGCTATCGTGATTCATGTTATCTTTAACAGTGTAGAAGTAACATTTCCACGAGGCTAGTATCTCTACTTTGGGTAAAAAAAAATCGTTTCCACAATCACCCTTTAGACCTGTATTTTCAGGAGTTAATAGAATTACATATTTGACAAAATATAAAGAAAGATTGCAGTCAGCAGGACTCGATACTGCTACTGAGACGACGGGATTCCCAGGCAGCGCTCTTATCCATTCGGCCACAAAAACCATATAACCTGGGCAGCCTGGTTCACAAGCCATGTTTCATTCCCAGCCCGGGCACGTCAGTCAGCCTCAAGCATGGATTCAAGCTATTTCAGTCTCCTGTATGTTCTGCCCTTCCAAGCGATGTTTATATCAATGCAGCACGCAGAAACACGCGGGTATATCTAGTCCTGCTGACTTCGATCTTTCTCTATATATACCCGCTTGTTTCTGCGTGGTGCATTGACAATGTATATGTAAACAGGGTAGATTGCACTTTTAATTATGCAGTTGTCTGGGTCTTGCATGATTATTTGTCAGTATCAAGTGTTGCATTTGGGATGCTAAGTCTATTGGGACTTGTATGGATTGTGTGAGTATTGTGTGTAAGTTTTGGTGGCTTTTTCACTTTTTGGCATTTATGTTGAATAATTGGACGGACACTGTTTTGAGGGAGCAGCAGCAGGACTACCAAGGCTAATCTTTATTCCACCTGTGTATTTACTCTGATTTATTTTAACCTAGAAGACGAGATAATCACGCATGGTCTTTCAATTTTAAAAAAAAATATTATGAAAAACTAATGATGCTAGGGCAGCAGTTAAAAACAAGAAATAAAGAACTCGCAAAGTTTAATTAAGAGTCCTTCTGAAATGTAATGCTGATTCTGATTATTTAGTAGTAAATATGGTGTCTCAAGAATAGCTGTGCCCGAGTGTCATACAGTGTGTGGTGACAAGTGTTACCAGCGCACTCGCAAATAAAATGCAATAGATAACCGAAACATTAAAGGAAGAGAAGTAAAACCACTGACGACTTTTCAAGGCAATTATTCCATAGACTTGAAGTTTGCCGCACACAGATCCCATTTAAAACTGGTAAAATTACAGATCTGGAGAATTTAGAGAACTGGTAAAATTACAAATCTGGAGAATTTAGAGAACTTACTAAGTCCAGTCAAAAACGTAAATAATTAGGGGACACTTAAAGATTTTTACGGTACTTCCGGACCTCAGACGAGAGACTTCATAATTTATATACGAGGGACTGGTTCCGGGTGTACACAATGAAACTGCGAGAGCATGACGTACGTCACTTGGTGTAAAGTATTCTTCTCCCCGTGAATAGCACGGTTACAACGGGAACGAAGATGACAAGTATAGAGGGACTAAGAGTTTTCAACACTCTTATTGTATTAGACGTAATGATAAGACGCATGTCATAACTTGTCGGTATTGTATACCATTATCATGTTCATATTAGAGGTAATGCCTAGGGAACACTGTATGCCTTCCAGTAGAACATAGAAAGATTTCCAGAGTTGGTTTTTGAGCATCAGGGCTGTGGGGGAAAAGTTTAAGTTCCATATTGCTTAGCCTCGACATCCAGATTGAGCAGCCAACAGCTGGGAGTCCTCGTCTGGTACAGGGCCGCGGGGGTTGTGACTTCAAAATCTTCGCCAGGTAACCAGTAACCAACATTAGCAGTTTAGAAGCAATTATGAAAACGATCAATCAGGAACACATTTACTCCTGGGTTTATCAAGTATTTTCTACACGCATTTGCAAGGGAAAACCCCCAGAAGGAAGCCAGGAGGGCTTTCTGCTAGTGCAGGAGGCCGGGAGGGCTTTCTGCTAGTGCAGGAGGCCGGGAGGGCTTTCTGCTAGTGCAGGAGGCCGGGAGGGCTTTCTGCTAGTGCAGGAGGCCGGGAGGGCTTTCTGCTAGTGCAGGAGGCCGGGAGGGCTTTCTGCTAGTGCAGGAGGCCGGGAGGGCTTTCTGCTAGTGCAGGAGGCCGGGAGGGCTTTCTGCTAGTGCAGGAGGCCGGGAGGGCTTTCTGCTAGTGCGGGAGGCCGGGAGGGCTTTCTGCTAGTGCGGGAGGCCGGGAGGGCTTTCTGCTAGTGCGGGAGGCCGGGAGGGCTTTCTGCTAGTGCGGGAGGCCGGGAGGGCTTTCTGCTAGTGCGGGAGGCCGGGAGGGCTTTCTGCTAGTGCGGGAGGCCGGGAGGGCTTTCTGCTAGTGCAGGAGGCCGCAACAGAAGGGAACACAAAACAGTTATGTGCTACAGTGTGGGAAACAAAATACAACTCGGGTATTTTCACTCACAAAGGAAGTTCGGTGGAATTACCCGAACTGTTAAAAACCGGACCTTAAAAATAGTTTGATTAGTTTTTGTTACATTATTGTCATTGAAAAAATATTTAAGGACCAGACCTAACTTAGAAACCTAACGTAATGTTTTTAAGCTAAATTCCGATATATATATATATATATATAATATATATATATATATATATATATATATATATATATATATATATATATATATATATATATATATATATATATATATATATATATATATATATGCATGCATGCATGCAAAACAACCACTCTGAAAGAATAGAGAAATTCCAAGCGCTTTCGTGACTACTACTCTATTCTTTCAGAGTGGTTGTTTTGCATATTCTGAAATCACCTGTTTACTGTGATCTTATTGCGTGTGTGTGTGTGTGTGTGTGTATATATATATATATATATATATATATATATATATATATATATATATATATATATATATATGTGTGTGTGTGTGTGTACCGTTTTCTTTATATTCAGAGTGGTTTTCACGGATTTATTTTTTGTTACTTTCATTTTGCTTATTCGGCAGAAAACACGCTTGCCATTAAGCGTAACTCGCCGGTTTGGCTTATTCCACAGACATACAGACAGACATACAGACTCACACACAGACACACACACACACACACAGACACACACACAGACACACACACACACACACACACACACACACACACACACACACACACACACACACACACACACACACACACAGACACACACACACACAGACACACACACAGACACACACAGATGAATCACAGGGATGTTAGGAAGTATTTCTTCAGCCACAGAGTAGTCAGTAAGTGGAATAGTTTGGGAAGCGATGTAGTGGAGGCAGGATCCATACATAGCTTTAAGCAGAGGTATGATAAAGCTCACGGCTCAGGGAGAGTGACCTAGTAGCGATCAGTGAAGAGGCGGGGCCAGGAGCTCGGACTCGACCCCCGCAACCTCAACTAGGTGAGTACAACTAGGTGAGTACAGACACACACACACACACCACACACACACACACACACACACACACACACACACACACACACACACACACACACACACACAGACACACACAGACACACACAGACACACACAGACACACACAGACAGACAGACACACACACACACACACACACACACACACACACACACACACACACACACACACACACACACACACACACACACACACACACACACACACACTGGATTTTCCGGTGAGGGGAGACAGAAACAAGGGGTTACAACTAGAAGCTGAAGACTCAGGTGAGTCAAAGGGATGTTAGGAAGTACTTCTTCAGTCATAGTTGCCAGGAAGTGGAATAGTCTAGCAAGTGATGTAGTGCAGGCAGGAACTATACATAGCTTTAAGACGAGGTATGACAAAGCTCAGGGAGCAGGGAGAGAGAGGGGACCTAGCAGCGATCATTGAAGGGGGCGGGGCCGGGAGCTGAGTCTCGACCCCTGCAACCACAAATAGGTGAGTACAATTAGGTGAGTGTACACACACACACGTACGTACACACGTACGTACACACACACGTACGTACACACACACATGTACGTACACACACACGTACGTACACATGTACGTACACACACACATGTACGTACACACACACACATGTACGTACACACACATGTACGTACACACATGTACGTACACACACACACATGTACGTACACACACACACACATGTACGTACACACACATGTACGTACACACATGTACGTACACACATGTACGTACATACACATGTACCTACACACACATGTACCTACACACACATGTACCTACACACACATGTACCTACACACACATGTACCTACACACACACGTACATACACATACACACATACACTAAACTAAATATATTTTAGGTAAGTTT